>NC_068338.1:30878231-31196477 GCF_014633365.1 Diospyros lotus | reverse complement strand
TCATTCCTTACTTATCCTCGATATATACTACCTTTCTTTGGAGTCTTGGGGTATTACACATTTCCTTCCAGCAACTCATGGAAAATGAAAGCTAAATTGTAGTTAGTTCACACTGATGTATGCGGCTCAATGAAGACGTCATCCATCTATAATTGCAAGTACTTTATCTTTTCATTGATGACTTTAATTACTAGAATGAGTTGGGTATACTTTAGGCATGAAAAGTTAAAAGTCTTCAGTATTTTCAAGAAATTTAAGAACGTGGAGAAACAAAGTGGCTAGCACATCAAAGTGTTAAAAAGTGATCGAGGCAAAGAGTACAACTCTAAAGAGTTTGACAAATTTTGCAAAGATGACCATTAGCTACGCTTCTAAGCATAATGGAATCTCAAAACGAAAGAATAGAATCATCGTGAAGATGGCAAGATCTATGCTTGAAGGTAAACACATGCATAAGAAATTTTGGATTGCAACTGTATGCACAACAATTTATCAACTTGACAAATGTCTAACTAAAGTTGTTCATGATGTCACACAAACCGAAGCAAAGAGCAGACAAAAGTTGTTAGATAAGTAGTTAAGAGTTTTTGGAAGTCTCTACTATGTTCACATTCCAACAGAGGAGAGAAGCAAGATTGATGAGGAAATAGAAAAAGGAATTTTCTTGAACTACAACACTTAATCAAAAGGCTTCCAGATCTACAATTTGAAGTTTAAGAACTTTGATGTAAAGGTTAGCGAAAATGCTTTCTGAATTAAGAAGAACACAAAGTTGAGAAAAATAGTGTCATGATTCCAACATATGAAGTTTCGAAGTGAGAAGAAATGAGAGAAGAGTCAAGTATGAGGTTTCTGATTATCAAATCTTCACAGGCACCAACAATCCCATAAGCTATTAAAGGCAAAATGGAAGAAGATGAGTCAACACAAGAAGATATCGAAATGCCACAGCATGTATGATTGTTAAGAAAATCAAGTTGTCCAAGCAAACCAAATGCTAAGTATGCTAATGTACATTAATTGTGATGGTGGAGCCAACATCATTTGAAGAAGTTGCAAAAGAAGAAGTATGGGTTAAAGCTAATAGGTTTGAAATGTTATGGCATACATCCAAGAGGGGTGATGAATTGGGTAATTTAAAAATATGATAAAACTTAAAATCTTTTTAATACAAATGAGGTTTTAGTGAGTTAACACATACAATATGTATAGAATGACAACTGCAATGCTTAAGGAATAAAAAGCAAGAAAGATAAAGAACACATAATTTATAGTGGTTTGGTTTTAAATCAATCCTAATTTACTATCTTAGTTTCTCACTGAGCATTTGAAACCAATTCACTAAACCTCCTACTTGATTCCAAGTAAACCCTCTAGTCTAATACTAGGAAAATACAATCTCTTACTTGGATAAGCAACCCCTCTAGCACCAAACTACGTATTTCAACCCTTGCTTCAATAAGCAAGTCATCTAGCACAACAAGTTAGGAAATATACAAATAGATAAAAGATAAGAGAGGATCTAAGAGTTATTACTCTTAATTACAAAGTCTCTCAAAATAATACAAGACTTGAAATAAATAAATACAAATGAAGATTAAAACTTTTGAGAGAAAATTATGAGAGCATAAATACACTTGAGAAGTGTGAAAATAATTTATAAACTCACTTCACTTCATTTTCATCCATTATCATCTTCAACTTTATTCATGAGTTGTATTTATAGGTATCTCAAAAGGTTCAAGAGAAAACTAGTTGTTTATAGTTGTTGGGATTTGAAAAATTAGTCGTTGCAAGCTTTTAGAGACGAATTCAATCGACAAATGAAGAGAATTGATCGACAAATTGAATGACTTAGTCGACAGATTCAATGGTTAGTTGACAGATGTAAATAAGTTAGTTGACTGATTGAAAGAGATATAAGTTCGTGCACATAAATAAACAAGCTAACTTCCTAAAGAAATGGTTCTTTGTTTTTGTTTAAGTCTTGGGTTTGGCTAGTAACAAGGGTTCAAAACTTGGGTCAAGAACTACATTTGTTTTATTTTTAACCCTTTAAAAAATTTTGGTACAACATTTTTAATCACATAAAAATACAACACTTCAAATATCATCAAGAAATTTATCACAAGTTTTTTAGCATTAAATTGCTTAAAGTAATTTTTATTCACTACAACAAATTTTGGATTATGAGGAATTTAAAAATGCCTCAATAGATAGTTTCTTGAGGCATTTTAACTATTAGGGCATTAATAATAATGCCACATGTAACTGTGCCCCAAAAACGTATTGACGCACTTACAAATGCCTTAAAAACAATTATAAATTTAAGTTTGTTGCGACACTTAAAAATGCCTCAAAAATTACTGTAAATTTATTTTTCATATCCTCCACAAGGCCTTCTCTTAATTCTAACTTACTTCTCCCTCGACTCGAACCCTAAACATTTCCTTCTTCTTGCACATGCGTGACCACCTAATCTGCACATCATCTTATTAATATATGTGTCTATGTTTATTTTATCGTATATCTAAGTTTCATTAGAATTATTCTATTGGGGCACTTAAGATTTGTCTATTAGGGCACTTCATCAGAGTGTCTTGTTAGAATTATTTTAATGGAGCATTTCAAAAATTATGCCCTATTAGATTTATCTATTAAGACACTTATATTTGTCTATTAGGGCATTTCATTGTTGTGCCTCATTAGAATTGTTATATTGAGGCACTTTATTAAATTGTGCCTTAAAATGATATTTTATAAGGCACTTAATTGTTGTGCTCCATTAAAGTTATTGTATTGGGGCACTTTTTTAGATTGTGCCTTAAAATGGTATTTTAGATGACACTTTCTAAAAAATGCCCTAAAAAAGATGCCTCAACAAATCATTTTTGTTGTAGTGATTTAACATTTTAATCAATTAAAAACATAATATTCCAAAATACCATAAAAAATTTATCACAAGATATTTTGGTATTAGATTTAATTTTCATTCAACAATTTTGATCAAATAGAAACATAATATTTCAATTGTCATAAAAAAATTTATAATAAGATTTTTGGCATTTAATTGTATGATAAAATTAATTTTGATGCTTAATAAATCATATAAAATAAATTTAGAGCACAAAGTGAATGAAAATTAATAAAGTAATTCCATCATAAAATACAATTGAATTTCATCATTAAAATCATGTCAAAGACAAAAATATCAATTTATAAAGAGCATGCAGTCTTTTGCCTTTGAAAAAGTTTTACTTCATTTATCCAATAGTTCAAAAATAATTTATGAAGATCATTTAGGGGATTTATCATAATACTTATTTGTGCAAATCTCTATTTATAGAAAATTATAGATCATTTAATTTTCATTTTAACGAAGCACTTGAAATTGATTTTTGTTTCTAAATCATATACTTTGACTTAGAGTATAAAACAATTTGATATTTTTTATCATCAAAGCTAAACACAAGAGTAAAATATCAAAAGCAATGGAGAAAGAAATCAAGATGATTGAAATGAAACCTGAGAATTGGTAGTTTGACCTGAAATCAAATATATAACTAGAGTGAAATGAGTTTACAAGACAAAGCTAAATCCTGATGAGACAATTCAAAAGCACAAACCAAGGTTAGTAGCAAAAAGATACTGACAACTTCTGGGGATTAATTACAATAAGATGTTTGCTCCAGTGGCAGGACTTGTTGCCATACAACACAACTACATAGACTAGCATAATGTATGCGACAAGTCTTATTATCAAGATTCATGCAAAGTTCAGGCCTAATTCATCCTCAGATTGCAAAGAGAATCCACAAATATCTACGAGGAATGAAGAACTATGAGATACTCTATCAACCAAGTGACAAGTCAAGATTGATTGGCTATACTAATAATGACTAGTCAAGATCAATCGATGATATGGAGAGCACTTTAGGCTATGTCTTCACTTTGGAATAAGGAGTATTTTCGTGAGCATCAAAGAAGCAAGAAGAAGTTATGCAATCATCAGCCAAAGTAGAATTTGTAGCAACAGATGCAATAGTAAGTCAAGCAATTTGACTAAGAAAAATACTCAAAGACATGGAAGGATGCTAACAAGAACCAACTACATCTTTTGTGACAATAAGTCATCAATAGTTATGGTGAAGAATGCAATATATCATAGCAAAACTAAACATATTGTGATCAAATATCACTTCCTACAAGAAGCCACAATGAGTGAATAGTTTGATCTCTAACAATGTAAAATAGAAGAATAACTTGCAAATATTTTCATTAAATCTTTATTGCGATCGAAATTCAAGCTACTCAATGAACTACTCAAAGTAAATGAAGAGATGCACTAAGGAGGAGTGTTGAATTAATGTACTTTCTAGAATGATATAGGGGGTGTTTGGCTTACTGTTTTTTTTTCCATAACTTTTAAGCTGTTTAGCTTTTAAATTAAAAGTTGGGTAGCATTTAAACTAATAATGTGTTTGGATAAATGTGCTTTTAAGCTATCAATAAATATTTATGTGTTTGGTTTGAAAGAGTTGATAAATTATTAAAACTTGATAAAAAGACCAAAATAAACATGATATTGAATTATGTAAAATTTTACCATTAGATATTGATAAATTATATATAATTATTAAAAATATATTAATACAATATTACTATATGTATTATATATGTTATATATAACAATAATATATATATTATTATGTGTTATATATATAAGTAGCGAAAAGCACAACAGCCTATGGTCGACGATGACGGCAACGACTGATGGGAGCGATGGCCAACGGAAAGCAGTCGATGAGGGCGATGGCAATGGTCGATAGTGGTGGCCAAAAGAGGTTGAAATGAACCCGACGGCATCTTGCGGTAATGGTGTGACCCACCAACCCAACGGCGGCTTGTGGCAACCTAGTTGGACAACGATAATGGTGGATATGGAGAAGGGGCGACGGCTGTAGCGAATCTAGAGGAAGGGCGACGATGGCAGCGACAGTAATGGCTAGAAGGCAGGGGAAGATGGGAGAAAGGGACAATGGAGAGAACATGCAACGTTAATAACAAGGACAAGGCTAGAAATATTGAAAGTATTTGAAGGTAAAATAATAAATTAATCGATCAACCTAATAACCTACTACCAGTATTTTTGCAAAAGTTAGGGGCACCAATTTTTGCAAAACGCTATTGTTGTAGTATTTAAGGTACATAGCTTTTAAGCTAATTAATATTGTCAAACATTTAACAAGAAAACACTAGAGAGCTTATAAACGGTCAAACCACTTAGCCAAACACCTTCATAATTAAAAAATATATTCTAGAATAGTTTAGAATAGAAGAAAAATCTAGAAATGATCATTTCTAGAAGATAGATATTTAGAGGGACGATTCTAGAAAAAGTAAAAAATTATAGACCCACTTAAAAATTGGTGGTACAACTGTATCTATATATATATACTTTAACACATTTAAGAAAAAAAAATTACACACTAATTATATTCAAACTTTGTATACCTAGACGATATTTTCTAATTGATATGATAGAGAAAAAAATTCATCAAAAGACAAAAAAAAAAAATTCAAAAAAACTTTTGGGGTTAAAAAATGGTATCATGTGTAAGGACTGAATGACCATTAGAGTCTCCCAAAGATCAAATTGCCAGGAGACTGGAAAATCAAAAAGCCAAGAGACCATATTGGTCTCCTAATAATAAATGGCTAGGAGACCATTACGATTTCTTAGAAATGGAAGGCCAAAAGACTAATGCAGTCTCTTAGAGACTTACACTGGGGGACTATTATATATTGTCCCCCCTCCCTGAGACTATAATCAAGCTTCATCTTAAGCTTGTACTATAAAAATTCCCCTCAATGGTGATCTCGAATAAAAAGTAAACAAAATAATTCTGATATCAAAAAATTCTTTCGAGAATTCTACGAAAATGATAGACGTTAATCATAAAAATTCTAATCGTTGTAAATATCAAAATATTATAATAGACTTTATTCGTAAAAATCATAATTTTAATAAATATCAAAAAAGTTTATATTTCTCTATAAATAGATTAGCTCTGATTCTAAAAAAAATATGTCTATATAATTCTGATATTATTTTTAATATTATATTTAAATTTATTGTATCTAGTTTAAGTATTAAAATATTTATACATAGATTGACCTGCATCTTTTAATCATTTTATTTTTTACGAAATTTAAATAACTTGATAAAGATATTTCTAATTAATAAATGTATTGCGGTGCCCGAACAACAATATTAATATAACTATTTCAAAAACAATCATCCTTTGATCGTTCTTTTTTTTTTTTGTAGAGTTTAAATAATTTAATAAAAATATTTTTAATTAATAAATATGTTGCCGTGCCGAAACAACACCGTTAATATAACTATTTCAAAAACAACCATCATAAATTGCACACTTTTTAACGTTCCGCGTCGGGTCAAGTGGCTGTTATCTCATGTGGCACGTCACTAAATCTGACAAATATGAAGCCAATGTTACAATCTCCAATAACACACTTACACTACACTGTTACTTGGACAAATGTTATTATTATTATTGTTATTATATATTTTTTATATTGTAGCGCTCACTTTTCTTTCTAAGTTTGCAACACGCTTTGTGTTTGGGTTAATTATACTAAGAATAATTTAATTTTATATTCTATTATTGTTTGGTCATTAAATTTTAAAATGTTACATGTTAGTCATTGATATTTTAAAACGGTTATTGTTTAGTTACTGAACTTTAAAATAGTACCTATTAGTCACTGATATTTCAAAACTGTTACACTGAACTTTAAAATATTACCTACTAGTTATTGATATTTCAAAATCATTTTTCATCCGTCACTCGATAGTTACTGAACTTTAAGTTCACGAGTGACAAATGAGAAACAATTTTGAAATATTAGTGACTAAGAGCAGCTCCAATGGAGCGGCAAATGCAGCGCCAACTCCAAATTGGCGCTGAAAACGGCTCCAACGTATACACCAAAATGGTGTTGGCACAATTTTTCATAACAAAATTTGGTGTTGAGTGAATAGTGTAACACCAAATTTGGTGTTATACTATTCATCAACACCAAATTTTCTTTTTTATTTTATTTCCTATTTTACCCCTCTTTGTATAACTTTAAAATAAGTTATTCCTTTTATATCCTTTATCACTTTTAATACATTTGTATATTTTGATTCATAATTAAAAATATAAATTAAATTATTACAAAAAATATATATCGATGGAAATATTCTATTAATATCTATAAAATGAGTATAATATTGAATATATTTTAAAATATTTAATATATTTTATAAATACTATGTTAATATAAAATGAACTATTTTTGTTTATGTATATGAATTTTTTTATTTTAATAATTACTTAATATAAAGAAAATATTTTTAATGTAAAAATTCAATAATATAATAAAAAGCAATAACATTTCCATTAACTTAAATTAAAAATACATGATGAAAATAGAAAAAAAAGCTTAAAATAAAAACAACAACAACAACATGACTTAAAAATAAAAAACATTTATTGGAAAAATAGTGAAAAAAAGAAGATAAGAAAATTAATTGAAATATTAAGTGAAAAAAACATTTATTGGAAAAATAGTTTCTTTGATTTAAAATATTAGTTGAGAAATGAGATGGATAAATAATTAGGTGGATAAACAATTAGTTTGCTAAAAATTAGGCAAAAATAATTAATTAAAAATTTAGTAAAAAAATTAATTAGAATAACATATTTTGAAAAAAATATAAAAAAATTATGACTGTAATTTTTAATTTTTTTTATAAAATATGACTAATTATTTTTAATTATATTATACTATTAATATTTATTTATAAAATATTCTTTAAAAATTTCCTTTTACACCAATTTGGTGTTATACATTGGAGAGAACACCAAAATGATGGACCCCAAATTAGCGTAAATCACTGTTGGACACCAAATTGGAGTCCAATTTGGTGTCCAACATTGGAGATGCTCTAATAGATAATATTTTAAAGTTTAGTATAACAATTTTGAAATATTACTGACTAATAGATAACATTTTAAAGTTTAATAATTAAACAGTAACAGTTTTGAAATATCAGTGACTAACAGTTAACATTTTAAAGTTCAGTAATTAGACAGTAAGTATTTTAAAATATCAATGATTAATAGGTAATATTTTAAAATTTAGTGACCAAATAATAATATAATGTAAAATTAAGTTATTATTAGTGTAATTATTACTATTATACGAAAGAATTGTTATGCTGCGCATTCATCACAGATGATGGCACGCACATTCAAGGCCCTGCCACGTGTGCGTTGACAACATCGCCGTAGAGGAGATCTCGTCTTTCTATTTTCCTCCAGATTAAGCTGCCGGCGTCTGAGGATTGTCGTCCACGTGGCCAAATCAAGGCTGCCGTCGTGGCCTCTTCCGATCGATAAGCTTTGACCCGGCATCGCGCCCTCTGATATTTCCTTCCTTCTTGCTTGCCGCAATCAAATTCCCATCCCATCCCATCCCATCCCATCCATCTCCACGGCCTCTGAACGCCACACCTGTATCCTCCCCCGGGGATTCTGGCGGTGACAGGGTGGCGCCACCACGTGAGAATTCCATTGCATCGAAAGCAGCAGCTTCTGCTTTAGAAGCAAGCAGGGACGAACAGTATACTCCAAAAATGGAGGAAAGCAATTAAGATGGGATGGGATGGGATGGGATGGGCCGGGTAGAGCAACGACAGGTCGCGCGTTTTGGTCCACCTTTGCTTTGATGCTTGATGCTCAGAACAAGTACGGAAAGAAACGGTGGGACAATCATTGGACACGTGTAAGACTGGAGGAGGCCAAGTGGCTCCCAGGGGGGGTGGGGGTCTACCTGTGATTGCCTAACGCGCACCGTACGCAATTGCCACTCACAAAATTCAGCGCTCTAGCTGCCGGTCGCTTTTGGGCCAGGCTGGGCTGTCGGCCCATTCTGTGCCACGCAAAACCAAAAAGATCGATCGATCGATAGTTTAAAAGTTAAAAGATTTTAGATAGAAGAATATGTATTTGAACTCATTATATTTTTAAAATAATAAAAATCTAATAACTATTATTTTATTTTTGACGATAATATGAATACCAACATTATTATTTCCATAACAATGGTATGTGAAAGGATCTAAAGGAAGAATTTCTAAAATATAGATAGTGTCACAAGCAGAGGGTGGGGTTACCCTATCTATGAGAGAGGACTGTGGTCTAGGTTAGGGATTCCCTTGTAATTAAGGTATCTTTATATTTGTCTTTATTGTTATTATTCCTTTCATTCACATTTTCAAAAGTTGTTTCATGTTTTCATCATAGGAACGTTATTTTATCATAAATTTATATTAACAAAAATATTTTAGAATATTGTGATCATGGTTGTTTCAAATGTATGACTATATTGATGCATCACTAATTTGAAATAATAAAATATATATTAAGTCGAATGCCTCATTTCGATAAAAAAAGAAAAGAAAAGAAAAGAATAGTATCTTTATAATTACAACACTATTCACAATATCAACATTATATATATACTTGCATTTAGCAGTTTTGGAGGCCACGAGGATCGGAGGAGGCATAATAATCTTGTTTTTCACATGAACCCAAATTTCATTTTAATTTCTTTTTGGATAATTTGTGCGACTCATACATAGGCAGACTCTCTTTAATTTTTTGTTTTGGATGACTAAGTGTGTGTGTGTGTGTGTGTGTGTGTGTGTGTGTATGAATGAAACTTTCTTTTAAACCTCGTGCTCTTGGTGGCCTTGCTGTTCACCTATTAATTATGGCCTTAATTAAATATAGGGATTGGATTGCCTCATTAATTGAAGAACCGATTCTCTCTCAATTTGTCTTTGTTTGTTTGTTTTTTTTTTAAATTTAATGCTCTCAGATTCGCACCCATCTCCTCTATATAAAACCCCCCAATCGCTTGCCATTACATGTCCAACTTAGCCTTTGCCACCACACCATCTTCTTATATCTAATTAAGCTGTAGCTTCAGCCACTACCATGCAGCCTCTCTTTCCACCACCAACCGCAGCCGCAGCCGCAGCTCCGGCCACCACCGTCTTTGCTCTTCTAGAAGCCCTTCTATTCTGCTCCCTCTTGCTCTTCTTCTTCTTCTTCTTCCTTAAATGGCGGCACCCCAAACACAGACGCTTGCCCCCTGGTTCAATGGGCTGGCCTTACATAGGAGAGACCCTCAAGCTCTACACTGAAAACCCAAATTCTTTCTTCTCCAACAGGCAAAAACGGTACACCAAATCTATATATATATATATATATATATATACTTTATTCAGTTCCTTTATGTTTGAAGGTGAAATGCTACTATTCTATTGGGAGATGTGAATTATTATTGAATTCGTCAAGGTTTGATGTTTTCTAATTCTAGGTATGGAGATATATTCAAGACCCATATTCTGGGATGCCCATGTGTGATGATGTCAAGCCCAGAAGCAGCAAAGCTGGTTCTAGTGAGGCAAGCTCATCTGTTCAAGCCAACCTATCCGCCAAGCAAAGAGAAGATGATAGGCCCAGAAGCTCTATTCTTTCACCAAGGACCGTACCACTCTCGGCTTAAGAAGCTGGTTCAGGCCTCCTTTCTGCCCTCTTCTCTAAGAGCATTAGTGCCGGAGATTGAGCAAATTGTTCTCCAGTTTCTTCCAGCTTGGAGCAATACCACCATCAACACTCTGCAAGAGATGAAGAAGGTACTTAATTAGATTTTGAATAATTAATTAATTAATTATATAAATTCAAGAAGAATTCTAAAAGATTAATCAAGTACTATTTTGGTCTGTCATAGTATGCTTTTGATGTGGCATTGATATCAGCCTTGGGCCATAATCGAGACTCAGAAATAGAAGGAATCAAACGCTTTTATCATTGCCTCGAGAAGGGATACAATTCCATGCCCTTGGATTTCCCGGGAACACCCTTTCACAGAGCCATGAAGGTACATATACACATAATTACGAGCATTTCAAAAGATCTGAAAACCTAAAATCCATGTTGCTATGTTGTCGTCGTTGTTGAAGTAGTACTTTTAAGCCCCACATACGTTTTTTGAACAAATATCACCAGCTAGGAGTATTTTTGTCTTCAAACGCCTCACATATATAATAAATATGTATACATAATAGTAATATAATAAAATTGTAATCTGAAATGGGATGTTTAGTTAATTAATCTGGCATGCATGATGATATGGATTTTGATAGGCAAGGAAGAAACTGAATGAGACTCTGAGGAAGCTGATACAAAGAAAAAGGGAAAGCAAGACAGAGGGTGGAGGGCTATTGGGAGTGTTGCTGGGTGCCAAGGATCAGGGGGAGGTGCATCAGCTCACCGACTCTCAAATTGCTGATAATATAATCGGAGTCATATTTGCTGCTCATGACACCACTGCCAGTGTCCTAACTTGGCTTCTCAAGTACTTACACGACAACAGAGACCTCTTAGAAGCCGTCACTGTAATCATTAATATTTTATTTATTATAGATATTATTAATCACAAATTAAACCCTCCACTCCATTCATGCTGATTAATTAATTTCCTTCCACAGTTTCTGAATATTCATAACTTGTTGCAGAAGGAGCAGGAGGAGATAAGGTCTAGAACAGTGGAAGCCAAACGAGGACTTACGTGGGATGATACAAGGCAGATGCCTTTGACCAGCCGGGTACTAGATATATATTTCTTTGATTCAAATGTTGATTATATATATATATATATGTTTATTGTGGGGGATGTGATGAATTTAAAATAATTAATAAGGGGGCTGGGATGTAGGTGATACAAGAGACTCTGAGAAGCGCGAGTATTCTGTCATTTACGTTCAGAGAGGCAGTGGAAGACATTGAATTGGGAGGCTACATTATCCCAAGAGGCTGGAAGGTTCTTCCTCTCTTCAGAAGCATTCATCACTGTGAAGATTTCTTCCCTCAGCCTGAAAGATTCGACCCCTCCAGATTTGAGGTCAGACCCACCACCCCCAAAAGTCATAATGAATTTAATTAATTAATTTTGCTGCAATATATTTACTTGTCAGGCAAGCAGTGATCGACTGGCCGCAAGATCTTCATCATCATTAATAAATGATGTGTGTGTGTGTTTTGATATAGCTTGTTGGTACGGTCTTTTTCAGTTTGCTGGGAATGAATCTTGCCTGCATTTAAAGGGTCAGATCAGATCGTAGACATATAGGGAAATCTTTTGAACTACAAAAAAAGATCACGTGAGCAGAGGGTTGAGGGTATATATATATATATATATATATATAGACGCATGAATATGATGAGAAATTAATAAAGGGGGAAGAAGGAAGAAGATGATAATGATTGTGAGATGGTGCAGGTGCCACCCAGACCGAACACCTTCATGCCATTTGGCAATGGCCTGCACTCCTGCCCCGGCAGTCACCTCGCCAAGCTTGAGATGCTCGTCCTCCTCCACCACCTCTCCACCTCCTACAGGTCTCTCTCTCTCTCTCTCTCTCTCATTTTACTTTAATAAAATACTAATAATTTCCATAGATGTGTGAATATATATATATATATATATATATACGGTGAAGTTAGAGGATAGCCACGAATTGTCTACGTACGTAGAAGCCATGTATGTAGAGACGCGGCATCCATGCATGCAGCGTAGGCACAATTATTGTTTCCCATCCTCGCATGACTCTCATGCATCCGTCCTTCCCAATATCTAAGAATTTTCTACTACATTTACTGCAAGAGTAAAATCATTAATTTACTGTAACAACTTATATTATTAATTAATTATGATGAATATCCCAGCTTCTGTCTATTGGTTTTATCGATCATATTTTTATTATTAATCATTGTGATATAATAAATTAACTTTTTGGCCAATTTTAAGATGGGAAAAAATCGTTAGACAATGTTACCAGCTGTGCAGTCTCCATCATGCCTAATCCGACAAAACCATTGCCAGCTCTACAAAAGAAAATTAATGTAACAAACAGCCTTGTGTTTAACCACGCACCACAACTCTCAGCTGCCATATTTGAGGCCATAAGTGGGAAACAATTTAAGTCAATAACGTTATACTCTACTCTTCTTAAATAATTATGTATGTCCACACAAATTTAATATATATTTTATTTATAGTGTATATATATATAGAGAGAGAGAGAGAGAGAGAGAATGAAGCTAGCTGATAATTAAGGTCTTCAATCATACATTGTACATTTTATATTATTTGGGTTAATTCGGAGGTGACGTTTGGAATAGACATAGAATCCTAAGCCCTCGTACATAAATTTCTTTCTTCTCGGTTATACGTACATATACATATTCATATTCACACACAGGCGTACAATCTCAATCATGGAGGCCCACCAAATACTGCACGTGAGGTTCTGTTCAATTTGACAACAAGACGGCCCCTTTTGTCTTGGTGGGCTTCAGAATTCAGATTCCCCTCTCCCCCCTACATATGCATACATGATAATATATATCACACGACTTAAGTTAGCAAATGGTGTTTTATATTTTATTTTTTAATTAATGCAATATTATCCAAATAATATAACAAAAAGCTTTAATTCGCATATGTATAGTTAAGAGTGTAATTGTTATGTGATTGATCGTTGTTTTGCACCTCAGATGGGAAGTGATCGGAGACGACGACGGCGTACAATACGGCCCTTTTCCGGTGCCCAAAGGAGGGCTGCCCATCAGGGTACATCAAAGAGCTGGTACTCCATCATTGATCTGTTAGTTTCTTTCTTTTTCCTTTTTTTGTCAAGCGGAGGGAGGGGAAGGCCGAAAGCATGCGTCACCCTATCCATATCCCTTTTCATGTTTTAATTTTTGTCAAATTTTTTCAGACTACGTTGTTGTTGACGATAATATGTGCTTCATTATAATGTACGTTTTCATATACGGTTATGGTATTTATATATGTTTCGAATAGATAATATAATAATGGCACGTAATGTAGTAGAACTGTCAATTTTAAATTAGATTACCACAAACTCTAATGAGTTGAGTAATAAGGTGACAAGAGCAAGCAACATAACTAAAATGTTCTACAATTAAGTTAGGACAAAAATCAATAAGTTTTGATTGAACACGGGTTGGACAAAAGCAAAGGGTTCTTTCACCCTGCGAGTGCTGAGACTTTTCGGGGCGGGGCAGTGCAGAGCAGAGCAAGAATGCCAAATTAATTAATGGTCTTGTTGGTGGTGGGAAGAAATTTGGATGAGAGAGCAGCGCTCACTGTGATGCCACGTACCTTGTCAAGCACAAACAATTTTAGTAGGGCCATGGCACAGTAAGTCATATGGACAGGAAGCATCACTATTTCCACTGATATATATATATATATTTTTTATAACCATAAGATAAATTCTTTTTTTAAATAAATATCAGCAAGTCAAATCAATTTGTGCACATATGAATCTCAAAATCAATGGTATTTGATCAGAGCTTGTCCACAGAATGCATATGCAGCCAATGATGGTACCGAGGCACAAGTTGCATAATTTTGACAGCACGGGAAAGGCCCAATGATACGCCAAAAATGAGAAGCATTCTTCAACACAAAATGAAGGAAGGAGAGAGGAGATATGTGATTTCTGAGGAACACAAGAAGCCATTGTCAAAAGCTGTTAAATATCAGTCATTTTTGCATGTCACCAACCCAGAAATGATTATCATTTTTATTCAAAATCAATTCTAAAGCTCTGGATTCCAGTCAAAGAATCCCAACCGTATGGTTACAGATCAAGGAAACTACAAATCCTCAATCAGTATCAGAAACTAGACGAGGCATATCCTCAGATGCTAAGAATGGTTACAAGAAGAGATTGGCCATCACATTGACACACTGATGGAAAATTTTGTCATTATGCCATCTACTCTTGATGCTTCAATAATGTGGAGAACATGTAAATACGTGTACAAAGTTTCTGCACAAATTTCTGCAATTTGCAAGCCAACCAAGTAAAGATACATGCATTTCAGTGAAGTATCTTATCTTTCTGTCATTCTAGGGGTCATCCAAACAAACTAAAAATCAGGTGATAATCCATAAATAAGAATACATGCACATGGTGAAGTATTTGTCATTCTCCAGGCAGTGGAATGAATTGAACCACAGAACAAAAGAAAACAGGAATTGAGTGAAAATCCTTATCCAAAGGTCAAACTCATCCAATCATACTCAATACTGTCGTCCTCAATAAAATGTAATATCAGTCTCACTGTATTATATTTAGCTTCATCTTATGCAAAAGAAGTACTCTGAGAACTAGAACAAATGATGACTAAGACAATCATATCTTGTTGTAGTCAATTTAACTGGAATTGGCATAACTGAAAGGAGAAACAAGAACCTATACCATAACTGATGACGTCACATCTTCAAGTACAGTGAAAGACATCGATAGAAAATTACATTTATAATTAAGCATCAAAATTCATTCTCAAACAAGTCACGGTAAAAGCCATTTTCATACTGTTAAACAGGAAAAGTTTATACGTGATCCAATACAACTTTTAAATAATTAACATGCAAAACAAAATGCTTCTATTTCCTAAAATTTTGGTGTTAAAAAAAGGTAAAGCATTCCTGGACCTTGATAGTATTAACTTCATTGATCTTTGTCATGACCCAAAGGGCAGTAGTTGCAATTGTATTGGAGTTTGTTAGTGCATTAGTTTGATTAGTCTTGGTTATATTAGGCAGAGCAGAACAGTTAAATGCTTGTATTTATATAGTGGTAGTATATATCTAAAGTGAGAACAGTTGTAGAGGATCAGGGATAAGATGTATATAATGTAAATAGGCGTGATAGTTTTTTTGTACCAGATTGATGAATAAGAGAGAAGTTATTCATTCATTCAGTCAGTCTTCTTCTCTGTTAATATGATTTCTGGTTTCTTGGCTTCTCCAAATCTTTATTTTGTACAATTAGTTTGGTAAGAACTACAAGGATGTAAACAACCAATAAATAGGCTGTTGAATAGAGAATAGGGCAGGAATGAATTGAATGAAACCATTCTGTTTTCCCTCTCACTCTTATCTCTCTCTCTGTTTGTCTGAACCCTTCCCCTTTTCTTCTCAATTTCTCCCCCTTTCTGTTCTGTTTTCTCCCTCCATTCTGTTCTTTCTTCTTCAAATTCCTCCAAAATCCCATTCTAAGCCCTAGGAAAACCTAGGGCCGTGACAATCTTCAAAAGTACAACAGTAATTCAATATTGTAGGAGGTAACCTTACTTTTACAAATAGTACGCCAGTTCAATGGACCTACATGTATTGTCCATTGAAGTACTGCAAGTTCATGTCTGTCCATAATAACAATCAAATTGCTTCCAAGCAGGCCGAGAACTAATTGGTAAAATTTGTGACCATGATATCCTATACTAGAGTGTTGTCAATATCATTGCTGCAAAAGTATGTTTCCGATACTTTTTGTCACAAGGACACATGATATATGTAAAATTCCTTTATTGAACTGCTCCAAAACAAAAGGACTACTAGAGAAAGATAAACAGATGAATTACCATATGCTTGGTAGTCAATATTCAATTTCAAAAGGAAAATAACAAAGGAATAAAATACTAAATAAAAAGAAAATAGAGAAAGAAAATAATTACGAACAACATATTTGACTGAAGGAAAAAAAAAACGTTGAATCCAAAAATCAAGCGTATTCAATTCAATGGTAGAGAAACAGAATGATACCCAAAAACTATAAATCTGGGGTAGAATTTCTTTTGGGCATCAGATGTAATGGTGAGATATAGCCAAGGTTATTAAAATCGAGATTTTAAGTGGGATCGTAAGAGGGTCTATAAAATTAGATCATAAAATCGTAAAATTTTACGGATAATTAAAAATATCCTTTAATTTATGTAAATATATGTAATGACATAATCCTTATTATAAATAAAATACATGCACAAAAATATGCACCCAGAAATACACAATATATATATGTATGCACAGAATATGCACCCAAAAATACATAATATATGCACAAAATGTATGCACAGAATAAAATGTAGGCACAGAATATGCACCCCAAAATACATAATATATATGTATCACTCACTCAGCACAGCACACACACAGCAATCAGACTTCGGACGCAGCACATAGCTTAGCACAGCACACACACAGCATTGCATGCAGCAAGCACCACTGAACGAAGAAACAGAGCAGTTGTTTGGGTGAACCCGTGAACGAATGAAGAGGGAGCGTCAATTGCAGGGGTTTAGCGGGCGATTAGGGTTTGCAGGAGAAAAGATACCACGTAGTGTCATGTATATGTGTATATATATATATATGCCTGGAAATTGGGCCAAACGTGAACTCGGTAAACTCGGAAACCGAGTTTACGCCCTAAACTCGTGAGTTGCTGCGATTCTGCCACAAAACCGATCCTACAAGCGAGTTGACTCGCTTTATACCTAGTGACTTGTAAACTCGTAAAATTGCACGAGTCAACTCACGATTTTAACAAGAATGAATATAGCATCATTATGGTAACCATAGCCTGAAATCTATACAAAGGCAGCATCACAGCAACAGGAGAAATAGGAACTGATGCTTGCAACATAATTGCCACTCAAAACAGGCAGGCCCCAGGCAAAAACCACCTTATACATGAAAAATTGAAGAAAACAGATACATCAATTTAAGCTCACAGCAAATAAGTCTGGTCAATCCTTCTGTTCTGTAGCAAAATTCTAAATCTTAGCTTAACAAGGCAGTTGAGATTGTCACTATATTCACCACAAAAAGTATCCATATCTTGTTTTACAACAATAACAACCCTAGTCATGTAGGCATTTCCAACAGATAGCCCTTCATGTAAGAATAGTGCACCGCAAGGAAGTTTGAGAAGGAAACATGTAAGACAATATACTGCCTTATCGACTTACTTGTTTTACTGCATTAAGAAAAACTCAGTCCTCTAGGCTTTTCCAACAGATAATGGAACCAAGTTTGAGAAGGCACTACAATAGTAAAAAGAAATAGCATAGTTTTTATAACCACGATTTTCACTTTTCCTTGTATCATGTCTAAGGTTTAGGTTGAAAGTTAACAAATGACACAAACTACAAAAAGAAGTCTTAAACGTTCCTATTTTTAAATTCAGAAGACCATATATAGACACAGAATTTCGATCCTTAGGCAACCATGATCAAAAGAATGACACAGGGAGGTGAAACAAACATAAACTGAAGAAAATTTCAGCCAACTCAAAGCATTCAGCATCCACTTATATCTGTAGTTGCAGAAAATGTCTCTCAAACCCATCAGTGAAGCTCCAACTTCCAATAATTTACAGAACCCCAACGCAAGAGACAAAATAGGACTTGGGTGCTATTTTTGAAGAATTCCACTCAAACTATCAACAGTAACTGGCATGCATCTGTATCTTTCTTACATGTCAAGAAATCATATTGAGTATCACAAAGTGCAGCCCAGATTTTTCTGTTCTATATCAAACCTGATGTAATACTTCAATAATATTGGTGCACTAAGATCATGACCATCAGATTGCAACAATGAGAATTAACTTTTTGATGAGAAAAGGAGAGATGCAATGAATAGAAATAATACTTGAAAAAATAACATTGGACTGTGATTTCAAGCACCATCCTTTTGCCTGTATTACTGGAATTGATCATGCATGGAGCCAGGGGTGACCATCCATTTGGCTATCCTACTCCCACCCACCCCACATCCAAAAACCAAAAAAATCCTTCGTCTTTCCCAGACCAAAAACAATCCCCTCAAAAGAAAACTTTGGTCTTGACTCTTGACTAGTAGTTTGGTACTCTAATTTAACTAATACATCTTCATGATGTAAAATTCATTCTTCAGTAAAACGTTTAGGGGAATTTAACTCATAATGAATTGTGTAAAACTTTACTTTCATTTCCACATTTCTTTTTCTTGCACTAAATATTCTTTCAAGATAATTAGCAAGGTAGAACTCATGTAGCAAATTCCACCTAGTGGGGATTAAGGCTTAATACGTTGTTGGGTCTCTGATGTTTCTTTCAAAATAATTTAGCAATAAATTTACACTTAGAAATTACATCAAGTAAAGAGGGAACAAGAACAAATGCCTCAATTCTATAACACTGTCTAATTCCATTTATGGATCTAACGTCCGTTAAGAAAATTTAAAAATCTATATAACATTTACACTAAACTTTAAAAATATTATCAAATCGAAAATTGTGTCAAAGCATGTATTGTGGAGCAAAAAACATGTGTCAAAACATATGGAGGATATACTGATATTTTTTCAATTACAATTTGATTACATTTCTGCTCTAAGCCCTTACCTATTTGCCCTAAAAGTATAAACTCACAAAACATACCAAAGAAGAGGTGTTGCTGTATACTATTTTGCAGATTTTGTGTTGGCTGACAGGCTGAGAAAATAAGATGAGAAAATAGTTACACAATTCACCCCCCCCCCCCCCCCCCCCCGGGGCATAACTGCCTTTCCGATCATGGTATCTTGATCTCAGTACAAAAGCATATTGGAACAGGGAGGGACACAACCTGGATGATGTTAAAATATAAGTTCAGTAAAAATGTAAGTTCAGATGATGTTACTGTAAATTGAAAGATCAAGTCATATCAAGAAAAGATCAATTTAGATATCCGAAATCAATCATCTAAAAAGATGGCAAGATTAATAGGATGTTACCCGTATAATTAATACATGATCGTTAAAATGAAAAAGCGTATATTGGTGTTTTATGTGTTAGTAAGATTCCATAAAAATTAAAAGAAAGATTTTATATTGCAGCTATAAAACCAATTTTGTTGCATGGTACAAAATATTGGGCAATAAAGCACCAACATATGCAAACTATAAGCATTAGGGAGATGAAGATGTTGCCTCCAGGGCATAGGTCGAGCGGTCATATGAGCAATATGTTGGTCTCAATCCGATGGGTTGCGAGTTCGATCATCATCCTGTGCAAGGGCCAAAAGGCTCAACTTGCGATTTACCTCCCCTGGCATAATCGAGGGCACGAGTACCGGGGGCCACGCAAGGGCGGTCATCCCAAGGAGATGAAGATGCTAAGATGAATGTGCAGACATACAAAAAAAGATAAAATTAGAAAAGATATTTTTCATAATAAGGGAAAAGAGATTCCTATTGAAGATAAGATGTGTAAGACATGATTAAGGTGATTTGATCATATAAAAAGAAGACTAATAAAGGCTTATCACATGTGAGGAGAGAGGAGGTTTATCAAGAAAAACTTTATGAGAGACACTTAAATGTGATATGAGTAGGGGACCTTAACAAGATAAAATGATCAATAGCAACTAACGGGCAAAATTCACGCAACCAACCCCACCTAATGGGATAAGGGTTTGATATGTTATTATTTGTTAGTGATGGTGTATAAGTAGTACAAAAGGAACTATTAATAAAAGCTGCCATAAAAGGGGGTGAATCCCATCAAATAACCATGGACTAAGAATCCAAATTTCTAACTCATCTGAGAATAAGGTAAAAGCAGACTGAGCAAAAGAAATCTCCTCTTTTAACCACTCCAACAGGGAAAGGGGAAGCATTCGCTTAAAGAGATGTACTGGCCTATCAATTCCCTCAAAAGCCTTAATATTCCTTTCACTCCAAAAAACACATAGAAAGTGACATTCCAAATTTTTTGGCACATCTTCTTGGGCAATTATGACCTGAATAATGCAATAAACCAATCACGGTGGACAACTTGACTAAATTGACTCTAAACAACCCAAAAGTTAGTCTCTACATATAAAAAATCCATATAGCAATGCAGAAGAGTGTAATCCTCTGACTCCCCCCGTCTTTCTTGCAAAAAAGCATCAGTCCGTTAGAGATCATCTTCTCCTCCAATCCTCTTCAATAGAAAATATGGAGCCAATGCATTCCAACTAAAGGAAGATACTTTTTGTGGTGCTTCTGACCTCCAAATGGCCTTTGGTTTATATAATAGCATTTTATCACAAGATTTTGTAAATGATTTTTATTTCCATAACAATTGATGTATTAAATAATCTTATATTCGTATTGTCTGCAATTATGGCTCATAAATAACTAACAAAAATTAGTGTTTTTTATTCTTTATCCTTTTTTGCTAGGTAATTGTATTTTTTATTCATGATTACTTGATTGTATCCCAATTTTTAGACTTGCGTGTCAAAGATTCATATGTTAATTTAAATTCTAAAATACGCTTTAAATTTTAATATATAAATTTTTGTTAGGCATTTAAGCATAACTATTGAGCATTATTCTGCCTACTCATTTCCAGTATTAGGTTTAGCTCGTTTATTTTATGGCTCCTTATTCAATACAATGCATGATTTTTTGAAAACTTCTAAAGTAAATTTGCTAACGAAGCTTCCACATTTGATCAAGATGAAGAAAGTTCTATTATTACAAATGTTGTGATCTTTTTAGCTGATTGATATCCCAATATGCTAGTTGAACAACTTTCATTCTTTACATTTCTTCCCATCTGCTTGACTTGGAATGATTGCCTATGTTTTCAACAATCATTTCAGATTATTTCCACATGGTCCAGAAATTGTACTAGTGATCATGAAAATCAATTAAAGACAAAAAGCATTGGCATGAGAAACTACTGTAACTGGCTGACCTGGTAAAGCTTAAATTTCTAACATTATTCCATATATCTGAATGAGCTGATGCCACAAGGAAAACCCTTTTAAGTAACATGTTTTTTTGGCCATTGCTCATGATAAATGCAGACAATAATTCAAGCACCGTAACAAGTATACATTCCAAGAAATATACAAATAAACAAGGGAGAAGAACAAGTTCCCATAACGAGTATACATTACAAGATCTATACAAATAAACAAGGGAGATGAGCAAATCTTGTTTGGTTTAGAATATAAAACAAGATAAATATTGAATACACAGAAACCCATCTAGGTTGCTGTCAGAAAATAATGACAAACCTTTGCAAGCAACAGCATTAGACAAACCTAGTATGTACAGAAAGTTGTATTTAATTGGAGACCAATCACAGTCCAGCAAGGGAAGACAAACTCTATCATCTTAAGAACGTTACCACAAGCAAATTCCACATCTTAGCCACAAATTTTCAAAATAATTTTATCAAAACTCATCTAGAACTAAAGGCTAACACATCCGTCAAGTTAAGAAACTATGAACCTACAAAAATTTGAAGTGCAAGAATCTCTAACGATATAATTTATAAATATGTCCTACAAAATCAAACCTTGAAATAATCATCAGAAATCCAGACGTCGTTTAGATTACACAACAAAGGCACAACGTACCTCAAAGCCGACTAATAAATAGACGGGATGAACTTGTACCGAA
The DNA here is from genome assembly GCF_014633365.1 of Diospyros lotus. Classification (NCBI taxonomy): domain Eukaryota; kingdom Viridiplantae; phylum Streptophyta; class Magnoliopsida; order Ericales; family Ebenaceae; genus Diospyros; species Diospyros lotus. The sequence continues at coordinate 31,174,033 of NC_068338.1, read as the reverse complement.
CTCTGTTCATGTACTCCAAGTATGCGGCGCCAAAAGTTTCTATCATTAAAGCCTCCTCCAACTTGGCCTTCTGTTGATAATACATCAAACAGACCGCAACAACAAATAGGGCGCTGATAGGTGCCCGTAATGCTGCGAAGTAAGTCACAAAGAGAAGCATCGTAGATGCATATACGGGATGGCGCACCCACCGATATGGCCCAAACTGCACAACCGCTGTTGGTACAACCACCTTCTCCGAGTACTTGGCAAGATACAAAGTAGAGTGATACTGTGTGAACAAAGTTAACATTATCAAAGCCCAAACCCACAAATTGTTCCGCCCGCCCGCGACAAGGTGCAGCTCAGGTCCTTCAAATGCCGCGAGCCAGTGGGCAACCATGACTCCGACACAGAACAGAAGACGGTGCCAATTGGGCGGGTTAACATCCCACTTGGGGTCGTGCGGGCGAGGGTAGTAATCGCCGTATAATCGCTTCCGAACACTCACATTGAAAAAGAAGAAGTAGTGGTACACGAAAAAGAACACAAAAGGCCAGCCTTCAAGGTAGCCATTGAAATGGGCGGGTGGGACGAGAGTCAACCAAGTAAACGCTGAAGTAACAAGCGCAAGTTGCTCAAATACATTAGCTTCGCCGCGCAAATGCTTGCGGAGGCAATAGAAGCCGTAGATTGCAAGACCCACGGCCAAAAACCATGGCCAGAACAACCATGCCCAGCTAAAATACATCCAGAAAAACGGGTTGAACAGCAAATTCACAGACCATTTTGCGGCAGCAACTGAGAGGGAGAAGACCAAAGACCACTTGCAGATGTCAATAGGAGTTAACCGATGAACGGTAGCCTTGACATTATCAAATGAAACATTTTTGAGAATTCTCAACGTCGGATTCTGCGGCTCTGAGTTTGTTGTGCTTGAATACGAGCAGTTAATTGGCTGACGAGAATGGGTTTTCCTAACCGCCGACGAAGATGACAGCGTGCGCGAGTAAAGTGAGACTCCATAATTTGACGCGCCTAACAACGAGCATCTTGTCTGGGTTTGAATTGTTCCGCGGCTTATATGGTTCTGAGAGTTCCTGATTGATAACTGGCCTTCCAGGTGTTTGTTAAAAGGCCTCAGAGAAACCCTGTATTTGGTTGAGAGAGCCGTACCAAATGGAGTCACTTTCCAGTAGCCGAAAGCGGACGCCGATTCCATGAGTCTATGAGCGTCAAAGCAGTCTGGTTTTTACATGAAATCAATCTGATCAGAGGATGCTTTCCGTTTCCTCCACGGATAAGAACCAAAAACGAAGAAGAGAGAGTGCCAGTAACGGTTTGACGCTGGAAATATGGATGCCTTGTTCGGATTCCGCCCAAAATTTCAGGACCGGGGCTCCATTTTTGGGCCCGGCCGCCAGGGCTTTCACGGGCCAACCCACCAAACTGCTTTTTTTTTTTATTCTTTTGGGTATTATTTTTATATGAGAAAATAAAAAATCATAAAATTAAATCTTGAATTTACAAGATCTAAAAATAATACATCGACATAATCCTGTGTACTGAATAACATCTCAAAAGCATAATTTATTTGGTCCTGCATATAATACTCTAATATATTAGACATTTCACGTAATATATATTACACTAAATTATATAACTGAATATTATGAATTTATCTCAAATTATTTTTATTGTTCCCAAATATAAAGAATTAAATGCAAAAAATTCATAAAGTATAAAATTTTAAGTAATAAAATTAATTTTTTCAAGTTAAAATTATGGAATTAATTGTTTAGGGCACCGTGATTAATTTTGATTTAGGAGAAAATTGATATGTAAATTGACCTTCATGCCCTTCAACTGAAGCTCTATAGTTGTGGTAGTTTGGATGTATTGACCTATAATTATTTTTTAACTTAGAATTTTATGTATTTTGTGATTTTTGATAATTTTATGAAATTACTTTAATTTTGTTAGGTTTGCACTAATATTGAATTTCAATGCTAAGTTTCTTCAAAAGTAATGTCATTTATCTAAATTAAAGATATATCTCCAGTTTAATTAATATTTTTTTATTAAAAATTAAAAAAATATATGTGTCTGTGTTTACACGGGCATTTTTTATTTTTTAATAAAAAATATCAATTAGACTGAAGATTTTCAATCAAGATAAATAGCGTTATTTTAAAATTTCTCAAATCACCTAAACCGTTAAGTTATGATTTAAAACACACTATAACTTAGTTATAATTTCAAAAATAGCTAAACCACAATTAGGGTTTGATTTGAAAAATACTCTCCAAACTGCTAAAATCCCTAAATAAGTTTCCTATATCATCAACCCAATTAATAAATTTCAAATTTCAGTAACATCAATTAACAATTAAATTAAGCCCATGGCCGAATTTACATGGAAAAACCAAGGACTAGAATAATTTGACAAGTAGTAGGTATTTTCAAAGCAAGACAAAATATAATAAGAAAGAGAAAGTAAATAATAAGAAGCTGGTCAATCATAATCACGTAATTAACACATTCAAATTCAAACTTTATAATTGATTCTAGATCCTTCAAGTTCAATGTAGCATCAAATAGTAATTAAAAATAAACCCTAAACCTAAACCCATGACTTTAATTTTATAACTGTATGGACTCACTCACTTTTGAAAAGGTTTTTCTGTTGAATTGTTTTTTGAGTTAGCATTTGATATAATTGAATTGATATGTTTGTTTTATAATATAATAACACGAACGTTATTAACAAATATAGAATATAAAATTAACGGTAAGTCAAAGCACGGGAATATGTAGCCGTTCGTTAGTTACACCTTCCACGCGGGGAAATCCATAATATATCCCAACGCCAATGTAAACGTCATTTTCCTATTCTTCTTAATATTCCAACGTGAAGAAAACTGAATAGAATATTAATGGCGATTCCCGGTTTCTTGTTCACACGCATCACGCGTTCCTCTCTTTCGGCCCTCCAGAATTGGAGCATCAAATCAAAGGCAAAGCTCCTTATTTAAACGCCAGAAACGTCTTCGCCTTCGCACGCCTTGCCCTTCTTCATTCATCGCTCTGCCCGTTTCGCCTACATTGCTCATCCGCGCCAGGTAATCGAGGCCGTTTCCTGCTTTAGCCTAACTTTGATCTGTTCTTGTTTGATGTTTCTTAGCTTTTCAGTCTTTTGTTGGTTGCAGGCATTGATTTTGAAGTTTTTAGACAAATTGATTCCAAACATCAGATTTTTAATACCCTAGAGAAATTAAATTGGTTGATTTAGAGTGCTGCGATTTTTATTTTTTTTTTTGGTACTGAATGCTATCTCCGCTTTCTTTACATTGAATTTCCTAGATAGAAATGGAGTATGGACAGCAGTATCAACAGATACCTGAACGAAAATATGAATGCCTTCTCTTTGGTAGGATTTCTACTCCTTTCAACTTTTACACTAACAGGGTTGCCATTGAATGGATCTTAAATAGCTTTTGATCGTTTGCAGATGTTGATGATACCCTTTATCCCTTGAGTTGTGGCTTGTCTAGGCAAACCGCCTTGAATATCAGAGGTAGCCCAATATTTCCATTTTGTTTACACTCTGCCAAAATATTGCATCACATTTTCTGACTGGAATTAACAGAGTTTCATTCATGCCATTGTCCAGATTATATGGTTACAAAGCTTGGCATAGAGGAGGAGAAAGTTCCTGAATTGAATGCTCAACTATACAATGGTTATGGAACCACAATGGCTGGTCTACTGGTACAGTTTTCTCTGAGAAAATCATTTACTAGTTACTATATTAAATAAAAAGATGATGTTCCACAAGGTAATTGTTTTTTGTTCTGTCTTCCAGGCTATTGGTTATGATTTGGATTATGATGACTACCACAGGTTTCTTTTTTCCCAATCTCTATTTGCCTTGCAATTTTATTTGGAATTTGTATGATCTCATACTATTTTGTTCTGCAGTTATGTTCATGGAAGATTACCCTATGATGATATCTTAAAACCGGATCCAGTTCTCAAGTATCTACTGCAATCCCTGCCCATTAGGAAAGTTGTAGGTTTCTTGTGGCACCCCTAAATAGAGAAAATTATTATGGTTAGGCAATTAGGATTGTTTCCCATAAATCCGGTTTGTTTTCCATGCAACAGATATTCTCAAACGCAAATAAGGAGCATGTTGATCAAGTTCTAGGGAGGCTTGGATTAAAGGAATGCTTTGACCAAGTTATATGCTTTGAGACCTTGAATCCAATCAACAAGAGAAATAGAATTGGCGAGGAAGATGAGTCTAATCCAAGTACCATTCTCGGCACCAACACTAATTTTGTTAACGAGTCTTCTGAGCATAATACAGTACCTCCAAAGCCTCTAGTAGCTTGCAAACCTTCTGAGGTATCCTTTGAACTAGCTCTCAAGACGGCTCAAATCAACCCTAAGAAGACAGTAAGATCATCTTCTTCCCTAACCAGTTACTATTTATTTTTCCCACTAGAATCTAGTTATCTTGTAAACTTATATTTATCTGCAAAGCTTAAACTCTTATTATTGGTTCTATTCTTTCTTGGCTTTGCCAGTTGTTCTTCGACGATAGCATCCGTAATTTGCAGATCGGCAAGCTTATGGGCCTCCAGACAGTCTGGGTAGGTTGATAGTCCTTGATTATTTAATCAACCAAATACAAAAATTTTAGTTCTTCATTTTTTCCTTCAATATTATTGCTTGAATTTTGGTTCATAATAATCACAATCCTAATTTACGTTAATCCTATTTGGGTAGGTGGGGTCTTCTCACAGAACAAAGGGCGTGGATCATGCACTGAAGAGCATTCACAATATGAAGGAAGCATTGCCAGATCTCTGGGAAGCCATTGAGAAAACAGAAGATGCACACTACACCGAACAGGTTGCGATTCAGACATCAGTAAGAGCCTAGCTAGCTTTTTTTTTTTGCTAAGTAAAATTCAAGAGCCTAGCTAGCCCTTACAATAACCATGAGGTGATCAAATTAACAAGGAATAGTTGAAGTGGGTTGGTGTTTTCCCACCCCTGGTTGTATTCTGTGCAGTGGATATGGACATTGCAAATAAGAGAAATTGCCTTCTACTCAATGTTACATATTGTCTTACTTCGTATGGTGAAAAATTGTGATCTAAACAAATTTAGGGTTGTACTAATGGAAGTCTTTCTTTCTCATTGTTAATGTTGTGTATTTTATATCTTAGCCAGCAAATTGTGTTGTAAACAAATTATATGTAATTGTTATTTTTATTAAATTTAGCTAACCACATATAGGCATAAAGGCTCAATATAGTATTTTATTTATTTGTTTTTTCTTGGTGAAAAAGGGTGTAGAAAAGGTTATTAAAGTGTAATTAGTTTGGAGATATATTGTGTGGCTCGAGCCTATCTTGCTAAAGTCAAAGGCTAAAGGGTTGTTCTCTTCGTGTTTTAAAATTGTTGAAAAAATGTTCTTTTTGTCTGTAACGTTTTTTACATTTTGAAAATTTTGAGTTTGTCTATGATAAAAACATTTAAAAAAACTTTTTGGTATTTTGAGTTTTTTTTATAAATTTTTTTCTTATTTTTGAAAATACCAAAATAAACATATTTTTACTGTTTGAAAAAATTGAAAATGATCTGAAAACAACAAAGAGACCTAACATTTTCAATGTTTGTTTTTATTTTATGTTAAAAAATAAGAATTAAATCTTGCATTTGGTAATATCATTTTTCAATTTTGAAAATAATAATTGAAAATGAAGTTCGCTCAAAAATATCTTGTCTAATAATTAAATATATAAAAATAATCATTGCTTATAAAAGAATAATTCGTTGGTTGTCAAATATTAAGTTAAAAAGAATATGAAAAATCAATCACTAAAAGAGCTATGGGGAGATATAGGGAGTAATCAATTGGCCGAGAAAAAATGAAACTATGAATAGAGAGACATAATTTTTTTGTTCTTATTTTTTAAAAAATAAAAATTTCATTCAATTTTAAAGCAAAAATAATGCACCAAACTGTTTTTTTCTTTTTTTTTTAAAGAAAAACAAAATAAGAAAATAAACTTTCAAAGACAATAGTAACTCGTTTGTTCCTTATTATGTTTATTTTTACCCCTAAATAATTCACACAAAAACAGTTCTCATGAATGAGTTTATTTTAACGTAAATCTTATATTAATGGATGAATCTTTCTACGATGCCAAATAAATTGACAGATAAGCTTATAAAATGAGAGTTAAAAGATTAAAATGTTGTCACCCATATTACATTAAAAAAAGTGTAATATAATATAAGTGATGGTATTTTATTCTTTTAATCCCATTCTATAAAAAGTGAACTATAACATGACTGATGATATTTTATTTTTTTAACCCCATTTTATAAGTATGTAAATATGTGTGGCCGTAAAGAATTTTCTTTAATAGACTCTACCATCATTTCAAAGACATGTACGACTCTGACACGTGTAAAAATGTTACCTGAACACATCACAAGTTTCATTACTGGGTGTGAATTTGCCACTTAATTAATAATAATAAATAGTAAGTACGAATTGAAGGGAGTGGCTGTCAATTTACGCGGCAGATCTTTCGCGTCACAGAAGATCGGGACGTGTCGGCATCGTAGAAAAAAACTAAAATATGCTTTTTGGGTCGGCGATCAGCTTCCTTGGCTTCTGTGTGTTGCTGTGTTTTATGGCCATTCACACTTTCCCTTCTGAAAAGAAATCAAAACCTTCAACCACGTTTTCTGCAACATCGCTTTCTCCGGATCCGCAGATCTTGCCTGATCCCATCCCATCTGGTAATTCTCTGTTCTACACTTGTAGTTACAGCAGCGTCTTGGGTGATTCATGTGGAGTCTTTCGTTGGGTTAGATTTTGGTTTGGTTATGAGTGTTCTTTGATGGCTGTGACTTTTCTGTGGCGGGGTGTCGATCTTAGAATGGATCTATAAAGGCTTGCGGAAGTTGCTTGTGGTTACTTTTACTTCACTGTTTAACATATGAGAGGCATTCACATTCTTAGTTCTTGTATATTTATTGGATGATGTCGATCTCGATCTCTCGAGTTACGGGTTTTTGGACAATTTCAGTCCATGAGTTCGATAAGGATTGGTCTTTTTGCTCATGACTCGTGAAATCTTTTTTATTTTCTGAATCATCGAGTTTGCTTCCATGAAATTCGAGTGTCAAAATGGAGGTTTTTAAAAGATTTTGTACGCTTAATGTCGGGTTTATTCCTTTTCTTTTGAACCTTTTTGAATGACTTCTCCTAATTGGTGAGCATTACTGGGTTATAAGAAAACATATGGACTTGATCTATAACAGTTGTTATTGGATTTTAGAGTAACAGTTATTACTGAATAACAGATAGAACTTGAGCTATTTTCAACAGCAAAAAACTTGTGGTCTATTTATGGCAAGATTACAAGTAAAAAGATGTCAATAAGAACACAATTACTGGGTTTTAGAATAATTTGGACACTTAATATTAGGATATTTTCAAAGTTTGTCTGCTGTTTGGAAGTGTTGGATGCAGATGTTAAGTTTGGCTTCTAGGCATGTGTGCTCACGTTCCTTAAGGCTTAATTTGCCCTCACCATAAAATAAATTGGTATGCAGCCTATGTTTGAATGCGTTTTGCAAAAAACATACTCAAATAACAAAGTATCCATCAATAACAACTAGACTATCAAACTTAAATATTATTTCTGCAGTATAGAAGTCTTTAAGAATGATTTCATAACCTTTCCGAAAAGTGGACTTCTCTAAATATTCACAATCATAACTACCTTGATACCTTTTCATGAAAAGGTGTGACTATTAGAATAGTCACCAATATAACTACACTTTTAGTGTATATTTCATGAAGAATTATGACTGCTGAATATATAGGCACCAAGTAACTAATCTTTGATAAAGAGTTGTAACTTTTAAAAATAACCACCAAAGTAGTTAGTATTTGGTTATTCAACAAACTTAACTAACCCTTATGGAAAGTTGTAACTATTTGAATCGTGACTTTGGTAGTTAGTAGTTAATGAATAACCATTCATATCTTTTCATTAATAGATATGACTTTGTAAGTAATTAATTTTGAAAATATTCCAACTGGAAGTACCAATTACTGGGTCATTATATAATATGCCTGCCTTTCTCACACCAAATGGATTTATTTGAATTATTTGACTTGGAATTTCAACCTTAGAATCACTTCCTTTAGTTTGGACCAATTTATGTGAATAGAAGCAATGAGTAGTTTGCTTATGCAGAATTCAATTTAAATTTTAGAAAAAAGTTCACTTGAAAGCTTCACTTTTTTTTCTTAATGGCTCTCCCTTGCAGGCCTTGAAGTGTTTGTGTTAATCTGTACAGTTGGTGTTATCCACTTTTGTGAAGTGTGAGAGGTTTCGTTGAAAAAATGGAGAATGGAGACAGGTACCACCAGGTTCCAGAAGCAAAATACGAGTGCCTCCTCTTCGGTAAACCTTTCTGCTCCTATCTTTCCCTCCCCCACCTCCCCCTGTAAATTAGGACTGCCGTGACTGTTAATAACCATTTTGTATTTGTTTTCAGATGTTGATGACACACTTTATCCCTTTAGTTCTGGTTTGTCTCATGAGTGCACCAAGAATATAATTGGTAATGCACTTCTCCTTCTCTGTTAAAATATTGTATCTCAGATTTTAGTTTTTGGTCATTTGGAATTAACTTCTTACATTTTTTTCATTGTCCAGGATATATGGTTGAGAAGATTGGCATAGAGGAGAATGAAGCTCCTGAAATAAATGTTCGACTGTACAAAGATTATGGAACAACTATGGCTGGTCTCAGGGTACATGTTTTAACTTTTCTTGTAGAGCTATATGATTTATTGAAAGAAGATTATACTGTTATGCAAGTTTATTCATTGGATGTTTTCTCTCCCAGGCTAGTGGCTATAACTTTGATTATGATGATTACCACAGGTGCAATTCCCCTTTGTATTTGTGCTGTAATTTTGTTATATAAGACTTGTATTATCTCACATATATCATCATCATCATCACAAGCCTTAATCCCACTAAGTGGGGTGGGCTACATGAATTCTAGTTCTCCAATCATCTTATCCATGGCCATTTCTGATTGCACACTATATGTCTTAACAGTTTTGTTCATGGACGATTACCCTATGAGATTTTGAAACCAGATCCAGTTCTAAAAGGTCTTCTACAGAGCCTGCCTATTCGGAAATTTGTAGGTTTCTTATCTCACCAGTGTATAAATATGGTTTAGTTATAAGGCTTGCTAACAAAGTTTTGTGCTTGTTCAATAGATCTTCTCCAATGCGAACAAAGAACATGTCACTAAAGTTCTTGGAAGGCTTGGACTAGAGGACTGTTTTGAAGGAGTGATATGCTTTGATACTCTGAATCCTGTAAACAAGAGAGATGAGTCTGATGCTAAGGACGATCCTGTGTTCAGAGGGCCAAAACCAAGTGCCATTTCTTGCCCAGAAACCCATGTTACTGACAATTCTTGTCATCCTAATGCTGTACGTCCTAATACTCCAATTGTTTGTAAGCCTTTTGAGGATGCCTTTGAAAAAGCTCTCAAGCTAGCTGATATCAACCCTCAGAAAACTGTAAGATAACTTAACCTTCTTCTATGTATTTAGTACTAATGATTCACAGGTGGATGGGGCATAAACCTATGCATTTTTATGAGGTTGTCATCATTGTTAAAAGCTTAGAATATAGAAACAATACTTAACTAAAGTTGATGTACAGGTAGGTATTACACACTATGGACATGGGCACACATCTGACATATGTAAAATAATTATATCATTATTAGTGACATATTGGTACTAGACAATCCATAGATGCAGACATCCATGTGACACGTAGTGTTCAGTTATTCTGTAGCTTGGTATTATGGGGACATGCACTAGACATGCTTGGAAAACTTTTTTTCAGGAGTTATTATATAAAATATTTAAAAAATGAGAGGCTAAATATAATATTTAACGACTGGTATTTTATGTCTTAATTTTTCCTGTTGTTCTTAGTCCTAATGATTACACAAGCAGCCTGCTAACAACGTATGCATAGAAGAAAAAGAAGAATTTGGTTTGTCCATGTTTTTCCTCTCTTTTTTTCCCCTTAATCGGTTCCTATTTTTCTTCTCAACCCAATTTTTCTCCTCCTCCTGACACACTTTTTTTTCTTGCCCATTTTTTCCCCTTCTTTTTTGTACTTATTTGAAAAATGGTAAATCGGTTGGATTGACTAATCCAATAGAAATATAAAAATGCACGAGAGAATAAGACATTTTATGGTTAATGAAACTAGTTGATGTGACCTTAAATCAAGAGGATGCTTGACGAATGGAGAAAAATCGCTTTAATACTTATTTATAAGAACAAAGGAGATATTCAAATTTGTGAAAATTACAGAGAGATGAAGCTAATGAGCGACATTGAAATATTGGAAGAAGTTGACTGGGTATAGGTTAAGAACAAAAAATGAGATGTTTGTAAATTAATTTGCTTTCATGCTTAATATATTAAGAAAATCGAAGATATATGCTTCTTAAGGTGCCTAAGGAAAATATCTAGAGATAAATAAAAAAAATTGCATATGGCTAAAATGGAGAAATGCATCGGGGGTGTTATGTGATGGTAAAATCTCATTAAAACTGAAAAGAAAATTCTATAGGACAACTATAAGACCAGTTTTGTTGTATGGTTCAGAATAATGAGCAGTTAAATACCAATATGAGCAAAAGACGAGCGTAGCGGAGATGAGGATGCTAAGATGGATGTGCAGCCATACAAGAAAAGATAAAATTAGAAATGAGGTTATTCATAATAAGGTAGGAGTTGTGCCAATCGAGGAGAAGATGAGAGAGACTAGACTAAGATGGTTTGGTCATGTGAGAAGAAGACCAAAAGACGCCCCTATGAGGAGAGTTGATGAAATAAAACAATTAATCAAAAAAAGAAGTAGAGACAGACCCAAGAAGACTTTGGGAGAGACATTAAAGTTTAATATGAAGTGTATGGGCCTAAATGAATATATGAAAAAAGATAGAAATACATGGAAGTCTAGAATTCATGTATGGGATAAAGGCTAGATATGTTGTTGTTGTTGTTGTATGGTGTTTATAGATTTAAAAAAAAGCTCATTACAAAATCTCTAAAAAAAATTATGAAGGGTTGTAGAGAACAAGTGAGTCCAAGTTGCTTATAAATACGTTTAAAGGTATTTATCAAGGAACACAAACATATTTCAGAACTTATGGTGGAGATCCTAAAATTTTTCCAATTATAATTGAATTACATCAGAATTTGTACTGAACTGTTAACCTTTTAACTCTAGTGATGGATGGGCTCACTAAAGACAGACATCCAAGAAGAGGTACCTTGGTGTATGTTATTTGCATTTGACATTGTTGGTGATGTTATTTGCATTTAAGTTTAGTAAAAATAAAAGTGTATATAGGTGATGTTGTGATAAGACTTGAAGATCCAGTCGTTGCATGAAAAGATCATTTAAGATAACATGGACATCATGGTTATAATGTCTTTTGCCCTTTTTCTTCTTTCTTTTTTCGGCTACAATAGCTCTTCTTTTCTTTGCCCCGTTCTTTTAGTTCTTCTTCTTCTTCTTATATAAGATGATGGTTGATGATTTGATGGATTGTAATGACATTTTAAATTCTTGGTCTACTCTAGGTCTTATGGATTGTTTTTTAGATAATATATTGTCTTAGTTTTATCATTTCTTACGACATGTAATTATTTTGTGAAATATATGTTGGACATTTGAAGTATGAAAATGATTTGTTGACTTTGTAATTTTGCATTCTCCTTGTGTTTGCATAAATTTATGGTGGCCCCGTGTGCATGAGGCTCCCACATTCATGTTGCATGCCCATATTCGTGCACCATAGAAGTTAGAATCTTACCTTCTGAATGTTTTCAACTGTGCTTCTTGTTTTTTCTTTCAAATAATTCTGAATCTTTTTACTGTCTGGACCTTAATTTGACCGCATGTTACTTTTGTATCCTACTTTCTTTTGTTTTCTTTCTTTATCCCCTGTATTCTACTTATTGGTTCCATTGAATTTGTTGTGAACTCTTCTCTTTGCCAGTTGTTCTTCGACGACAGCATCCGTAATTTGCAGACTGGGAAGCTTACGGGTCTCCACACTGTCTGGGTTAGTGAATGATATGGAATGACTTGGTTACACCGGTCATCTTCTCTCTCTCTCTCTCTGTCTCCCTCCGTTCCCTTTCTTTAATCCATTATTCTTCAAATGTTATTTCCTGAACCTTATCTACTTCATCGCCCCCCACCCCCCTTGGTCGATTTTATTGTGTGCGAACAGGTTGGCTCTTCTCACCGAGCAAAAGGCGTGGATTATGCATTAGAGAGCATCCACAACATCAGGGAAGCATTACCAGAGCTCTGGGAAACTGCTGCCGAAAAGACGGAAGAGGTGGTCTACTCAGAAACGGTTGCGATTGAGACATCAGTGAGAGCTTAGTTGATGCCAATGTCCCTACTGGAATTGGTAGAACAACTCTTGGTTTCTTCTTGAACTGGAAAATGATATGTATGTGGAGGCAATAATGACCTCTTTTGAATGTGTTAACAGACATTTACACTGTTGAAGAAATTGTGTTATCTTGAAAGAGAGATTTTACTCTATAATAATTTAGAAATAACCTTTCACTTAGCATTAGGTCCCTACCCTGGATAGTTACTTAGGAACAATTATCCTAGACAATTGGAAGGGATTAGTATTATACATTTTGATCATCTTTCTAAGATTTAATTGAAGAGGTCATCTCATATTTATCCAAAATAGGATAAATTGTTAGATTATAGGAAGTAATCTATAATGTGTCTTTTCTAGTCACATTAAACAACAATCCAATCTATAATGTGGTTTTTCTAGTCACACCGAGTCTTGTAGGAGGCTCCCTTCCTCTGGTCGAGTCAGGCTCAAGTAAAGTATCAAGGCCAAGAATAGTCTAATTTTACAAATCTAGGTTGATTATGGCCCGGATAATGAGTTGAGACTAAATCTGACCCAAATGAGGAGTCAAAACCAAATGTGACCAATATAAAATGTGCACAAATTAACTAAACTAAGTCTCAACAATATGTTAGAATGAAGACAGTTTTGTTTTAGGGCACCCTCCATGGTTTCGGCTAATGGGTCAGGTGGGTAAAGTGGGATGGTATCAGCTTGAAGAAATCAAAGAGCAGCCAGACCAGGGCATCATAGACCTTCTAAAAGAGTTATTTCGGAGCATGTTTGAATTTATTTGTAAATCTAGAATGATAAGTGTCATAATTTAAATAGAGTAACTTCGCCTATTTTGTCATAATTATTATAGAAAAATTATCATATATTTATAGTTTTATGTTAAATTATTTATTTATAGCATATTTAGTATGGTAGTTTTACCATCTAATCTTGCATGTAATTTTTAATTTTAACTGTACACAATTTTTTTTTTTACAATATTACTAATTTATTATAGTGATGATTCAAAAGTAATACAAATCCCCCCCCCCCCCCCCCCCTTTTTTTTTTTGAATTCATTCTTCTCAAAATATAACTTCCATTTACAATGACCAACTTAGATAAAATATTTTGTCAGTATTTTTAAAAATCGAGCTGAATCAACAAGAAGGGAAATCGATTCAGTTTGAACAAAATAAAATAAATTATAAAAATCAGTTAAATAGTAATTAAATCAGCAGTAAGCTTTGACAATTTACTTTTAGCGGTTAATAATTGATTAAAATAATAAACAGTATAAATAGCATTTTTTTGTAAAAATATTAATATTCGTTCCTACAAAAGGGTTTGAACAATTTTTTTATGAAAAATTCCTCATAATTCATGATAAAACAAAGTAAATACATGAATTCTGGCTCACAAATGAAAAACAAGTAATTATATAAAAAAAATATATTCTTTAGACGAAATATATAAATTAATTAATATCTGAAAAATTGAAAGGGCTGCAAACATACATAAAGCTTCTTTTTTTTTTTTTATAAAAAAAAAAAAAAATTGGCTAAAAGGAACAAACAAATATCACCATCAGGGGCAGGCTAGGGATTTAGGGTCCAAGCGGAGCGTCGGTTGATCCTCGAAAACCCTCGGCTGCTCGGTCTCATCTTTTCCGTTTCGTCTCGTAGAAGAGAGAAATCTTCTTCTCTCGTCCGAAGGCACTCGCAGGGCGACTAAATTAAGGATCTTGTTTGGGGCTTCGCAGTCGATTTGGAAGTGGTTCTCTGAATACAGAATGGCCAAGCGCGAGATATCCAGCACTTTACGGAACTTAAAGGTAAAAGAATCAGCGCAGCCCTTCTTTTCCTTTTCATATGAATCTGAAATCGACCTAATTCTCAGATACTTGAACTGGGTTCTACTTAAATTTTTCTGGGCGTTCTTTAATTTTTGGGGGGATTTTCTTTAATGAATTCTTCGATGCTCTGTTTGGTTACTTAGTTCATGCAAAGGGCCGCTCAGAGAGAGGAGAAATCCAAGAAGGTAGAAGAGGTCATACCTGATGGGAACTTCCCAGCCACTGCTATAAAAAAGAAATGGTAATTCTTCTTGTTATCTGCCGTTTTTTTTTTTGGGTTCATGCAGCGTTCTTTACTTTTTTGGTTATTGAATTCAAATTTGAATGCATGTTGTAAAATATTTTTCTTCCTGATTTTGAGTTAGTTCACATTGTAATCTGTGTTTGCATGCCTTTGTATAAGCATGTTATTAGGTGGTGATTTTCTTAATCCATTCTCAGGCTGCAGAAGTTTTCTGAAATATAAGGGGCCTATGGTTTATGTTCTTCTTCCCTGGAACTTTGCGAAAAGACAAAGAATCGTGTTTTCATTTTTGATTTGCAAATGTGTTTTTAGTCAATACTCAAAAGCGAAAGCAAGAAAAATCGTTTTCACCTGTTTTGAAATACGTCAAAACGCTAGATTAAACAGTAAATTAAAAAAACCACTTGGTCTTCAAGCTCTTGAGATAAAAAATAACACTACATGTTTTCTTGAAACGCCAAATTCTAAAACATGTAATACAACAAGTGGATCTGTAAATTTGCATTTTTTTTAGGTATAAACCAGGCATAAAAGGGCAGGTTTTTATTTGGAAGAGGAAAGTTGGAGGCAAACCCTTGTTGGCTTGGTTTATAGAATGTTTATAAGAGGATTCTAGGGTTTGGTGGGAATGGTCTTTCTTGATTGAGGAGTTTTTTGATGATCTGAAAGATTTGAATGGGAAAAAGCTCATCCTTGATGGTTTCTCCCTAGCTTTCTTTCATCATTTTTGGGATACTTTAGGCATTCATATTTTTGAGATAATCAAAGAATTGTTTGATAATTGCTTGTTTGAAAAGGTCTGAAATTCTCCTTTTGTCATTCTAGTTTCTATGAAAGGAGGTGCTAAATAGGTTAAAAGTAAAAATGTTTGTTTTGATGTTGTTGTGAAACTTAGAGATCAAGATATTCCCCCCCCCCCCCCCCAAAGAAAAAAGAAGAAGATAAATTTCAATGTCTTGGATCAATTATTCAAAAAGAAGGGGAGATTGTGGAGGATCTTACTTATAAAATCAAAGCATGATAGTTAAAATGGAGAAGTGTTTTTAGCATTTTATGTGATTGTAAAATCCCTTTAAAAGTTTTATTGAATGGCTCATAGTCTTGAACAATTAAATTAAGCATCAATATATGCAAAATATTACTGTGGCTAAAATGGGAATGTTATTGTGGATGGTGTGGTCATATAAGAAGAAACAAAATAAGGAATCAATAGGGGTATTCAAAAAAACTAGCAAACTGTGAAAATCGATCGCACCGCACCGTGCGATTTTTTTGGGGAACGATTTGAGATAGGTGGTTCTGTTATGGTTGGAGTAGTTGAGCAATTTGAGAAAAATAGGTTCGGTTGAAAACCGAACCGCCCGCATAGTATTCTAATAATATAAAAATTAAAAAAATAAATTATAAAACATTAAAACAAACCCTAATCCTTCGTTGTTTTGTTCATTTCTCACACCCACACCCAGCCCCTGTTGGCCGCCACACTCTCGAGACCGATGACATCCTCCCCTTTCTTGTTACAGGACTTGAGGTTGAGGCACTTTGAGAAATTAGGATCTCACAAGGAGATCGCCAAGCAGTCCAATCACCAAGTTGTCGATGACATCGTCTCAAAGTCGGAGGTGTCCAAGTTGTCGGAGGAGATCCCCTTTCGGCCTTTCTCATTTCCCTTTGCCTCCGCGTTGTCTTCTCTCGTCGACGCTTCGCTGGAGACCGCACTGCAAAAATGGGTGGATTAATATTAGGCATGACTTGGGCAAATTGCGGAAACTGAACCATAAAATGCGGTGCGGTTTAGTGTAGTTTATGCAGACCAAACCAAACCGCGTGGTTTGATTTGACAGAAAAATCGCACATACGGTTTGGCGTATTCAAAATGCCAAAAACCAACCAAATTGCATCGTGCACACCCTTAAGAATCAGATTGTACATAATAAGGCTGGCCTAGTGCCTATTGAATATAAAATGAGGGAGTCATGATTAAGATGGTTTAAATGCGTGGGAAGAAGAGCAATAGAAATACTTGTGAAGCAAGTGGATGAAAAGGAAGAATTAAGAGGGGGAGAGAGACAAAAGAAGGGTAACAAATCCTTGGATATGACATAGGATATAATGGTTTTGCTGGGGCTATATATAGCCATGGATGGAGATAGTTGGAGATCTAGAATCCATGTAGCTGATTCTACCTAGCGAGATAAAGGCTTGTGATTGTAACCTAATTTTTTAAATTGACACAAATTGAAAGAAGTGTTGCAGCTAAACATGACTAAGGTCAATGCAAAGTGTTTGTTCTTACCTTGTCATAAATATAGAAGCATTGAAGAACATTGTTTCCTTAAATTGTTGTTTAGGTGTGTGCTCTCAATAATGGTAGTGGTTTTATATGTTTCTATAATGCCATTTTGTTTGGAAAATTTTATTTTAATTGTTTGTTTTTATCACATATATTAATTTGTTATAGCAATATATCCGAACCAATACCTGATATCGTACTAATGACAAATTAGTACCTTGTCCGATGCAATACTGGCAATTATGGGTATATCAACAACATGGCCTTCCTTCCCCTTTTAATTAATCTAAAGTTCATAATGGTATAATTTCTTCATCTATTTCTTTGACTAGTTCATGTTATAAATTAACATTGGCTTCCCATTTTTCATCAATTAAGTTTAAAGGCAGTTGAGTTTGGAAACTTTTTGCGGTGGTTTGCATGATGTGGATTGTTATTAGTCATTTTCCCCTACAACCAGCTAGGTAATCCCTTCAATGGCTTTTGGACAATATAATTAGGCATGCTGCTTCCATATATCCTATTACTGTTGCCTTTTAATGGTGTCTTTTATGGGTAGCATTTCTTTTTATTACTGTCACGGTTAATTTTGTGTCTTCCTGGACCAAGATTGTAACTTTGGTTCATGTTCATGAATCGTTGCAAGCATGCACATGGAGACCAGCTAATTTCTTTTGGCATGTCTTAATCCTGTAACTGTTGCTTGTTGTGGTGTCCTGTTTATTTCTCAATTGGAACTGCTAACTGATGGTAATGTGATTAGTAATGATGCCTTTGTCTACAACATTTAAGGGTTGTATCCATAGTTGAATAGCTGCTATTTCCTTGCCACATTTAGGCTGCTCATTTTATTTATTCTCCCTTGATTATTTTTTCCCGAGTTTTTCTGAACCATGCTTATTGATATATGCAGCATTGTGATCGTAGAGGGTGATCCTCACCCAGGGGCAACAAAAGGCAGGATGTCATTTCTAAGTTTTAATCCTTCTATTGATGTGAGTATAAGAATTGAACATCCTGAAAGGTTTTTGGAGTCTAGGACAAGTTTTTTGCTCTCGTGGGTTTGTCTCTCATTTTGAAGCCTTATCTTGATAGAAATTGAATGGTGAAGCAGCAAATCCTGGTCAACCAGAAACCTCCACCAGCAATCAAAATGGAAGGACTTCTGATAGGTTGGTGCTTAATCCCTTGTTATCTTCACAAGTTATTCAGGTATTTCATTCGCCTAGTTGTCTATTTGACAGTTTGTTTGAAATTTTGTGAAACAGCAACGACAATCACAAGACTTAGCCCTGCTAGGTGGTTTTGGCTGCATGAGTCTAGATTTCCAGCTTTTATTCTCTGGAATTTATGATGTTTGATCTGATGACTTTTATGCTTACTTTCAACTACCTAATGCAATCCTTCTTTATCTAGGCTTTGGACAGGTTGTAAATAGGGCGGAGTTTTGAATTTGTATTTAAAAAAAACAACACTCTCAAAGGGACAAAAGGATCTTAAAAAAAAATAAAAAATTGCATCAGCATATATTGGGGTGGTATTATTGAGTTGAATAGACGAGACCAATTGCAGAGCAAGACTTCAAGTATCTGTTGGCATGTTGCCTTTAATGAGGAGTTAGTTGATTTAGAAATCTTGTCCATTTGTCTGGTCAGTCTTTGATTTATGGGGTCATGGGATATTGGTCAAACTATTTCCTAGCTGAGACACTAATGAATATGAAATGGCAACATTCATACTGGTGGAAAGTTACCTCAGTCAGTTAGCTTGTCTGTGAGGAGTAACATGTACAGCTGAGTTGAATCCGAATTTAGGTTAATTTAACTATTGTAGTCAATTCCACAATCTTTATCAGGAGTTACAAAATGTCCATGAGTGGGCAAGTTCTAGTAGGCGTGAGGCTTGTTGAGAGTCTGACCTCATATTCTTCAATTAATCTCTTATCTGAAGCAACTTAGGGTAAACTATAGATAGATGTGTAATTCATGTGCAAATGAATCCAAATTCTTAGAACGTTCCATTTTTTCTGCTTTGGATTCATCTGAATATTCCAGCTTTTGCTTATAGCTGGGTATTCTATCTTTTTCATTATTACAGAGAAATTGGATCAACTCAAGATGGAATGGAGATTGACAGTTTCAGCAAAGAGGCCGATGGAGAACTTAAAAGGAAGCAACCTGAAGTGCTGTCTGAAACAAAACATCCGAATAAATCACAGAAAAATGGGCAGAGTGGTCAAGAATCTTCACAAAATAATAGTAAAAGTTCTCACAAGCAACCAAAACATGGAAAGCTGGATTGGAATGTTCTTAGGCCTCCAAAAGGTCAAAAGCAACAAGAGTGAGTACCATCAGGCAATTAAATTACTTTCATTTCTTTCCTTTTCTTTTCTTTTCTTTTGTTTTTTTGCTGAAAGGGGATTACTTTTGGAGTAATGTGAATTTAGTTTCTATTTACTTAAAAGTTCTAAAGTTTTATCCTTTAACTGGATTGTAAGAATATTATTAGCATTTAATCAGTTTTCTTAATTGTCATTCAAATATTGTTTACTTCATCTGAAATGGTAAATTGAATCCCCTTTGACCATTCATGATACTTGGCTAAATTGACTTTTGAGCCTAAGACTGCTTCACAACAAGTAAGGCGCCCCTAGAAAAACCCACCTCTCTCTGACACATCACAAAATAACGAGACATCACATGCAAACACACACACGTGCACAAAGGTGAGACAATAGAGACCAGTTTTGACACCATAAGTCTTTTGGTCAAAAATGTTAGCTGAAGGTGACCTACTAGGTTCATGGGACGGAGTGGTATACCCAAAACCTTTCCAATGAACTATTGATGTGGAATTGAGGTGTGATAAACTTCCGTCCTTTAATACCTTATCCTCATCAAGTCTAAAATCTCACATCTCAATTTGAACCCCGTTGGTCTCAAAACACTTTTCCTGGTTCGCACCCACTCGGTGGTGATACCTGATTGGCTTTAATACCAATTGTAATGTCACGGATCTTTACTCGAAAGTGCTAGTTGAAGGTGATTATTCAATTCATAGGACCAAGTAATTTATCCAAGACCTCCTGGTAAATTGATAATATTAGATTAGGTCGTGACAGTCTCATAACCTCCATGACAAAAATTGATGGAATTGGCAAAGTGGGATCTCCCTGACTAAGGTCCCTAGAGCGATTAAGGAGGCCTCTAATGCCATTGACAAGGACCAAAAACTTAACCGTAGAGATACAAGAGTCAATCCATTTTCATGACTCAAGACCAAACCCAATGTTATTAACAATGAGAACTAGAAATCCCTGATTAACATGTTTGTAGGTTTTCTCAATTTCCAACTTGCAAAGGAGGCCTTTAGAGCCAGCCACCTTTAAATCTCATGTCTCATTGGCCAAGAAGAGAATATTGAGAATCGGATAGACCCTCCAAAAGCATTATGGGATTTGGAAATCAAGGCCCCATCACTTTCTTGAACCGAATCGCAAGGATCTTAGAGCAGATTTTGTAGACACTACACCCTAAACTAATGGGCTTAAAATCTTTTAAGGTCCACTGCCCCCCTTTCTTAGGAATAAAAGCGATGAAAGAGGGATTTAAACTATTCTCAAAAACACCTAGAATCAGAAAATGCAAAGAGCGTTGCCATCATAATCCTCTCAACAGTGCTTTTAAAACTGCTGCAAAAGGCCAAAGAAAACCTGTCAGAGCCAGAGCCTTGCCCCCTTTCATACTCAAGCCCCGTATAATAATGGCACCAAGGGTCCTCCCTCTGTACAGGGCACACATGCCCGGGTATGATGAGTTGACTCAACTTTCCAAGACGAAGCCAAAGGTTATACAAAGTTGATTGAAGAAAAGTGGCACCTTCTCAGTTATGCAGATTCAAATTGACATAATATTTACCAGTCCTAAACAGTAGTGGGAATGGATTACTGTATCCCTGTGACAGGCTTCCAACAGGAGATAGTATACATGATCCGACCCTTCCATCCTTGCAGCATCCAATTGCCATCCTCGCTCACTGAAAAATCCTTGTGGTAATAAGACTTCAACTTTGCCCTGGCATCCTTCAAGATTTCCTTGTCCAGTGGCAGCTGCCTGAGACCAGCTCGTGTGTTCCAGACTTGCCATTGCTTGTATTTATTGGGCCGTTCTACTCTCTCCGTGCCCTCACAGGCTATGATGTTCATGATATCCCTTCCAAAGATCTCCTTCTCAAACAGCATCCTGTCCTCATCTTCACGTGGCACAGTAGCATCCCACATATCAAATCCTGCATTGAAGTGGAAAAGTGCCTCCCTGAATCGCGCAAGGAAGAATGGAAGACTGTATGTCCCGTTGAGAACTCCATGGACAAACATATCAGGATGGATCCTCCTCACCAAGTTGAGAACTGCTTCCCTCGGGCTGTTTGCTGCCCCTATCTCATCAGGTACGTTCTTTAAACGGTACAGACAATTCACAACGAGTACCTCGTCTCTGTCAATATTGAGATCCGCTAGTTTGATACTCTCCTATTTCTTTGCAATTGCAGTGTACTGGAACGGAACATCGAATCTCTGGCAGTAAGTTGCCAGCCTGTGCCCTGTCTCCTCAACCCTTTCTGCTGGCCTAAAACCTGGTTGGGGTAGGTCTATTCCAGTGATTTGAAGCTTGGGAGGACCACCGGGCCTGGCTGAAAGATGCTGGATAAGGCAGGGCCACTGGAAGCCATACGTTATGCCAAAATGAATGATGTGAAGGCTTTTTGCTTCAATAACTAGTTTTGCTATGGATCCATTGGCAAACAAATTGGAGATCTTGTTGAAAGGGATTGCCTTGACATATGCCTGGTGAGCTCTCAAAATATCAGCAACTGATATCCTCTTAGTATTGAAGTCAGTGTACAGCGCTGCCCCAGTGCCTACCAACCTCGCTTCTAGGGCGTTGGCAAAATAATAAGCCAGTCTGTCAGAAGCATTGCCATTTGGAGAAGAGTGCTGCCTGATATGCTTCAAGAGTTTGCGAGCTGTCCTAGTATCAGCATTTGCAACAGCTTCTGCACACCGAGATAGGGCATTCGTCAAATCAACGAGTTCCCTGCAGCTGCCTCGTTTCTTTCTGTGAGTCTTTCCTCCATTTGATCCCCCTCTAAGCCCTTTCTCCTCCAGCTTCAGAATTGTTTCATCATTATGATCATGAAGACACACCGGAGGCTCCTGATTCAGATGAGGGCTCAAGCGAGGGCAGAGTAACAACTTGTCAAGCATTTCTGATACGTCGCTCTGGTACGCTTCAGCAGAATTAGCGAGTTTTTTGTTCCTCCGGCCACCATCTACACAATCTCCACCCTCCCGATCATGAGTTTTCTTTGTTTCTAAATTTCTGTTATTATCTGCCACAAAAGCTCTTCTTGTAGTTTCCGAACTGGAAACATTGGCATAACCTGTTCTTGGAAGAAACTGTGAAACTTCTTCTGGGTTTCTTCCCTTGAATAGCTGCCACACTGGTTGGCTCCCATTGCATGAATGGGGAACCTGAAATGGACTAACAAGAAGAGGGTCCATAGATACACAGCTTTCAAGTCTCTCTCCATAAGTGGAATTACCATAGAAGTAGAAGTTGACAGAAGCGGAGCTGTAACTGCATTCGGTACTGGTGGAAGAACTAGTGGTGTCGGGAGGAATCAGAGCACCGTGATCGGTGGTGGCGGCGGGAGCGGTCGTTGCTGAGCATGATCTTGGAACATGCAGGGCTTTTCCTCCAATCCATCTTCTTCCATGAGCATCTGGTTTATCAGCCTCAGGGTTGCGTCTTCCGGTGGATCGGAGAGGAATGGAAAATCCAAGAAGCCATGGTGATTTCGGTTTCGCTGCACAAAAGAACAACAAAGTCCCTCGGCAAGGGCTTCCATAGCCATCTACGTCAAAGCAAGTGATGGAGTTGATGTGTGGATTTATATAACATTAAGAGAGACGCCTGATCAAACAGCTAGAGACGATCTCTACCAAGCAGATTATACGAAAGTTTTGCAAGAAAATGGTGCCAGCCATTAAAAAATATAAATAATAATTTAAGTTGGCGGCGGACGGATCTTATGGAGGAGTTTATGCTTAATGGAAGAGACAGCAAAAGAAAAAGGAAAAAAAAGATTTGTCCATGCTTCTATGATATCAAAGCAGTTGTCTGTTTGATTAGTCATGTCGTTACCTTCTCAAGAAAAAGATGAAAGGAAAAAAAAAAAAGAATAGTCTAGGCAAGGCTGGTTAATCACTCATTATTATATTCTTATTTTTGGCTATTGGCCACGTAATAATCTCTCATTTGGCTGAATATTGTATTGTGCATAATAATAGAACCATCCCTAAATCTCACCCCCTTCAGTGTGTCGTGATGTATGATGCCTTGGATAAACAATCAAACATGGATTTGTTTTCTGACTTATTCGTTTGTTATTTAATTGGTGCGTAGAACAGTTGAAATTTACAATAGCAATATCAACATCAGAGGCTAGAAACTACAGAAATGTGGAGGAAACACACAGCAAATGTTTTCTTGAGCGCAATGATTTTCTTTTGTTTTTCTAAATCTAGATCGAACCAAAATGGGGTGACAGACAATACAGGAAAAAGAAGAATTCACCGGCAGCAAGAAATGATTTGACACAGAGAAACTCAAATGAGGGGATGAATTTACAGCCGTGCCAGTGCACCAACTGGGATCATTGGCTCCCTAGAGTTGATCCAGGAACTCTGCGGTTTCTGTTTAGTTAAAAACATCCAAAGAAAAACTATAAAAAAAAATTATCACCAAAACCTAAAGTTAACCCAGAACAGCAGGTGGCGAAGAACAAAAACACATAAGGCAAATGCAAGTAGGGAATGGATGGGATGTAAACGGTCCTCAACAGAGGTCTCAATTATCCCCTATCAAAACATAAGAAAATTCATAAGGGTGGGTTATTTGAAAATATAAATATGTAAATGTGGTTAATATCTCCAAAATGCAAGAACCAAACTGATGATAACATCAGCGCGGGGACTTATCCAATTCATCAGGGTTTTGAGTAGAACTGGATTGTGGGTGATTGTTTGTTCGGCTCGCACAAATAAATTCTGCTGCTGCTGCTGCAACTTTGTGAACCGGGGATGGCACTTTTCCTTAGAGCATTTGCGAGAAAATTACAATACAAGGAAGAAAAGAAAAGCCACCATCAGTACTCAGGAGAGCCTGGCCTTTGGGTATACGAAATGGAAGCGAAGACAACGTGAAATTAAGAGTTGGATATCAATTGGGAACTATAAGCTGTGGACAAACAAAGATCATATTTATATTGCCTCAAAGTTCAGCGGTGAACATCATATCACATCACTACTCCCTTTCTTAAAGAAAAGGAAACACCAATTTTATTCTACTGGCCATAAGATTGAAAGGAGAGCCAATTGTATACATAGTACCTCTCCTCCGGCTCACAAATTGTTGATTGGCAGGGCAGGAAGATTCGGAGCAGTAGAAGAACAAGAACTATTGCTACTTAGAATTCTTTACAAGACTTCCAACAGGAGATAGCATGGATGATTCGCCCTTTCCAACCCTGCAACAGCCAGTTGCAGTCCTCGTCCACCACAAAGTCCTTGTTGTAATTCTTTCTCACCCTATCCCTTAGTTCCTTGGCAATCTCCTTGTCAAGTGGCAGCTGCCTGAATCCAGCCCTTGTAGTCCGAACTTGCCATTGCTTGTATGTTTCGGGTCTTTCAACCCTTTGTGTACCCTCGCACGCTATGACATTCATCAAATCCCTTCCAAAGGATTCTCTCTCAAAGAGCATCCTGTACTGATCTTCACGATCTACAGTAGCATCAAACATATCAAAAAGTGACGAGAAGTGAAAGAGTGCCTCCCTGAATCGAGTCAGGAAAAAGGGGGCATTGTATGTCCCGTTAACAACTCCATGGACAAATACATCTGGATTAATCCTCTGGATTAATTTTAGAACTTCATGCCGTGGATTACTCACCACTACCGTATCATCAGGAACATTACCTAGCCGGTACAAGCAATTAACGACAAGCACCTCATCCCTCTGAATCTTGAGATCCTCAAGCTGGATGGTTTCCCATTTCTTTGCTATGGCATTGTACTCAAAAGGAACATTAAATCTATCACAGTACTTTGCCAGCCGGCGTCCTGTCTCCTCAACCCTTCCTGCTGGGCGCAGACCAGGTTGGGGAAAATCGATCCCAGTGATACGAAGCTTAGGAGGACCATCAGGCCTCTTGGAAAGGACCTGGATAAGGCAGGGCCACTGGAAGCCATAAAGAATACCAAAATCGATTATGTGAAGGCTCGTTGCTTTGCTCGATAGTTTCTTAATCAATTGGTTTGCGTAGAAGTTCGACAGCTTCTTGAAAGGACATGCTTTAATATATAATTGGTAACCTTTCAAAATATCAGCAGCTGATATCCCTGCAGAAACAAAAGCTGTATACAATGAGGCCCCAACACCAGCCAAGCGCGCCTCGAGAGCATTAGCAAAGAAATGTGCCAACCTTTCATAACCATCACCATAAGGAGAAGAGTGTTGCCTAATCCTCTTGAGCAGTTCTTTAGCGGTTCTACCATCATTGATTGCCACGGCTTGGGCACACTGAGTAAGGAGAGTGCTGAAATCCACCACTTCCTTTTTGTTCCCTTGTTTCTTACCACGAAGCCTCCCTGTACTCGATCCTTTTAACTGGCCATTCTGCTGCAGCTTACTTCTGGGTCCAACACCATCAGGAAGTGTTGCAGATTCCTGCCGCAAATGAGGATTCCAATGGGGACAAAGCAACACCTCATCGTACATCTTTGTTTGCTCATCCGACTCCTCAGCATAACTTGCGAACTGCTTGTTACTCCGGCTATCTTCCACATAATCACCGTCCTCGCGATAATGGCTTTTCTTTCCCCTTGGCCCAGATGGTGAATGGTCTCCCCCATTTTCCTCGGCTTCAACCACGGCCTTCAAGCTCTTTTCATCATGATTCACGCGATCAGCATATTGAAGCAATTGGGAAAATTCAGGAACCCCTCTTTCAGACAGTGAGACAATTGGGCTCCTATTGGATGAATAAAAAAGCTCAAGTGGACTAACAAAAGAGTCCACTGACCCATCTGCAGCCTCAGAAAAGCTGTTTGATGAGCCAAATGACTGCCAAGAGGAATCAAAGTGGTAATCAACACGAGAAGAGCGTGTAACAGAGGATTGAAATTTGTCTCTGTCACGAGGCAGTTCTAACTCCAAGAAGTTGTCGAAAGTGGCAGAGCTGTTACTACTCTGACTACTGCAAGTTCTACTGAAGTTGTGAATCGGGCTATCTTCATTTTGATCAGGAACAAACGAAGGGGATGATTGATCATCGAGCGAACAGAGGTTCCTCCCCAATAGGACATCACAGAACGATTTCTCTGTGGCTTGGAGAGCCAAGCAATCCTGAAACATGCAGGGTTTATGCTCCAAGTCCTCCTCTTCCATAAGCATCTGGCCTATGTACTTGAAAATTGCATCAGAGGCATCATACTCTTCGGGGAGCTCCACCTCGGAGCTCACCCCTGAAGACTGAGTAAAATTACTAAGGTTTTGACCATTTGACAGAACACCCAAATCATGATTCCCAAGAGATTGAGCTGAAACATTGCTAAGATATGCATCACTTGAACGATCTGAAACAGGATCGCCGTGTTTGATGTCACTCACCATATTTCTTTCCGGAAAAGCAGATATAGACTTGGGATCTGGTTTGAACCCTTTCGTTGATCCCGAACACTTGTATTCCCGAATTAGGGTGTCGATAAACTCCGAGTGATGAATTTCCATGAAGACAACACAGGTAGAGAAACCCTAGGTTATCGGAAGAGAAATGTGGCTTTTCAACTGCCTCAGGAATCTGCTGAAGAATTAGGCAGACGAGAATAATCTCAAACCCAGGAAACCCTAGAATAAGCTCAGAACGATCCGATCTGAAGATCAACAGATACTGAATTAAAAATAAACAAACTGGAAAACGGTGAAATCAATAGGATAAGCATACTAGGGACCGAAATTGATAAACAAATACAGGTGTAATCAGAAGAATCGAACATATACAAGGAAGGAAGGGGAAGAGTACCTCGAAGTCGAGAATGGGTAGCGCAACGCAGGCAACGCTGTCATCTTATAAGGCGTGAACGCGGCTGTGTTTTTGCGGATTTCTTTATTGCCGTCGTTGAGTTCCTGGAAGCTACGCCAGTCGAGAAGAATCTATGGCCAAAGATCGGTACTCACGGGCTACCGCCGTGGCCAGTCCGTCTGAGTGACTTGGGGGGGGGCGGTTGTCGACCATAAATGCGGGGGTACGTGTAAGTGTATAAACGAGCACGTGGAGTAGAGTTTGTTCGTATGGGTCACGGGCAACCGGTGAACCGCTCGTGCGGTGGCTGCTTTGACTGAGGTTAACAGGGAGCCGCCGGTGAGAGTTGAAAGGTAGAATCGTGGTGCCCAAGTTTTACGTTCTCCAACACACTGGAATCTTATCGGCTTTGACTGACCGACTCCTGGGCTGGGCTCCGATGGGACCCTCTCGCCATGGCGTAGCTTTCATTTCAGCCTTCAGAAAGCCAAGTCCCCCCTTCCTTGTACCACCGTTGGATCAATTTCAAGTTTCAACCCTCGTGCTTATTTATTATTTTAACTAATAAATAAGTGTAGTAAGTGGTAACCAAAGTTATAATAATAATAATAATAATAATATGGCTATGCAATGCTTAATTTGAATTGAATGATAATGTTTTATTATTATTATTATTATTATTTGTCTTTTTACTATTTTATGAAGACAGTTGGAAACTAGGAAAGGCTTGAAATCTCAAGTGTATTGGGATTGGAAAGCCGACCGAGTACACTTCAATTTGAAAATTAAAAAAAAAAAGAAAAAAAAAAAAAAACACCCCTTTGTGCTTGCTTGCTTGCTTGCTCTCAAAGGTTAGAACACTCTTTCTTGCTCCATACTGCAAAACCCCAACTTTTTTAAATATTTATCAATAGCATTATTGACTAGAATTATTATGTCTCACACCAAAGAGCCCTTTCCCCCATATTCTCAAGTCACATGATAATATTGGGAGTTGATTATTATTATTATTATTATATTAAATTAGGAGGTGACGGAATAAAAGACAAATTTCAAAACTTGGTCGTGTTTGTCATCTTGGATCGATCATGGATATTTTCGTCATTCATTGTTACCTATACAACTCTAATACCAATATTTGTCTAATATCATTTTTTTTTTTTGCTAATTAATTTGATATTATTTCATGCAGAGTACAAAATTTAAAAAAAAAAAAAAACTCAAAACAAATAACTAGAGATGCTATGCCTATCAAAACAAATATTTTTTATATCTTACTTTTTTATTATTTATATCTTAATTAATAAATACTACCTAATTAAATACATCCACCAGTAAAACGCACATAAAACAAAATTCACTATTTAAATAGTAAATTACAAAAATTATTAATTATCTCACCGAATCTCATGATTCCATCAAGCCGATACTTACCCTCTATTTAGATAAAAACTGACTTCATTTATAAACAGAATGAATAAAATAGGTCATAAATTCAAAATAGTCGAAGGAAAATTGAGGAAATTCTCAATTGTTATTACTTGTTATAAAGCTAATGGGTCTGACCTTTCTCTGTCGTTTTGTAATTTGTAAGCAGCAGCCCATGGAAATTTATTGCGTGAATGTAGAAGGAAGATAAGAGGGCAAAAAGTAGGTGACTCCGGGCTCTATTATTGATAAAGGGACAAGGCCCCATGTCCTAGTCAACGACAGAGTCCGCAGGTTTCTCCCTTCCTTTTTGGGGGACCCCATCCCCATCCCCATCCCCATCCCCAGCCCCAGCCACCGAAAGAGAACCACACTGCCCACTGCACCTCGCTATTTGACATTTCCGCTGCAATGGCATCAGAATTAACAACGGAGACGCTGTTTAACTGTACACTTAAAAAGTTTTATATTTTAATTAATATTTTATATTAATATTTTACATATTTGTATTTGTATGACATGAAATATAAGATATTATTATAAAATATTATCGTAAATGTTAAATTTAAATAATATTTTTGTTTAGTAAAATGTCTTAAATTCTAAGCTTATTTTTGAATTGATTCCTCACTTGTTCGATAGATAATTGGGTTTTAAGATAAAAATTTGATATTGTTATTAAAATTTAATAATATAGCTATTATTTATTTCATGTATAAGATTTGGGTTGTAGTAAAAGATTAACACGAACATGCTCACCAATCCTAGTCTAATGAGTAAAATATAGGGTTAATTTTGTTATTTATAAGGATTACAATAGATGCCTTTTATTAAGGGTTGGAAATAAAAGGTTTAAGTATTAAATATATCCATAAAAAAAATATCGAACATGGTCTCTTACCCTTATCTTATTTTGATATAATTATATATATATATATTATTTTATCTAATTGTATAATTTATATATTAAGAAAAGTCCAAATAAGATATTCTCTCAACCTAAGAAACTAACGTAGCCTCACTCTTGTCGTCAATAAACTAAGATAATATTCTTTATTACTTAATTTATTAAGTTATTGTATTTTAATTTTTTACTTACACTAATATTAATTTTTTATTATTATTATTATTGAATTATTGTGAAGACACTTAATTTTTTAATATAAATTTATTAATGATCTAGGCGGCTCATAATAATAATAATGATAAAAAAGAAGTAATGGTAATTGATGCAGAATGGACTTTAAGAAAGGACATAAATGGGGGAAGGATAATTATGTCGCAAGGAAAAATATTTTTATTTTGTAAGATTTGACAGAGGAAGGAATGGACCACGTTCGTCCCCTTAAAAATGGACCCCCCCCCCCCCCCCCGGTAGATATTTTTATTTTTATTAAAAACTTGTAGGAAATCTCCAGGCTGCTGAGTGACTGCCGATAATAATAATAATAATAATATATAAAATAAGGTAATAATAATTATGTCACATGAATCCAAGTAACCATTAATTAATCAACCCATCTTTAATTTAATTTTGTAAACTTGGTTAGATTTGACGCTACGCCCAATACACCACCACGTTCTTCCCCCCCTTCCCCCAGAAGACAATTATAATCTGTTCTGTGGCAATGATCCGTTTAGGCGTCTTTAATTAATTGTCTTTATTAGTTTAATTAATGATCTTTCAGGTGTTAGGAGCACTCGCCATATGAGCAGTGGGTGACAAGTCAAAACCTTTTATTTTAGGTGATCAGGTCACTTTCAAGCCAGCCAACTCAGTGGATTTTATTTATTTACTAGTGGATCACCCATGCGATGCGTGGATGAATGGATATCGTAAAAAAAAAAAAAATTATTAAAGTAAAAATTATATAATTTAGTAGTTATAATAAATGAAAATCACAATAAAGAAGTAAAAAATAAATAAAATAACCATGTTACAATCATGAAAATACAACAAAAAGATTATAGATTTTGAAAGATTTCCTTATATGCATTCAAGGATAGACAAACAATTAAAAGTACATAACTCTATCCCGAAACCATGTAAAAATAAACTTAAATTAATATGTAATACAACAAACAATGCGTAAAAAAATAAAAAAAATTACACAATAACAGGAAAAAAAATAAACGATAACCAACTTCTTTATTTTGAAATATACATTCGAGGGTAGACTTTTTTGGGGGTGATTTTTATGTGTATTTGTCTCATATATGCATATCACACGAACTCTTAAGGTCTAATTTTTCTTAGTTGCATTCACATCACTCACTTGACAGAATAGTGGTGCTATGTAATACCAGAATAACAAACTGGATAAAAAATATGGTTAAAATTTACTAAATAAAAGTAAAGAAGAAGAGAAAATTTGAGAAGAATAATCGATAAATGAGAAGAGAAGAAATTGAAGGGTTGAATGAGAATGGAGATGAAGAAGAGAGAGAAACATTTACTTTCTTTTATTAATTTCTCTTCATTCAAATTCTCCTATTTCTCTCAATTTATCAAATCACATGCCACCATTAAGTTTCTCTTTTTTTCCCTCGCTTTGCCACACAATTTGAATCTTACTCACTTAACATAATTTTCAAAACACAAATTTAATTTGTATTTAATTTCTCCAAGTCCAACAAATAACACATCTTTAGTGTAGACTAATGGGAAAAAGGAAAATTAAATAAATGACAATAATCAATTAAGTTGAAAAATAAAATTATGACATTTAAAATTATAAAAAATAAATTTAAATTAATTAAATTATATGTAAAATAAAGATAATTTAAATAATCAATTAATTATATAAAATAATAATAATCAAATTTTCAAAATTGATTATCCATACATGAATTTACATATTTCTCCTAGCAATTAATTATCACATTTAAGACATGTCAAATTTTTAAGTAAAAAAAAAATTTAAAAATAAAATTATAATATTTAAAATTATAAGAAAAATAATTTAAATTAATTAAACTATATATAAAATAAAGATAATTTAAATAATCAATTAATTATATAAATGATAATAATCAAATTTTCAAAATTGATTATCCATGACTTTACATATTTCTCCTGGCAATCAATTACCACATTTAAGACAGATCAAATTTTTAAGAAAGTAAAAAAAAAAAATTTAAAAAAATAAAATTATAATATTTAAATTATATATAAAATTATAACATTTAAAAATTTAAAAAATAAATTTAAATTAATTAAACTATATATAAAATAAAAATAATTTAAATAATCAATTAATTATATAAATGATAATAATCAAAATTTCAAAATTGATTATCCATACATGACTTTACATATTTCTTCTAACAATCAATTATCATATTTAAGACAGATCAAATTTTTAAGAAAACAAAAAAAATAAAGTTAAAAAATAAAATTATAATATTTAAGTTATATATAAAATTATAACATTTAAAATTATAATTTAATTAAATTTAAATTAATTAAACTATATAAAATAAAGATAATTTAAATAATTAATTAATTATATAAATAATAATAATCAATTTTTCAAAATTAATTATACATATATGACTTTACATATTTCTCCTCGCAATCAATTACTACATTTAAGACATGTCACATTTTTAAGAAAGCAACAAACAAAAATAAAGTTAAAAAATAAAATTATAACATTTAAGTTATATATAAAATTATAACATTTAAAATTATAAAAAAATAAATTTAAAATAATTAAACTATATATAAAATAAAGACAATTTAAATAATTAATTAATTATATAAATAATAATAATCAAAATTTTAAAATTAATTATCCATACATGGCTTTACATATTTCTCTTAGCAATCAATTATCACATTTAACACATGTCACATTTTTTAAAAAGCAACAAAAAAAATAAAGTTAAAAAATAAAATTATAACATTTAATTTATATATAAAATTATAACATTTAAAATTATAAAAAAATAAATTTAAATTAATTAAACTATATATAAATAAAAATAAAATAAAAAATTTACTTGACAGTCGGTATTCAACAGTATTACCTATTATCTCCAGATTTCTCCCGATTTAAAAAAGTCTCATTTTTCTGTAATTTATTTCAATTAAAATTTTATGCTAATATTTAAAAATTAATAATATGAATAAATTAATAATATTTATCTTGGCTCTTCATATACCAGCATGATTACACATTCTCCAAACACTATTTAGTTATGAAAAAACTATTTACATGTTTCAAGAATTATATGTTCCAAGAACTACATCTTCAAAACTTAATTAATGACCTATACAAATTCTATTTCAGGTAAGTAAAAAAAATTAAAAAACATAATAAAATATCAAAATAGTAACTGGAGATGGGCGGAAAAAAATTTGACGGTTGTTTTGTTATAATATATATATATATATATATAGATATAGATATAGATTTCTTTCTTTCTTTCTTATAAGGATTTATTTAATCTAGCATTCTAAATCTTTATTTTCTTTATTTTATCTATACTATTACTATAATAAGTAGGCATTTCGTGTCATGTTTGACGTGCTTCTTAATAAAGTATTTTTTTAAAAAATATATATTTTATGTATTTTATTTAAAAACAAAAATTAAAATACATTAATAAAAATTTAAACTCATCGTGTGTCTGACTAATAATTATTTTTTAAATAATTTTATCATTATATTAAAATTTATCAAGTTCATTAAAGTTACGTTTGGAAAAAAAATAATTTTGAATTATGTTATTCAAACTAATATTATTTAAAATTTAAGGTTATGTTCTCTTTGTTGTTTTCAAATCATTTTTAGTTTTTAATTTTTTAAAATAATAAAAACTCGTTCTCTTTACTGTTTTTAAAAATGTATTTTTGAAAACAAAAAAAAAAATTGTAAAGAAAACTCAAAACAAAAAAAAATTATTTTAAGTGTTTTTATTCAAAACAAACTCAAAACTCAAAACACATTTATTAGTGTTTGAATAAAAATTGTATATGGAAATTTTAAATTTAATCATTCTAATTATTGTAAAAAATGTGAAAAAAGTAAAACTAAAATATATATGTATAAAAAGTATATATATATACATATATGTCTATATATGTTAATATCTGTAAGTATATGTACCTACCTATGTTGTTGGGATACGTATATTTCTACATACACATGTATATACATACATATATATATGCGTGTCTTGAGTTGAGTCCAAATGATATATTTTTATAGTTATTTAAAATCCTCTCATTTTGGGTCAAAGTTAGATTTGATGTTTCAAATTTAACTGACAAATGAATATTTCAAATAATCTCGTCCTAAAAAAAACCTTAAAAACAAATAATAAAAAAGTTGAATATAAAATTTTATTTAAAAATAACTTTTTTTATTAACTATTTAAAATAACTTTAATACATTTATTGTTACCTAAATATAATAATATATTTTTTTATACAAGAAAATGTCTCAATTAATATTTGAGAGTGATATGTGAGGGGTGAGTGGCCTACAAGGAAGAAAATGGTTAGGGGTGCGGGTGACCTCCCGCGTGGGTTCTTCGATGCTCAAATCAATTTTTGAACGAGTGTGTAGAATGCAAAAAATAAGTAGAGTTATAGTCTGATTAGGGTTATGAGTGTATATTTATTAGAAGAGGAGTCTCTCATTTATAAGAAGAAAGAGATTGACAAGTGGAGGGAGAACCATTTCTTTATAGTTAAATGAAAAGTTATATCAAATAACAACAATATATATCCTTACTGGATGTCTAAAAATGTTGGATAATTAAATATTAATATATGTAAAACATAAGAGTATACTAAAATATGATATTATGGTATACCCATAACCATATAAAAGAAAGGACAATGTAAAAAAAGAAAAGTTATGCAATTAGAAAATGTAAAAAAAGAAAAGTTATGCAATTAGAAAATAGAGAAGGGAAGAGAGATTATGCATAATAAGATTAAGAGGGTACTTGGCTTATTGTTTTTAAAAGTAGTTTTTAAGTTGTGTAAAGTTTAAAAGTTATGTAGTATTTAAGCTAATAACGTATT
Source organism: Diospyros lotus (assembly GCF_014633365.1). Taxonomy (NCBI): domain Eukaryota; kingdom Viridiplantae; phylum Streptophyta; class Magnoliopsida; order Ericales; family Ebenaceae; genus Diospyros; species Diospyros lotus. The sequence continues at coordinate 31,139,508 of NC_068338.1, read as the reverse complement.
TGGATAAATATATTTTTAAGATATTAGTTAATAGTTATGTGTTTGATTTGAAAGAGCTGATAAGTTATCAGAAAATTAATAAAAAGACAAAAATAGATATGTTGTTAAATAATATAAATAAAATATATAAAATATTATTTTTTAATAAAAATAAATTATAAATTAATATCTAATTGATAAAATTTTACTATTAGATATTGATAAATTATATATAATAATTAAAAAAAATATTTTAATATAATATTTTATTAAAGTCAATATATATTATATATATAGTGAAGAGTGGTCTGTGACAATGAAAGGAGTCGACAATTGAGGCAACAAAGAAGGAGATGTGCGACGGAAAGAGACAGCAATGGACGCGATAAGAGATGACAGTGATGATGATCTACGCGACGGGCAATTTGCAAGTATGAAGAAATCCAGACAAGGAGATGGTAGACGACCAATCTGCAAGTAAGAGGCGACGTTGCTATAATGTCGATAGTGGAGGAGGCAGAGAAAGAGATGGGAGGAGTTGTAGATGTATAGAATGTTTGAGGATAAATGAGTAATTTAATCGACCAGCTCAAAAAGCTCTTAGCATCGTTTTTGGAATAGTTGGAGGGAAGCTTTTGCCAAATGTTGGTGTATTAGCTTTTAAGGTTAATAGTTTTTAAGTTATTGGATATTGTCAAACATTTCAAAAAATAAATTACATAACTTATAAACTAAATCAATAACTTATAAGTGATCAAATCGGGAAGCCAAACACCCTTGTAGGTTTTAACCAACCTATTTTCTCGGCCAAACACAGATCAAGCACAGTAAACAAAAAACGAAAAATTCCAACCACAACTCACACACACAAACAAAAACACAACAATATACGTGTTCGGGTCAATAGATCCTACTCACGGCAGAAACTCCGCTTCTAGTCAATCCACTAGATCTTAAGTTTTACAATCGGTTACAAGATATCAAACGGAAGTAAAACAATATTGCAGAAATACAACTGAAACAGAAACCAAAAACAAGAACAAGAGTAGATCTATTCTATACCAATCTCGCGATCAAGGCTAAGTATCTGTTATTTCAGTCAACCAATTTCTCACGTCTCAGACGTTTAAAACAACATAGAGATTAAGTAATAAAGCCACTTACCATACGATCTTACCATGGAAACAACCAACCAACCGATTGAAACAGAAATCAGAATGAAGGATTCACAGGATGTGTCTCGCTTCAAGAAATCGCCGACTTAGGGTTTCAGAGAGAAAGAAGAATGCAATCTGACGAGATTAGGGTAACTTACTGATATTTTACTCTTGAGTAATGAAATGGTTTTGATGAATGTCTATATGAAAATCAATATATGAAAATCAATCTATATGGATTTTGTGAATGAGAAAATGCATTTTTAGTACATAAATCTTAAAGCAAGATATGAAATATTGAGTATGGATGAAAGATTGATTTGTTAAGAGTGATTTGTTTCAAAATCATACTTTTGATAATCTCAACTTGTTTTAAAGATAATCAAAATGAGTTTTTAAAGAATCGAATAAGGTTGTTTTGAAAATTAAGTTTTTCTAAAAGAATAGTCGACTATCAGGTTTATTCTGTTGACTATGTTTCAAAATAGTCGACTGTTTTTATTGTTCTGTCGACTATTTAAGTATCTGTCGACTATTTTAACATCTGTCGACTATTGAGTAAAAATAGTCGACTATGCCTTTTGATCTGTCGACTATTTTTGTTCATGAAATTCAAAAATTTCTTCACATTTCAGCAACTGTCGACTATTCAAGTATGTCTGTCGACTATTGGATTTTTGTATTAAAAATAGTCGACTATCAGTATATGTCTGTCGACTATTCTTAGTTTTACTTGTAAAAATAGTTGACTAATCTTTTCTTCTGTCGACTATTTTGTTTCTCAGATTTTACAACGGCTAGTTTTTGGTGCATTAAATGCTCGCCAACCACCCACAACGGTCCAAATTTCAAACATACCCACCATCAACTATAAATAGGTGGTTGAAGATGCATTAAAGGCTGTTGAGAAACTATTGAATATCTTGAACGATCGTGCCTTCACTGTTACATCGATTTTTACTTCTTTTCTCTCTGTACTCTCATTTAAGAGGCTTTGATATATACTGTTCTATTTCTTTTAAGCCTCGTTTATTTATTTAAAGAGAGAAATCTGTAACTAAGAGTTGTACTCTTAGCCTCTCTAATTCATTGTCTGTATTTCTTCCTAGCAGTAGCTAGAGGGCCCATTAAATTGGGAGGTTGTACATTGCCTAGTCAAGGACTAGAGGACCTACTCATATTGAGTAGGGGGTTGATAGTGATATTGGTTTTAAAAATCCTTAGTGGATAACTAAGGTAGTGGATTAAGCTTGGAAGGCTGAACCACTATAAATCTGTGTCTTCACTGCTCTTCATACTTTCTCCTTTAAGCTTGCATCGTTGCACTTTTGACTTTGTGTATTCTTCAATAAGACCACATTATTATTCCTCTTTACAAAAAAAAATAAATACTTTCACTTTCCAAAAGAAATTTTTTTTACCAATTCACCCCCCCTCTTGGTGGATATCACATCAGCTCAATTCTATCAATTGGTATCAGAGCGTGGTTCCCATTGTTTTCAATTAGGTCTAACAACCTAGGGTCAAGATCCACATAATGGCATACTTTCCTAGCTCCTCTCATCATGAAGGACAGAGTACTTCTCGTCCACCTTATTTTGATGGTACTAACTACAATTACTGGAAAGCTAGAATGAATATCTATCTTATGCAGGACTCAAGTCTTATGCAAGCTATTAAGAAAGGAGTCACCTTGGCTGACATGGAAAAGATGGACAAATGGACAGCTGAAGAGAGAATGAACATGGAGACAAATGCAAAAGCAATGAACACATTGATTTGTGCACTATGCCCAGAGGAATTCAACCGAATATCAACATGCAAAACAGCAAAGGAAATTTGGGATAAACTAGAGGTAACTCATGAGGGTACAAACCAGGTAAAAGAAACAAAAATAAATATTCTGGTTCATGACTATGAATTATTTACTATGAAAGAAGATGAATCCATTAAAGACATGTACACCAGATTTAATGATATTGTTTCAACTTTAGAGTCTCTAGGAAAAACTTTTACAAATGGTGAAAAAGTTAGGAAGATTCTAAGAAGCTTACCTAGATCATGGGATCCTAAAGTCACTGCTATTACTGAGGCAAAAGATTTAGACAAACTTGAATTTGATAATCTACTAGGATCACTAATGACTCATGAAATCATGATGAAACGAAGTGATAATGCTGAACCAAAGAAAGATAAGAATGTAGCCTTTAAAGTTGAAAAGGAAGAAAAAGACTCTCAGGACAGTGAAGATGATGATTTTGCTCTGTTAGCTAGAAAATTTAAGAAATTTATGAAGAAAGGTAGGTTTAATCAAAGGAAGACATTTCGGAAAGAAAAAGATCAAAAAGAGTCTAATCCATCTAATGAGCTTCGATGTTTTGAATGTAAGAAGCTAGGTCACATTAGAAGTGACTGCCCCCAACTGAAAAAGATGGATCGCAAGGAAAGGAAAATGAAGAAAAAGGCTCTAGCTGCATGGGGTGAAGAAGATCTCTCATCAAGTGATGAGTCTCAAGATGATGAAGTTGCCAACATTTGCTTTATGGCCAATATTGAGGATGAGGTAAACTCTCAGCATCCTAATCTATCATCTGACTTTACTTTTGAAGAACTTCATGATGCATTTAATGACTTGCTATGTGAATGTGAGCATATGAATGAGAAAAATATTGATTTAAGAAGAGAATTAAATTCCTTAGAAAATGGGGTAAAAAATCTGAATGTTAAAATAGAACTGTTAGAAAATGAAAGAAACAGTTTAAGTGCTGAAAAGGAAAATCTTTTGAAAGAAAACAAAGACATGAAGGAATCGTTAGAAAAGTTGGTTGAAGGTAAAAATAAACTAGAAATGATACTTGGAGCTCAAAGAAATTTTGGAAATAAACAAGGAATTGGATTTGATCCATTCCAAGTAAGCTCTAGTAAAACAGTGTTTGTTAAAGCAGTAAACCAAAAATTTATTCAAAGAAAACCATTTTTCAAACCAAAGTTTTCAAAAAGAGGTATTACCTGTCATTACTGTGGAAAAGATGGTCACTCAATTAACAAATGTTTCATACGAAATTTTCCTCAAAAATTCAAACAAGTTTGGGTTCCTAAAGATGTAGTATCTTCTAACAAGAATGGACCCAAGAAGATGTGGGTACCAAAGGGAACAACGTGAATGATTTCTTGTGTAGGCTGCATTGGTTTCAAATGATCCAAGGAGCAAGTGGTTCCTTGATAGTGGCTGCTCAAGGCACATGACAGGAGATCAAGATCTTCTCAGCAATATTGTTCTCAAGGAAGGAGGTAAGGTTTTCTATGGTGATAATTCTCAAGGTAAGATTATAGGTATGGGTTCTATTTCTTTTGAAAATATTACTTTAGAGAATGTGTTTCTTGTTGATGGTCTTAAACATAATTTGATTAGCATTAGTCAACTGTGTGATTTAAACTATGAAGTTTGTTTTGATGCTAACTCTTGTAAAGTTGTGTGCTCTAAGTCAAAAGAAATAAAATTAAAAGGAAATAGAGTAGGGAACATCTATCTCACATTCCTAGAATCTCCTAAAATGGAAAACTGTTTAGTTACAAAGTCATCTCAATATTCTTGGCTGTGGCATAATAGGTTAGGGCATGCTAGTATGAACCTAATAAACAAGTTAGTAAAACATGATCTTGTTATTGGATTGCCTAAGCTTAAATTTGAAAGAGATCACATTTGTGGCACTTGCATGAAAGGCAAACAAATCAGTATATCATTCAAACCAATAAATGAAATATCAACATCTAGACCTCTAACACTACTTCACTTAGACCTATTTGGTCCAATGAGGACTCTAAGCTTAGGAGGTAAACAATATGTTTTAGTTATAGTAGATGATTATTCTAGATTCACATGGGTAATTTTTCTTGCATCTAAAAATGAAACATTTAAGTCATTTGAAATTTTTAGTAAAAGAATTCAAAGAGAAAAAGGCTTTTGTATTTCAAGAATTAGAAGTGATCATGGAGGAGAATTTGAAAATGAATCATTCAAACTGTTTTGTGAAGAAAATGGAATAGATCATAACTTTTCTTGTGCTAGGACTCCTCAACAAAATGGTGTAGTAGAAAGAAAGAATAGATCTTTACAAGAAATGGCTAGAACAATGCTTTGTGATAAAAACCTTCCTAAGTACTTTTGGGCAGAAGCTGTGCATACTGCCTGCCATATTTTAAATAGAGTTTCAATGAGGCCTTTATTGAAAAAGACTCCATATGAATTATTTAAAGGAAGAAAACCCAACATAAGTCATTTTCATGTGTTTGGTAGTACTTGCTATATTCTCAACAATGGAAAAGAATCTCTAGGTAAATTTGATGCTAAAAGTGATGAAGGTATATTCTTAGGTTATTCATCTCAAAGTAAAGGTTATAGGGTATTCAACAAAAGAACCCTAGTGGTAGAGGAAACAATCCAAGTTATAGTTGATGATATTAGCCTTGAGGTTCCAAAACCTAGAGAAGATGGTGAAAATAATGTAACTCAAAATTTTGAAAAACTTTCTATAAGACAAAGTGAGTCTAATGCTCAAGAAAACGATTCATTTGAAGAAGATCAAGAATATCAATTTGAAAAAGAACCAACATTTCCAAGAGAAAGGAAATATGTCAAAATGAATGAAATCTTAGGAGATCCATCCAAAGGCATTAGAACTAGATCTTCCATTAGGAATGAATGCCAATATGCTGCCTTCCTATCTCAAGTTGAACCCAAAAATATCAAAGAAGCTTTAGAAGATGAAAATTGGATTATTGCCATGCAAGAAGAACTAAATCAATTTGAAAGAAGTGAAGTTTGGAAACTAGTGCCAAGACCAAAGGATTATCCTATTATAGGCACAAAATGGGTATTTAGAAATAAGATGGATGAAAATGGAGTTGTAACTAGAAACAAAGCAAGGTTAGTGGCTCAAGGTTATAGTCAAGAAGAAGGTATAGATTATGATGAAACTTATGCCCCTGTTGCTAGGTTGGAAGCCATAAGAATGTTGTTAGCATTTGCTTGTTTCAAAAACTTCAAATTATATCAAATGGATGTTAAGAGTGCTTTCTTAAATGGGTATATTAATGAAGAAGTTTATGTAGAACAACCCCCGGGATTTGAAAATCACAAATATGAAGACCATGTGTTCAAATTATCTAAAGCTTTATATGGTCTAAAACAAGCCCCTAGAGCTTGGTATGAGAGACTCAGTAAGTTTCTCTTAGAAAAAGGATTTAAAAGAGGCCAAATAGATACAACATTATTTATAAGAAGTCATGATAAGGACATATTATTAGTTCAAATATATGTGGATGACATCATTTTTGGATCTACAAATAAATCTCTTTGTGATCAATTTGCAATTCTTATGCAAGGAGAATTTGAGATGAGTATGATGGGAGAACTTAAGTACTTTCTAGGATTGCAAATAAAACAAGAAGAAGAAGGTATATATATTTCTCAACAAAAATACATAAGAGATCTTCTCAAAAGGTTTGATGTTCAAGATTGTAAACCTATGGCTACACCTATGAGTAGTTCTCAAAGCCTAGATAAAGATGAATTAGGGAAAGCTGTAGATAACAAGCTGTATAGAAGTATGATTGGCTCTCTGCTTTATTTAACAGCTAGTAGACCTGATATTATGTTTAGTGTGTGCTTATGTGCTAGGTTCCAATCTAATCCCAAAGAATCTCACTTGAAAGCAGTTAAAAGAATTTTGAGATACCTAAAAGGATCTACAAATCTAGAACTATTTTATGCAAAATCAAATATCTTTAAACTAGTAGCATACACTGATGCAGATTATGATGGATGTAAAATAGATAGAAAAAGTACAAGTGGTTCTTGTCAATTCTTAGGAAATTGTTTGGTATCATGGTCAAGTAGAAAACAAAATACAGTGGCTCTATCATCTACTGAGGCTGAGTATGTAGCAGCTGGAAATTGTTGTGCTCAAATATTATGGATGAAATACCAAGTAGAGGACTATGGCATAAGGCTTCAAAACATCCCAATAAAATGTGACAATACTAGTGCTATAGCTTTAACAAAAAATCCAGTGTTTCATGCAAGAACTAAACATATAGAAGTAAAACATCATTTTATTAGAGACCATGTTCAAAAAGGAGACATAAGTCTTGAATTCATAGATACAAATCATCAAGTAGCAGATATCTTTACAAAACCTCTTGATAGAGAAAAGTTTGAATATTTTAGAAGTGAACTAGGATTAATCATAACATGAGTAAGTGTGTTGTGCTCCTTTCTAATGTTTTTTTTATACATATATATTATTGAGAAGGCAAAGATTCAATTCTGTCAAATCAATTTATAAAATTGACAGAATGTTATCAAGCCAAAATTCATTTGTGATGGGGCATCTCTGCAAGCTTATCAATATTTTTCTCAAATATAGTCGACAGCAGTTCCAGCCTAGTCGACTATTCGTCTTGTGTTAGCCAAATATAGTCGACAGCAGTTTCAGCCTAGTCGACTATTCGCCTTGTGTTAGCCAAATTAGTCGACAGCAGTTTCAACCTAGTCGACTATTCGCATAGTGTAAGCCAAATTAGTCGACAGCTATATTGCATCTGTCGACTATCCCATCGCGCCTATTTAAAGACCAGGCGACTATCGGCCCTCTTTTATTTTTAAAAACCCTAACCGTCCGTATTGTCGTTTCCCTCCTCTCGAAGTATCGATTTTTCCTTAACCTAGTGCATTCGGTTATTTCGGTTTCTTGTGCTCCATCAAAGTGCCAAAGCATTTCATTTCATCCGCTATCCCTCGGCTCTATCTGTCGCTCGATCTCTCGGCCATTTCGCACGATTACTCTTGCTCTGTCTATCCCTCTTGCTCTGCTTCGTGTTTCAATCACTCCATATGGCAAGGACTAAGAACACAGACAAGGGCAAAGGCAAAGGAAAAGGGAAAGAAAAAGAATCGGGTTCTTCAAGCCGTCCTCCATCCCATCCGAGACCTCAAATCCAACTTTTCATTTCTGAAGAACAACAAGAAAGGTATTCCATGTACTTTGAGTCTCGTGAAGTCCTTGAGGGTCGTTATTTAGACTTATCTTTTCTAGAATCCATTGGTTTTCCCTACATTCAGACATTTAAGGATTTCGGTTGGTGGGATTTCTTAACAATTCATCGATGCATATATGAAGATGTGGTTAGGGCTTTTTATTCCAATGCCAACAATATCTTTCATAAGAGAAAATCGGATAAGAAGTTCAAGACTAACATTGGGGATGTTCATATGGAAATCACCATGATGCTAATCCACGAACAGTTTAAAATCCCTTTGGATGGAGAGGACTATGCTTCCTGGACTCAAGATTTTCTTCAAGCCAGTAAAGAAGTCATAGGAGATGACTCACTTACATCTAAGATTTCTGACACATCCAAAATGGACTTGAACACTAGGATTCTTCATCTGATTTGTTGTCAAATGATTCACCCTAGAAATGGAAGTTTCTCTCTTGTTACAAGACTTGACTTGTGGTTACTCCAATGTATTAAGGCCAGGAGAAGGCCAAATCTGTGTCATCTGATGATTAACTTGATGGTAGGTGCTCTTTCCACAAAAACTAGGTCCCTTCCTTATGGTATGGCAGTCAGTCTTTTACTGGATCGTTTGGTTGGAGACATGGACAGTGCTAGAAAAGTATATCTAAGCCAATCTCAACACATTAGTGACAAGACACCTATTAGAACTGGCTATGCACACAGGGATGGGGAATGGGTTAAAGCAGACCAACTTGAAAGGCCTAGCAAGAAAAGAAGATCAGAAGGACCATCATCATCTCATGAAGACTTAGTGGTTCAAGGAATGGCAGATCTTAAATTAGATATATCAAGAGTTGAAGCCAGCCTACAAGAATTTCGAGAAGAAGTCAGGCTAGATCTACAGAGTCTTCATCAGCAGCAAGAAGATCTATCTTCTCAGATGGGGTACCTTATTCAGTTGTTCTCTTCTCAGTTTCCTCCACCTACTGCATCTCCATCCATTCCACCAGTTGACTCTCCTTCCTCCGCTCAGTCTTCTCCTTCATCCATCTCTCCAGATGTTTAGATGATGCCCTCATCATACATTTCACTTTATTTTTACCTTATGTATGCTTGTTTTGGAAAATTTACCAGTAGCTTCTGTTATATGTTTTGTTGAACTCAACTATTACTCTATGAATGAATGTTTTAGTATTGACATTTCACTCTTGCTAATGTATGTTTAAATAGGGCTGAATGATCTGGTTGAATTATTTATGTGCCCTTGGTCTAAGGGGGAGCCTCAGTGTGTTTCAAAAAGGGGGAGTATTCTTATTATTTGATATTGACAAAAAGGGGGAGATAAATTGAATGATTTGATTTTCATATTTGTTTTGTCATCATCAAAAAGGGGGAGATTGATATTTTACTCTTGAGTAATGAAATGGTTTTGATGAATGTCTATATGAAAATCAATATATGAAAATCAATCTATATGGATTTTGTGAATGAGAAAATGCATTTTTAGTACATAAATCTTAAAGTAAGATATGAAATATTGAGTATGGATGAAAGATTGATTTGTTAAGAGTGATTTGTTTCAAAATCATACTTTTGATAATCTCAACTTGTTTTAAAGATAATCAAAATGAGTTTTTAAAGAATCGAATAAGGTTGTTTTGAAAATTAAGTTTTTCTAAAAGAATAGTCGACTATCAGGTTTATTCTGTTGACTATGTTTCAAAATAGTCGACTGTTTTTATTGTTCTGTCGACTATTTAAGTATCTGTCGACTATTTTAACATCTGTCGACTATTGAGTAAAAATAGTCGACTATGCCTTTTGATCTGTCGACTATTTTTGTTCATGAAATTCAAAAATTTCTTCACATTTCAGCAACTGTCGACTATTCAAGTATGTCTGTCGACTATTGGATTTTTGTATTAAAAATAGTCGACTATCAGTATATGTCTGTCGACTATTCTTAGTTTTACTTGTAAAAATAGTTGACTAATCTTTTCTTCTGTCGACTATTTTGTTTCTCAGATTTTACAACGGCTAGTTTTTGGTGCATTAAATGCTCGCCAACCACCCACAACGGTCCAAATTTCAAACATACCCACCATCAACTATAAATAGGTGGTTGAAGATGCATTAAAGGCTGTTGAGAAACTATTGAATATCTTGAACGATCGTGCCTTCACTGTTACATCGATTTTTACTTCTTTTCTCTCTGTACTCTCATTTAAGAGGCTTTGATATATACTGTTCTATTTCTTTTAAGCCTCGTTTATTTATTTAAAGAGAGAAATCTGTAACTAAGAGTTGTACTCTTAGCCTCTCTAATTCATTGTCTGTATTTCTTCCTAGCAGTAGCTAGAGGGCCCATTAAATTGGGAGGTTGTACATTGCCTAGTCAAGGACTAGAGGACCTACTCATATTGAGTAGGGGGTTGATAGTGATATTGGTTTTAAAAATCCTTAGTGGATAACTAAGGTAGTGGATTAAGCTTGGAAGGCTGAACCACTATAAATCTGTGTCTTCACTGCTCTTCATACTTTCTCCTTTAAGCTTGCATCGTTGCACTTTTGACTTTGTGTATTCTTCAATAAGACCACATTATTATTCCTCTTTACAAAAAAAAAATAAATACTTTCACTTTCCAAAAGAAATTTTTTTTACCAATTCACCCCCCCCTCTTGGTGGATATCACATCAGCTCAATTCTATCACTTACCGCCCTTATATAACATCATCAAAATAGACGAAAATGAGCTAAGCCAGCAACAGATGCAACACGGAAATGAATATGGGCTCGGCCCATAAACAACAGCCCACAATAATAACATGCATTACAATTAACAGATATAACAACAATAAATTTGGATAACAATTATATTCAGAAAAATATAAAAATATATCTGAATATCATGTAACAACATGCAATTATTTTAAACAATTTTGAATCACACAAAATCAACAACCCTCTTAAGTGGTCTTTCTAAGGAGGGAGATGATTTGACTACAAAAAGAAGACTAATAGATGTATACGTACAACAAGTGAGAGGAAATATAAAAAGAAAAAAAGGAAATTTGGTTAGAAACCCTTAACTATGACATAAAATATAATAGTTTTACCAGGAATATGGACATGAATAAAAATGTCTAAATCTAAAAAAAAATAAAGTTAAAAACTTATGATGTTTTATATTATAAATTCTTTGTGTTGCCAATCTTAGTAGTTCTCATCCCAATCATCTTATTCTTATAGCTCTTGCTATCTTTATTCTACAATTTGAAGTTATTCAAGGACACATGCAAAGGGAAGAGACAAGAACCACTATTTCACATAACAAGAGCTAGTTATATGATGATTGTTCCCTTCCAAGAGAATGGGAGTTTTCTTCTGCAAATGCCTCAACAGGATGCAGGGAACTAAGGTGAAGATCTTGAATAGAAGAACGCTAAAAATAACACCTGAGATGTTCAACAAATGAAAGTCGGCGACAATTATATGATTTTCAGGCGACGTAAAGATGACTATGAACTCAATTTTAAGTAAAAATCACAAAACAAAAAAAAAAAAAAGACTCTCGGTAACATTTTCAATCTCTAAAGTCACTGGTATTAGAATAGTACGATTTATGATTTGAATAGTACGAGTCGACTTGATTCATATAGGAAACGAGTCAACTCTATATGGTGAATCGAAATTGTAGAAAAATCAACATAAAATTGCATGAATTACACGAATCAGAAGAATCGTAAGCAAAAAAATTAAGACACCTAAAATACCCATAAAAACCCTTGAACTAGAAGATGATTGATAACTATAGTGAAAATTATAGACAATGGAATTTATTAGTAGCCTAATAGTTGTAGTTTTTTTTTTTTTTTTTTTTTTTCTAGTTTGTTATTTTAAAAGTGGTTTGGTTTGGTGCAATTTAAATTTTAAGACAACATGAATATACTTTTGGTATAATTTTAAAGTTGACAGATATATTTAAAAGTATTATTTATATATTTATATTTAAATGAATTGATCATGGTGGACACATTTCTTGCCTTAACAAGCGTCTTTCCCATTGACCACATGATCTATCATATTTATTAAAATATATTATATTTATTTTCAATAGATATATATTATTTATAGTTAAAGTTGAAAATGTGTATTGAATCATACAATTTGATTTAATTTTCAATCCACGATTCATGAAATAAGGATTTTGATTTTTTATTCGATTCTTAATTCAACAACTATGTCTAAAGGGGAATAATATCACAATTCACAAAATGTCATAATTCTTCAGCAAATCATCTTAAGCTAGAAAAGGTTGATCATAAGTAAAAGTGTTGTAGCACCTTGATATTTTGAGAACCAATAATAAATAAATTTCTATTTTTGAGATGATTTATTAAAAATTTGTGGCATTGTGAAATTTAATAGAGAACATTAAATTTTGAATAGGAAAGTGATTGAAAGTTTTTAGAATTTCGAGATCTAAAAGGTTGGAATTTGGGAGTTTCTTTAGTATAAAATTAATTATTGCAAAAATTATAATTAAAGGGGTCTTATAACTTGGTGGTTATTTATATACAAGAGAGTTGATAGCTTTAAGGTTCGATCCTTTGTGAGAGCAAGGTTGGATTTTGTACAAAGGATCAAGGTTAGATTTTGTATTGAATAAGGCTGCTACTTAATACATTATTATATTCTTTATCTACAAACACATCTCCTAAAGAAGGTTGCCACCTAGTATATTATTTTATTCATTTGTTAATTTTTTTCATTTGTTATAGACACATCTCCTTAATTCATGAGATTTCAGGAGAAAAACGTGGGACATAGGACATTTTAATTATGACTGGAGTGTGTATAAAATTTGCTATAAATGGTGAAGAACAAGCAGTGGACAAATTAGCAAGGAGAAGACACGAGCATTAATTTAAGAAGAAATTGAAAGGAAGAAAACAATTAAAGTTAAGGAGCAAAGTAAGTGAGATATGTTTGGTATTAGATAAATTTGACTTTAGTGATATTTATTTAAATCGTTCTTTTTACTTATTGTGTTTAATTTTGTTAGAAAAATTTTGGGGCATGACGTTGGTGATTCTAACGATTTAGAGGAATTTGTCAAGAAAAGTCATAGACATTATTGTGATAAGAGTTTATATGTTTTATGTGCAAATTACATTGTCATAACTTACATATGATAACAAGGGAGTGCCTAGACATAAGACTATAGATTTTGAGAACGGAATAAAGCTTGTGTTGGGATCCATAGAAATTCATATGAGGCCACCAAGAGTCTTGAGTGGATGAGGTGGACGGGTTTGCATGTATGTTTCACTTCATATTTTTTTATATTTGTCATGAGTTACAATTTGCTATTTTTATATATTGCCTTTACTGAATTTTATGACTCATTTCTTATCACTAACCACAAAGATGACTCAAGCCCTACTAAAGGAAAGTGGTAGTAGTGGACAATTTTCTGGTGGATGTGGTTGACCAGCCGTAAAAAGACTTTGTTGTACTACGTACGAGTATTTTATTTTTCTAATTTTGTATTAAATATGTGTGTGATAAACAAGATTTTAAGATTGGAAATGGGACTTAGAGTAATTTTATAGAAATTAATTTTTATTAGGCTTCCACCCCTAAGACCTTGTAAAATGTGTAACTCGACTGAGATTCGAGAGCCCTTCGCTACCTATTTTTCTTTTAGAACTTGAGTTCTTGGTGGATGAAGGCAATGAAACCTAGTTCTCACTCAAGACGTCCTAACTTGTTGGGGGCATACCCAACCTTCAAATTTGGTCAGTGGCCATGATTATAACCATGGGTTACGGTGGCGCCCCGGATGTGGGATCGGGGGCATCACAAGTGTTCACGATGCGATTTGGCTAGTCTAAACTGTTTTCAATATACCAAACCATATGTGCAATTTTTTTATTATTCCAAACTATGCGATCTGATTTGGTCTCCATAAATCGCATCAAATCGCACCTCAAAATACGATATGAGTTTCACAGTTTGTCTGAGTGGGCTTTTTATTGAGTTTGGTAGATTAATAAATTAGGTCTAAAGTTTTTTTAGTTGATCATTTTAACATATCGACAGTTTTTTATTTCAAAATTAACTTTTTTATAAAGAAAAAAAGAAAAACTATACTAGTAATTAGTTTAAACAAATTACAACTTAATAAAAAATCAAAATACAAATTTAAATATATTTCCAAAACATGCCATAACTATTAAAGTTTAAACACCAAGCATAATCAACTTACTACTAATAACTAAAATCCAAACACCAAGCATAATCAATTAATTACTAATTATTTTTTTAATTTTCATATTATTAGATTAGTTGGGCCATTATATTTATCAAACCGTAAATTGCATGATTTATGAATTTTTCAAACCGTTCTCTTAGAAAAACTACACGATGCAGTGTGGTGAAGTCGATTTTCATGGTTAGGCCCGATTGAAGGCCTATGCCTAAGGCCCCCAAGGAAGAGGGCCCCCAAATTAATAATTAATTTATTTATTTTTTATATTTTGAGATGTAATATTATTAATTTTATTTTATGATAATTTTTTTGAATTCATACTCTATTTATTTTGTGACTCTAATTTGCATTGATTTAGGTATTAAAAAAAATTAATAAAATTTTAATTTATAGATCTGATTATAAACTCTTCACATTTTTTATTTATTCAATTGTTATATTTTCAGATTTTTTTCTTATTTATATTGTCAATTGAAAAAAAAATTATTTTTTAAAGTAGAATACAAAATTTTAATTAATAATTTTATATCTAAAAAAATAAAAAAAATACATTTTTAATAATTTTTATTATTTTTTAAAAAAATCACTAAATTAATTATCATCAAAAGCCCACCAATTCTTGGGTGAGCCCTATGTTTTTTATGAAAAATGCTACTTTGCCCGAATTAGTTGACGTATAGGATGACTAAAAGCATTAAGAGGCAAAAACATCATCACTTTGAAACTGTTGTTTCACCTCAAAACATGCGTTCAAATAAAAGTCGGGCGGACTTCAACCTGCCCAACAACAGGCGGGTTGTTGGGCGGATAAAGTCCGCCCGTTGCTATGCGGGCGGATTTCATTTTAATTATTTTTTTATATTATAATTATAATTTAATTTAATTTTTATATTATAATTTTAATTATTTTTTTATTTTTATTTTTATTTTTATTTTAATAGCAATGTGTTGGGCAGATTTCATCTTAGATGAAGTCTACCAAACTTTGGCCAAATGGACTTCATTCCGTTCGATCATTTCATGCGTCAATCATTCAGGCACTGTAGCACGGCTCATTTTTTATTAACACTCCTAATCATAAATGGAGTGTTAGAAGAAATTTTAAAAAAAATGAGGGTAAAAGTACCCAAGTACAATGTTCAAGATATCAACTGATAGCAAAACCACAGACGTAAGATGATGGGGTCCCATGGATTATTGGAGGTTACAAAATATGATTGGCATGCCAGAATTACTACCTAAAATCTAGAGTGGTGATATTCAATACACCTAAAATGTTGCTTACACCATCAAATGTAAGCAAAGGGACACGACGTAAAGAGTGCGAATATCGCTACCAATCACCTATATTGTCTTCTGCTTTGGGCAACAAAATAATACAGAAAGAAACTCTATTGAAGAAAGGTGTTACCTTTGGCAGATTTACAAATACTTGAATTGTTAAGACTACCATAATTTATCCACCCCAAGCAGTAACATGGCAAGGTTTTCACTTACTAAGCCGGCTTCCAACAGGATAAAGCACTTAAGATTCGCCCCTTCCATCCAAGCAGCATCCAGTTGCGGTCCTCATCTACCAGAAAATCCTGATGGTAACCCAGCTTGACTTTAGTCTTCACGTTCTCTATGATTTCTCGGTCAAGTGGGAGCTGCTTGAATCCAGCCCTCAGATTCCGGGCTTGCCACTGTTTATATGTCTCTGGCCTTATAACCCTCTCGGTACCCTCACATGCTATGACACTCATCACTCCCCTGCCCAAGACCTCTCTTTCGTATAACATCCTGCCCTGATCATCGCGTGGTAAAACAGCATCAAACATGTCGAAAGCTGCATGTGATTGGAACAGCGTTTCCCTAAATCGGGTGACAAAAAAAGGACCACTATACGAACCATTAATAATTCCATGGATGAACAAATCTGGATTGATCCTCCTAATTAAGTTCAGAACAGCGTCCCTTGGACTGTTCACCTCCACTGTCTCGTCAGGGATGTATTGTAGCCGGAACAAACAATTAACAAGAAGCACCTCATTCTTTTGAATGTTGAGATCCTCAATTTGGATAGTGTGCCATTTCTTTGCTATAGCATTATACTCAAATGGGACATTAAATTTCCCACAATAATATGCCAAGCGACGCCCAGTCTCCTCAGCCCTTTGTGCTGGCCGAAAACCTGGTTGGGGAAAGTCTATCCCTGTAATTCGAACCTTAGGAGGCTCCCCAGTTCTCTGAGAGAGATGGTGGATGAGATGGGGCCATTGGAAACCATGTATAATGCCAAAATCAATTATGTGAAGCCTTGTTGCTTTCTCAGCTAGCTTCCAAATTGATTTGTTCGCAAAGAAATTTGACATCCTTTTGAAGGGCAATGCAGTAAGAAACGTCGAGTAAGCTTTTAAGGTGTCAGCAGCTGATATCCTTGTGGTCATAAAGGATGCATCTACTGCTCTCCCGGTTCCAGCCAAGCGCGCCTCGAGTGCATTTGCAACGTAATGAGCCATTCTTTCAGTAGCATCACCACTGGGAGAAGAGTGTTGTCTAATCTGCTTCAGCAGTTCATTAGCCGGTCTGCTATCATTGTTTCCCACAGCTTGTGCACACTGAGTTAGGAGACGCATAAAATCCACTACTTCCCTTTTCCTTCCCTGTTTCTTACCTCTTGGCCTGCCTCTTCTCATTCCATTTGACTGCCAATTCTTGCTACTCTGTAGGCCTTCAATACAAAAACAAGCTGACGACTCCTGTAAATGAGAATTCAGAGCAGGACAAAGCAACACCTCATCATACATCTCGAGTTGCTCATCGCAGTCATCAGCACAACCGGCCAACTGCTTGTTACTTGAGCCTTCTTCTTCCAAACACTCAGCATCCTCTCGGTAATGACTTTTCTTTCCCCTTGATTTACACTGCGAGCTCCCCTTCGAGTTCTCCTCAACATCAAGCAGTAGCCTTAGGTTCTTGTATTTTTGCTCCAAATCACAATTCTCACGATCCTCCTCAGGAACAACCAGCGAAAATTTTCCTTCCCCTCCCGAGAATTGCGAGATGGCTTGGCTCTCATTGGATGGAACTAAAACCTGAAATGAATCAATAAGAAAGCCCATGGTCCCACGAACACCATCACATAAACCACTAGAAGAATTAGACCTCGTGGCGTAGCCAAAGTTGTGGTAGGATCCAAATTTGTTCTGATCACCAATCAAATTGGAATAATCAACATTGTTCACACTACCAGAGCTGCTAATGCCATGACTACTGCAAGTTCCACTCCAATCATCATCCGGGATATGGACCTTTTCATCGGGCTTTCCCCTGTTTCGATCTGGGGAAGGTGGGTACTTCTCACCAAGAACATCATACAAGGATTTCTCAGCTTCTTGGAGAGCCAAGCTATTCTCCACGACACCAAGCCTATTTTCCAAGTCCTCATCTTCCATGAGCATCTGGCTTATGCACTTGAGCACAGCTTCGGAGACATTTCCCTCAGATGGAGCTAAATTACCACGATTATTAGGATCATTTGGAAGGAAATAAAACTGATGATGATTTGAATCAACCACATTGCTGGGCTCAAATAGATTCTCCACGAGATTTCGATCCGAAAAGGTAGGAAGCAACACGTGGTCGAAGCCAAACACATCTATTGAATTGGAATGTTGATATTCTCGGGCAGGATTATCCATGGAATTTGAATTGCCTAGAGTTTAATAAAGTAAAGAAGAAAACGAAAACTCCTTTTCAATTTTCAGCGCTCAAAAATCGAAGAGATGCCGTCGCTTTCAAGAGGCAAACGCCAACATTTCAACTAAACAAACAGAGACCGAATGAAGAGCTCAAAATCAAAATCAAAATCAAAATCAAACCCGTTCATGAAAAATGAAAAGTCATCGGATACAAAATCAAGAAACTGGGTAGAAGAAGAACATGGAAGGGAAGGAAGAATACCTTGAGAAAGAGGATGGACAGAAGAATCGCTTCTATTTGGAGTCAACTCCAATTAAGAGATACAATGGAATTCGTAGTTTTCATAAAGTGCCTGCCAGACACTAGCGCCGTGGTTCTCGCAGTTTCTCCTTGCCGTCGGATACTCAGTGGCGGTCTTTGGGAGGGGGGCGGCGTTCGTCGTCGGTACCAAAAGAATCACCTTATGGTTTTTCGGATTGGTCGATGAAGAAAATGAGTTACAAACGAAGAAGACACCACTCGTTTAATATTTTAGAACATTATTTTAATAAAACCAAATCACGTCCTTCCACGTGTATTTCATGACCTCTTTTTTTTTTTTTTTTATAAAAAAAATAATCTACCTTGCATTTTTGTTATTATTATTGTTCTCCTGTTAATTAATCCAAAATGCTTCTTTGACTTGTGTGCTTAATTAATTAACTAATCTAAATATATAACATATTGATATATAAGTAAATAAAAAATTTTAAATTCATAATTTTATATCTGTCAAAAATTATTACTCATCACCTAAAATACGTTTAGGAATAACAAATAAATTATTTTTATAACTTATAAACTGTAATCTTCTTTTAGTTACGAAGCAATTAACCTTTTTTGTTCTTAAGACACATTAGTAGTAATACATCTATCTTTTTATGAGCTAATGATGACTTAATTGTGATTGCATATATATGGGTTAAATCACAGTCATGTTCAACTATTAATTTGACAAAATGTGATCAACTATTTATTATCAAACACTATGCCATCTTCAACTCCTTATATTAATTAGGGAAATAATATTAAATAATGTGTATAAAAGAATAGCGATGTTTGACCCCAATTTATGTTGCAACACTTAAATCCATAGCAATTAAACTCTAAGTAATGTTAGAGTAAAAAAATTAGAATACCTAGTCTTCCATGAATTTAGGCCAAAAACTATTATCCTTCCTAAGACAATCCCCCAAGTATTGCAAAAACAAAATATAAGAACTTATATAAAAATATTATTACGATAATATTGGTATAATAATTTTAGAATGTTAGGTATGTATTTATAAGCGTAACATGATATAAATAAAAAAAATATTAATTTATATATATTTATATTTTGATAAAAAATAAATTTTTAATTATAAATAAATTCCAATCACGATTTAAATTTTAGATCAAAATTGTCACTCTTAGCCTGATGGACAAAATGAAAGAAGTGTCCTTAGCCTATATTGTTCATAAAAAAAAAAAAAAAAATTGAATGAAATGTACTTTTGCTTTCTCGGATATCAATGAAAATAAAGAATAAGATGAGGAAAAGGAGGTGAAATTTAAACATATGATAATATTTATTAATCAAAATATATATTAAAAAAATAAGATATAAAAAATATTTTTTTATTGTATTTGTTAAATTTATCTGGTGATTCTTAAAAAAGAAGTCACGTGACTTTTTATCTGAATTTTTTTAAATAAATTTATCTCTCACTTTTTAAATAAATTTATTTTAGATCTTACAAATAAAAAAAATATATGTACGTATCTTTTAGTACATTTCAAAAAAATTAACAAATAATTTGATAAAAATCTTAGAATATTTCTCAGCTTTATTTTAACTATTCTATATCTTGATTTGGAAAATATTTCAATCTCATTTTGATACAAATTCATCTTACACATTTTAACAAACGCTACCAAAAATATAACATATGGACTGGACCAATATAAAAGGAAGGAATAACAGTTTATGAAAGTAGTAAATACGAAGGGACACACATGTACGCACATGGGAAGCAAATTGAAGAGCCATCCTAGGCAGCTTTCCAACAGGAGTAAGCAGATAAGACTCTCTTCTTCCACCCTTCTATCATCCACTGTTTAGCCTCATCCACAAAGAAGTCCTTGTGGTAGTTTGATTTCACCATGGCTCTTACTTTCTTCATGATCTCTTGGTTTAAAGGAAGCGGCTTGAACCCAGCTCTCAACGTTCGAAAATGCCACTCCTTGTATGTCTCCTGCCTTTCAACTCTCTCTAATCCTTCACATGCTATGATGTTCATAATTTTGTTCCCCCATATTTCCCTCTCAAACACCATTCTCTCCTCACTTTCAGAGGGCAACGAAGCCTCGAACATGTCAAACAATGAAGAGTAGTAGAAGAGAGTCTCACGGAATCTTGAGGTGAAATAGGGCGAGTTGATGGGTGCATTAGTTATTCCATGAACGAAAATATCGGGATTAACCTTTTTTATTAAGTTGAGAACAGCATCCCGAGGACTATTATGCTCCACAGTTGTATTATCAAGCAAATATGCTGACAGGTAGAAGCAGTTTACCACAAGCACCTCATCATTCTCAATTCCTAGATCCTCAACACTTAAAGTTTCCCATTTTTGTGCAATGCCTTTGTATTGAAATGGAAAACTAATCCTTTCACAATAGTTAGCCAAGTGGAGTCCAGTTTGCCTTGCCCTTGCATCTGGACGGAAACCAGCTTGAGGAAGGTCTATTCCCGTGATACGAAGGTTGGGAGGCCCACCATTTCTTGTTGAGAGACGCTGAATGAGAAGGGGCCATTGTAGACCATATGAAATACCAAAATCAATAATGTGAACCCTAGTTGCTTTATCAATCACTTGCAAAATAGTATCACTGGCAAAAAAAAAAGGGGCAAACAAGTTCGGGAAATCTGAAAGGAACATCTTATAAGCTTTCAACATTTCAGTAGTCCTTGACATACTCCAAGCAGCAAGTGTTTTATATTCTGGTGTCCCAGCACCCAATAGGCGCGCCTCCAGGCCGTTAGCAAAGTAATGTGCCAGCCTTTGGTGAGCATCACCCCATGGAGAAGAACTTGCCCTTATCTGTTTCAATAGCTTACTTGCACTCTTCTTATCATTGGCTGCCACATATTGCATACATTGCATCAGGAGACTCCTCATCTGAACAACAACCCTTTTGCTAGCTCCCTTTCTAACACATGACTCTTTTTCTTTCCCATTTTGCTTACCAGACTCCCCACTTACATCCTCTGGCAACAAACCATCGGAAATTTTTAATGAGGACTCACTGTTTCCATCATGTAATGACAATCCTTTATTAAATATCGCATGTAAAATAGACTCGTCAACTATCGCAAATTGCATTTTAGTTCTCCCTCCTCCTAGATCACTCTCCTCCCTACCTGGTAAACTCCTTTGATCTGTTTCTGCCTTGGGTTCCTCCTCCAAAATTCGACCATCTGCACTTGGGAGGATAATCTTGCTTTCCTCTACCCTTACATTGAATGGATAACGAGATTGATTCTCCAAAGGACCATTCACGAGAGACTCCACTGGGCCATCACCCAAGGATCTAGTAGGGCAGGATGATGGTGAATTGGACAGGGAGGTGTCACCAGCAGATTCAACTGTGTTGGTACTATTGTGAGGAACACAATCATCTGACACACTGCTGCTTTGGTTTGGTGAGGAAGGATATTTCTTAAGTACGTCATATAAGGATCTTTCAGCAGCATGAAGGGTGGAGTCCTGGATCATGCAGGCCTTATCGTCCAAGTCATCTTCCATCAATACTTGATTAATGTACCACAGAGTAGCACCACACAAGTCATTTTCTTCTGTACACTCACCATTAATTCTATGGTCTGAAACATCAGAAGTCAAGGGCAAAGCCATCATACCATGATCAAAGGAGGTATCTTCGAGTTGAAACTGTTTTTGACTTCAATATAAACCAAACAGGCAGAAACAGATATTCGATTGCATCTGTATCCTTTCTTAGAACCAAGAAATTCTCCTGAAGATGAACTTGCGAACACCGTTGCGCACCTTCAATAACTCAACCCGTCAGTAATTTGCCAAATGTAACCAAATCTCCTATAATCTATATTCTAAATGTCTCTGGATAAACTAAACCATGAAGTAGGCAACCATGCCAAATTTTCAATAAACAGTAAGCTTATTGACACACAAGAAAGAAGACAAGATGATTTAATAAAATAGTATTCGCTATTCACCAAAAGGAACTCGAGGAAGATCATAGCTACCAATTTAAATACGTGTAGAAGTCCCCCACCAAGAGAGGACAAACAAATACAGCCAAGCTACCGAGATTACATAGCTTTCATAATTTAATACAGTCTAAGACCAGAATATTAAAGAAATGAACGAGAAACTCAAGATCAACTTGAAGAACTATAACTTTCACGACTGACTTTTATGTCATCAAGTCCAATTTCTCCAAAATCAAAGCTAACAAAAAATAAGAAGAAAAAGCGTACCCTAAACGCCAAGAAGATTCAGCATAGACTGAAACAGCTCCTTTGTGAGGAGCCACTTTGGAGATGAAGAGCAAACTTCATTGCAAATGTCCGGACATAAAATTGAGAGGGCCTTTTGCTAGCAAACTAAAGCCAGTTTTCAGCCAATCACTTCCCGTAAATCACAAACAGATAAGCCGCCATCGTTGACCAAATCCTGTAATCAGGAACGCTTGGAGTATAATCGAGGGAAATTTCCATGAACGCAGAGAATCTACAGAAAGATAAAACACTGAGAGCCAATATGGGAAGCTACGCCAATTTCATGGAATGGCTGAAAGATTTCTTCATTTTGGGAGGTAGAAGGCCCAAGGAAAGTTCCCTGAATTAACCCACCCTCCGCGCTTCCATCTGGTTACCGACACAAACAAACTTCGAAGTAAGAAGAAAATACCAGTAAAACACTAATAATATCATTTTCCTGGTATTCCAATGATATCATTTTTCTAGTCTTCATTCGTTGAGAGTGCGAGCAAGCTGCAAGCATGCTCCTCCATTTTCTTTATCCAAGGTCAGCAGTCAACAAGGGGACCTTGGATTTCACCTTTTGCACCCAAGGTCAGCAGTCAACAATAGAAGCACTATCATCATGTAGAAAATAATGACCATCAAAACAGGTTTTTATAACAGGAATGCCATTCCCAAAGTGATATGGCGCCAGTATCTATCTTCGTAACCACAAGCATGACTGCGCCACATAATTCTGGATAACATCTTTACGAGGCTCGAGTTTAAAAAACATTATTAAACTTTATTATTTGTTTTTGACTTTTTTATTATATATGGTTGATATTTGGATTGAATAGCTGGACTATTAAAGTGTCATTCTTATGCGACGACCCTTGTATATAATAATAGTTAACATTCACAATGAGTACATTATTAACAGAGTATTTGTTATTTTTAATTTATTGTATTTTTGCTTTTTTGTATTTTGTTTGTTGTTATTTTAGTTGCTGTTGTTAAGCGAAGTCATTTCTATAATAACATTATTATATTAGTTTAGGGCTATAATTTAAAATCGAGATCTTAGAATAAATTGGATCGATAACAACAACAACAACATATTCAGCCTTTATCCCACTATGTGGGGTCAGCTACATGAATTCTAGACTTCCATATATTTCTGTCTTTTGTCATATCCTCATTTAGATCCAAATATTTCATATCAAATTTTAATGTCTCTCCCAAAGTCTTCTTGGGTCTACCTCTACCTCTTTTTGTGACTAATTGTTCCATTTCATCAACTCTCCTCACAGGAGCGTCTCTTAGTCTCCTTCTCACATGACCAAACCATCTTAGTCTAGTCTCTCTCATCTTTTCCTCGATTGGCACTACTCTTACCTTATTACGAATAACTTCATTTCTAATTTTATCCTTTCTTGTATGTCCGCACATCCATCTTAACATCCTCATCTCCGCTACACTCGTCTTTTGCTCATGCTAGTATTTGACTGCCCAACATTCTGAGCCATACAGCAAGACTGGTCTTATAGCTGTCTTATAAAATTTTCCTTTCAATTTTAATGGGATTTCTGTTAGAAAACATTGATCTGATCATACGCAGCGGAAAATAAAATCTGATTTTATTGGTATCACGTTTTTCAAATCTTACGGTTAAATCGAAGACATAAAACGAAAAGTTACCTCGAAGCGAAATCTGATTTCGTTGCCGATAACCCGCCTGATATCTCCCACGCGTGAGATGCCGAGTCGGTCCACCCGAAATCGTCAAGACTTCAATAGACTTGAGAGAAAAAGGGACTCGGAAATTTTCTCTAAAATTTCCGTTTTGATTCAACTAATTGATTAATTGGATTTTGGGTTTAATGTTATATTTATAAACAAGAAACCCTAAAACCCTAAATGCTATTGGGCCGGGCTTTAGGTGTTAGCAAAAAGCTCAAACCAAATTAATAATTAAATAAATAATCATATTACTTATTTAATTATTCTTATTTCTTAAATAATTACATTTATAATTTAGTAATTCCATAATTACTAAATTTGCCCCCTTTTTCTTTTAAAAAACGATTTCTATTGGGTGGGACTTTCTGGGTTCACAATTAAATTGGCAACGAGAATTAATCAATTATTAATTCTCGTAAATCACGAGTGACATCTAGCAATATGTCATGATTACCCAATTTAATGTGAAGCGGGAATGTGAACCTTGCATTACGGTGTCCTGCAATACAGTCCCTCTATCATACTATATCCCGACGAGATATGAGATCACGGTCAGTAGGTCAAATCTCTCGATCTCGTCGTATGACCAAATCCAATAATCACACTTGATTAATATGACACAACCTCTACGGAATCCAAATTCCGTCGTCATATTACCTCGGCCAAGGATTTATCGTCAAGTGACCACTGGATCGCATAGGATATCTTCCTCGTATATCTCGAGATGATAGATTCCATGTCTGATGTACACATACCTCGTGTGTCACTGAACTAGGCACATAGATACGTACGGTTATCCCTGATTAGGACAACCATATAATATCGCTGATATCCTAATCCACTAACACACAGATATCCATGTCATCTCAGGTCTAAGGACTAATGCAAATCCGTAGTTAATATTAAATCATTGACCCGTGAGATAAAACCCATGTGATTCAATATTAATAGTCCCGTTCAGTGAACTCGTTCCTATAACGAGCACCCACTCGTCTTTCTTCTGTATCTTATACAGAGTGGTACGAGACCCACCAATCTTGTCTTTCGGTATCTTATACCGAACAAGGAGGAAGACGATGTGCCAGCCTTTGCGAGTTACTAATTATCCAAGTTAGGAACTCTATGGCCAGGAACATATTTATAGTATAACGTATTGTGGATTAACCGTCTCGATTATTCTTAACAATTAAGAATGGTATCCACTCCTTATTATACTAAAGGATATTTGTATGTTCAATTTAAATCATATTGCAATTTCAATTAAACATAAAACTTGCCATTAAATAAGGTTTAAAGAATTACAAGATCAAGCCCTATTGTGTCACTAGAACTGGTCTTAAGGGCTTATATCTAACAATTTTACCATCACATAACACCCCCGATGCATTTCTCCATTTTAGCCAACCTGCCTTAATTCTATGTGCGACATCCTCGTGGATTTCTCCATCTTTTTGAATCACTGATCCCAAATATCAAAAATGGTCTTTTCTTTGTAAGATTTGGTCTTCTAATTTTATTATAACATCATCCACTCTTGCATTTTTACTAAATTTTCATTCCATATATTCTGTTTTCTTTTTACTTAATTTAAATCCCTTAGATTCTAAATTGTTTCTCCACAACTCAAGCTTAGTGTTCACTCCTTCTTTTGTTTCATCCACCAACATTATGTCGTCTGCAAATAGCATACACCATGGCATATCTGTCTGAATATCTTTAGTGAGTTCATCCATTACTAAGGCAAATAAGTATGGACTTAGTGCAGAACCTTGATGCAGTCCCATTGTAGTTGTAAATGGTTCAGTATCTCATCCGCATGTTCTGACCCTTGTCTCTACACCATGATACATGTCCTTAAGGGCTTGTATATAGGCTATTTTGACTCATTTCTTCTCTAAAACCCTCCATAATACTTCTCTAGGGACCCTATCATAGGCCTTTTCTAGATCTATAAACACCATATGTAGGTCCTTTTGATGATCTCGATACCTTTCCATTAGACGCCTCAGTAAATATATAGCTTCCATTGTTGACCTACCAGACATGAAACCAAACTGATTTTCTGACACATTTGTTTCCTTTCTGAGCCTCTGCTCTATTACTCTCTCCCAGAGTTTCATGGTATGACTCATTAATTTAATTCCTCTATAATTTTCACAGTTTTGAACATCTCCTTTGTTCTTGTATATAGGAACCAAAGTACTCTTCCTCCACTCATCTGGCATCTTTTTTGATTTAAGGATAGTGTTAAATAGTTGCGTTAGCCAGGAGATGCCCTCTTCTCCCATGCATTTCCATGCTTCTATTGGTATATTATCTGGTCCCACTGCGTTATGATTTTTTATCTTTTTTAAAGCTTGCCTTATTTCATTTGAACTTATGCGTCGATAGAATGTGTAGCTCACATTCCCTTCGGAGTTACTAAGATGTCCCAACCTAACTCTTGTGTCACCACCATCATTGAATAATTTTGTGAAATACTCCTTCCATCTCTCCTTAATCGCTCTCTCATTTACTAAAACATTTTGATTGTCATCTTTTATGCATTTCACTTGATTTAAATCCCGTGTTTTTCTTTCTCTTGCTTTAGCTAATTTATATATATCTCTTTTTCCATCTTTTGTATCAAGTCGTTTATATAGATTCTCATATACTTTTGACATTGCTTCACTAACAGCTCTTTTTGCTGCCTTTTTTGCTTCTTTATAATTTTTTTGATTTTCTTCATTGTTGCATTGATATACCGCCTTATAGCAAGTTTTCTTATTTTTAATTTTCAATTGTACCTCTTCATTCCACCACCAAGACTCCTTAAGGTTAGGGGCTCTACCATTTGTCTCTCCAAGGACTACCTTTATCGTGCTTCTCAGAGCATTAGCCATTTCTTTCCACATTTGGTTTGTCTGTCTTTCTCCATTCCATTCCTTTCTACCCCTTAATTTTTCTTTGAAGATTAGTTGTTTCTCCCCTTTTAAATTCCACCACCTGATTCTTGGATTCTGTTTTATGTGATTTTTTCTCTTCCAATTTCTTATTTGGACGTCAAGTACTAGAAGTCTATGTTGAGTAGTCAAACACTCTCCCGGTATCACCTTACAATTCTTACAACATAACCGATCCTCTTGTCTCATGAGGAAGTAATCTATTTGGGTGCTTGAGGTAATATTTTTATATGTGATTAAGTGTTCGTCCCGTTTTTTGAACCTAGTATTGGTTATAATGAGCCCATATGCCATAGCAAAATCTAGGATAGATTTACCCTCATTATTAATTTTCCCGAATCCATACCCTCCGTGTACCTCTCTATATCCGTTTCCGTCTCTACCCACGTGCCCATTTAAGTCACCTCCTATAATCACTTTCTCTCATCTTGGTATCATTTGTACGAGTCCCTCTAGGTCCTCCCAGAATTTTGCTTTTATCTCATCACCTAACCCCGCTTGTGGTGCATATGTACTAAAGATATTCATAGTCATTCTTCCTAGACTAATCTTCACCATAATAATCCTATCCCCCATTCTCTTTACATCCACTACCTCATCTATTAAGCTTTTATCCATAATAATCCCCACTCCATTTTTTGCTCGATCAGTTCCTGTGTACCATATTTTATATCCAGCTTCTGATAAAGTTTTTACTTTTTCCCTACCCATCTCGTCTCTTGAAGACACATAATATTAATTTTTCTCCTAATCATCACATCCACCACTTCCATAGCTTTGCCTGTTAATGTTCCTATGTTCCATGAGGCATAATATTTTTCTTGTGTTTGTATTCTCTTTCCAATAATTATAAATGTTAAGTATAGAGATTAAATAGAGATTTTACTCCATTTGACTAAACTATTCAATCAAAGTTTTGAATTCAATAAATTTATTCCTGTTTTAATTATAAAACCCTTATATGAGCTCCATTACATTAACCTATTAGTGAATAATGTAAACCGCTTTATTTGCCATGTTTTTAACATTATTATATGTGGCAATATTAAAATCTAAAAAAATATTTATTTTGGTCTTTTGTCACATTTTTCTTTTATCTAAAACATTTAGCTTATAAAAAATATTGTGTGGTGTGTCTGTCTAAAAAAATTAGTTTCTCTTTTATTGTGTTTATTAAGTTATGATATCACATCAGTCATCAGCATAATAACATGATATTATTATTATAGTGTAAAGCATATAACTTTGTGATGACTCAAAATAATAAAAGAAATAAAGACTTAGTTGAATTATCTCGTATATAGAATACTAACTAGGGTAGGCTTAATGGATAACAAATATTGATGATCATTATATAATATACACAAATCAATAGAGGAGACAAAGGCTCACTAAACAATTTCATAACATATCTCTGAATAAGATATCTTAACATAATCCAAATGGGTAACGAAATTCATAATTCAGCTAACCCTGGATCCCCATCGCGTGTTTGATTGGAGGTCAATGAGTCATGTACACATCACCAGTTTAATAGTCACCGTATAGTCTAAGCCAGATCCTCAGTAGCAGTGTATCCAGAAGTGTGTCACCTGGACTGACATAGCTATCAATCATGCGATACCAAGACCACTGCAACTGTACCAAGGGAGTTTAGGTGTAGGGATCTGAGAAATGTAAAACAAAGGGAGTAAGTCAAACAAACTTGGTGAGAGATAAGAGTGCTTCATGACAGACAAAAACAAGTATAAATGCGAGATCAAATAACAATACGCCATAAGAGAGTAGACAAGAAGAAACAATATCACAACACAATGGCAAATACAAGTGGGTAAATGCCTTTTAGCAAATCCATAAATGATTGAGCTTGCGGGATATACCACAGATGGGGTTATCAGCGCCCTTATCATCAGATACAAATACAGAATGTGTCCCATAGATATATGCGCAGTAGTGGTAAAAAGTTTATGCCAGTTAACTAAATACTTATTTTTCCACTTCATTTCTTTGTAAATGATGAAAGTTTTAAACAATTTTTGTAAGTAAAGGGTCCATACCATAATGAAATGAAAATACATAATACATGCATAAACCACCATAATACAATCTATCGACTCGCAGTGATGATTTGAAGTAATTTGACCAACTAGATCTTGCCTGAGACATGCCTGGGCCACATAAGCAAGAGATATGTAAAAATTAATGAAATCAGAAAATAAATAAAATAAATGTTAAAATAACCCAAAATGGCTCAAAACTAGTGTCCCAACCTAACTTCGTAGCAAGCAGATGAAGTGAGGAAAAAAATGGAGCGAAATGACAACCTGGACAGGCGTGGACGTCAACGAGATGAGGTCATCGTTGATGTCAACCTGACCCTGTTGGCTAGGCAGGTCAACAGATTGAGTTTGGGTCAACTAGATGATGGGTCACAAGTCAATATTGGAATTGGGTCAAACCTAGCTCAATTGGGCTTTAACCAAATTAACCCAATTGGGCTAACAATGAATTGAGTATAACCAATTATGGAATAAGGATGACAAACCAAATCAAGAATAACACTAACTAGAATAGAAACATGGGGATACT
The DNA here is from genome assembly GCF_014633365.1 of Diospyros lotus. NCBI lineage: Eukaryota > Viridiplantae > Streptophyta > Magnoliopsida > Ericales > Ebenaceae > Diospyros > Diospyros lotus. The sequence continues at coordinate 31,109,588 of NC_068338.1, read as the reverse complement.
CGTGGCCAAACTAAGAAACTGACATTGCATGTGAGAGTGAGGGCAAGTGGGTGAAATGTCAGCTTCTTTAGTGGTGGCCGCTGACAAGATAAGTGGTCAGGGCCACTTACATCAAAACCAAATCATTGGTGTGATGATGACTGAATGAGGTGGTTTTGGATTGAAGGATGCAGGTGGATGATGTGAAGGTTAAAGTTTTACAGAGGAGTTACACTAGGGATTACAACTCGAACTCGCGAAGAAGATGAGAACTGAACACAAATTGCGTAACAGGAGGAGGGATAAGTAAACAAGAACCCACCTGGACAAATGTTGAAGGAGATTGGAATCAACTCCCAATTGATTCACTTTCCACCATAAAAGCTCACCTACAGAGACAACCAGTGAGTGTAGTAAGTGCGGAAATACAAGAGATCAATGAAAAATAGTGACATATAGAGGTATAGAGACACATAAAGGAATAAAACCTAAATATGAAGGGGCATACTTCTATGCAAATTGAAGAGCCATCCTACTAGGCAGGTTTCCAACAGGAGTACGCAGATAAAACTTTCCCCTTCCATCTTTCTAACATCCACTGTTTATCCTCATCCATAGAGAAGTCCTTGTGATAGTTTGATTTGACCATAGCTCTGACTTTCTTCATCATCTCTTGGTTTAAAGGAAGCTGCTTGAACCCAGCCCTCAATGTTCGAAAATGCCAATCTCTGTATGTCTCTAGCCTTTCAACCCTCTCTAATCCTTCGCATGCTATAGTGTTCAAAATTTTCATCCCCCATATTTCCCTCTCAAACACCATCCTCTCTTGACTTTCACAGGGCAAACAACTCTCGAACATATTAAACAATGTAGAGTAGTAGAAGAGAGCCTCACGAAATCTTGAGATGAAAAAGGGAGAGTTCATGGCCGCATTAGATATTCCATAAACGAAAATATCTGGATTTATCCTTTTTATTAAGTTAAGGACAGCATCCCGTGGACTATGCTCCATAGTTGTATCATCGATCAAATATGCTAAAAAGTAGAGGCAGTTCACAACGAGCACCTCATCTTTCTCAATTCCAAGATCCTCAACAGTTAAAGTTTCCCATTTTTGAGCAATGCCCTTGTATTGAAATGGAAAACCAATCCTTTCACAGTAGTTCGCTAAGCAGAGTCCAGTTTGCCTGGCCCTGGCATCTGGCCGGAAACCAGCTTGGGGAAGGTCTATTCCTGTGATTCGGAGATTCGGAGGTCCACCAGTTCTTGTTGATAGACGCTGAATGAGGATGGACCATTGCAGACCCATTGAAGTACCAAAATCAATAATGTGAACTCTGGTTGCTTTACCAATCACTTGCATAATCATCTCGCTAGCAAAATAAAAGGAGACCTTCATGGTTGGTAATTCTGCAAGGCACATCTTATAAGCTTTCAACATTTCAGTATCCGTCATATTCCAAGCAGCAAGTGTTTTATATTCCACTGCCCCGCCACCCATAAGACGTGCCTCGAGGCTGTTAGCGAAGTAATGTGCCAACCTTTGGTATCCCTTACCCCAAGGAGTAGAAGATGCCCTTATCTGTTTCAATAGCTCACATGCACTCTTCTGATCATTGGCTGCCACAAATTGCATACATTGCATCAAGAGACTCCTAATACGAACAGCTTCCCTTTTGTTTGTCCCCTTTCTGATACAATACTTTCTTGCTCTCCCATTTTGCCGATCAGGCTCCCTACTTACATATTTTGGCGAGGAACCATTCGTAATTTTTGATGAAGACTCATTTTTTCCATCATCATATAATGACAATGCCTTATTGAACAAGTCATGGAAAATGGACTCGTCAGCATAAACTGCAGATTTCTTTTTAGTTCCACCTCCACCTAAATCACTCACCTCCCAGTCAAGATTTTTCCTTCCCTTCAGGAAACTATCTGGTAATCCCCTTTCATCCTTTTCTGCCTTCGGTTCCTCCAAAATTCCACAATCTGCAGTTGTGAGGTTAATCTTTCTTTCCTCTGTCCCTACATTAAATGGAAAACGAGATTGATTATCCAAAGGAACATTCACAAGAGACTCCTCCAGCCCATCAATATTAGTATCACCCGAGGATCTAGCAGGCCAGAATGATAGCATCTCCTGAGGATCTAGCAGGCCAGAATTGGACAGGGAGGTGTTATCACTAGAGGCAACTTGCACCTGAAAAGATTGAGGTACTATGCCAGATTCAACTGATTTGCTGGAACTGTGAGAAATATAATCATCTGACATGCTGCTTGTATCCTTGTAGGGGAAATGTTGATTCGATGAGGAAGGATATTTGTTGAGCATTTCATACAAGGATTTCTCAGCTGCATGGAGAGTGGACTCCTGGATCATGCAGGCCTCATCATCTAAGTCATCTTTCATTAATACTTGATTAATGTACCTCAGAGTGAGAGTAGCACAACACAAGTCATTTTCTTCCGTAGAATCTCCTCCTTTTGAGTCAAAACTGTTTGACAACATTATAACCTGAACAGACTGAACAGACAATTGCATTTGAATCCTTTCTTAGAACTAGTAAATGCCCCCATAGATGAATTTGTTAGCAGCTTCTGGTAGAGAAACTGGACGGTAGTCCAACTTCAATTACTCAGTAATTTGCCGACAGTGAACATATCCCAATAAGCTATATTTTTGCTAGGGAAAAACTAAAGAATGATCTCTAATCAATATATTAACAGCAAGTCTATTGAGACAGCAAGTTAATTGGAAAAAATGGTATTCACCAAGAGGAACTTGGGGAAGATACGGACAACAATTTAAATACATGTAGCAGTCCCACAAAGAGAGGACAAGTAAATACAACCAAGTTATAGATTGTCGAAAACCAGAATATAAAGAAATGAACAAGAAACTCAAGATGAAAGGAGAAATCACTTTGAAAAACTAAAAATTTCAGGACTTTAATGTGATAAGCTTCCAATTTCTCCAGAATCAAAGATAACAAGAAATAAGGAGAACATGATACCTTAAACGCCAAGAAGATTCAGCATGGGATGCAACAGCTTCTTTGTGCCATCTATGCCTCAGCAGCTATTAAGACCGGGCACTTTCGGTTGATCTTTGACGTCCCATCCCAGTGATTTGCAATTATGTTAAAAATGTATCTGTTCACACAATTTCCAGAGGATTATGGGAAGGCCTCCATAGTCGTCATTATTGAATGGCTATGGCTTTCTAATTTATGCGGTTGACTATTCTCCTATACATTTCAACTTTTTGGAAATGAGAAACCTTATGAACGGCGGCGTGTCTAAACAGGATTGCCCTCCAATGATATTCTTCCAAATATAAGAAATATGATTTTCCTAGCATTCATTGAGAGTGGGGTATACCGGGATCTAGAAATTTAGGTTGGGGTGGGCTGAAAAAAATTGGGTAGGGCTGGATTGAAGTTGAGCTGAAAATTACCTTCAAAATTTAAATTTCATTATGGACAGCTCAAGGCAGCTCACACATAAATCCGTTCCTAAGTATACCCCTCCATTTTATTTATCTAAGGTCAGCAGTCAACTAAAGAAGTACTATCACCACATAGAGAATGAGATCAAACAAGTTTTTATAAGAAGAATTTCATTTTCAAAATGACATGCATGGCACTAGTATCTTTGTAACTATGAGCTACTTTGTTCGAGTTTTTCAATCTTAATACATGAGATTCAGGAGCCACATAATTTCATATAATTTTTTTTAATATTGGAGTAGCCTATAAGACTCGAGTTATTAGTCCATGAGAAAAATTTGCAATTTATGTCGGCGAAATATTCAAAGTTCAAAAAGTCTTCGTGTTTTAGTACGTCTACATCTAGTCTGAATGCAAGACTGAAATTCCAATTGATCCAAAAGAGTGGTAAACAGTATAGTATGTCTGAAAGGTTCTACCTTATTGTAGGGTAGGACAAAGACCCTTATCATAATTTTGGCAGCGTTTCAAAAGCAATTGTAAATCACTATGTTTACCATTCTAAAAACAACACTAGGTCAACGAGTACAACAAGGAAATACTTCAAACTATAACTCTACAAAAACAGTGCTGGCAAAACGGAGAGGCAGAGCAAACTTCATCACAAATGTCAAGACATGAAACTGAGATGACATTTTGCTGGCGAACTAAAGCCAGTTTCCAGCCAATTGCTTCCCAGAAACCACAAACAAATGTTATTGTTTTTACCCTAAAACACGAAGATTTGTGCAGAAAAACATACACAAACATAACTTTTCACACCAGAAAGAAATGTTCTTTAATGCCCCTATATTTCAAGTCAAAACTCAATTCTTCTGGGTCATGTTATAAAACAATGCCACATGATCAAACCTTAATCCCACCAAAAAAAAACCCACAACAAGTGAAAACGATGGATGAATTCTGTATAAGATAGATTCTGGCCTGGCGGCCCTTTGCGCTTTGTTTTTAAACATTTGAGAAAGAAATCAAACAGCTTTACCTTCAATTGGAAGCATTCAAGTGGTGTGGTTATACCCGAATGGTTGGGTGCAGAGCAGACAACCCATCTTTTGATGTTGGCATTACCCGACATTCGTATACAAGTAAAATCAATCTTTCGAGTGCAAAAAAAGGCATGTTAAATGCAATTTTAGATTCGTGCAATGTCATGTTCAAAGAGCGACAAATGAAACTCCAAGTACAGAGGAGCGCAGCCGCTGGGAGTCAGAATCGACGGCCACCCACTCGGCCAATTTCATGGAAATGGCTAAAATTTCTTGATTTTGGGAGGTAGAAAGCTCTAGTAAAATTTCTTGATTTTGTCCGCCATGGCTTAACGCTCAACCTCTTGGATTGCTTAGATTGTAAGTATAGTTATGCTTTTTTCTTTTCATGAGCGAGACACTTGATGGTTGAGAATGGAGTCGCAAATGAGTCCTTCGCGTTGTTAAAAACTCGTTCAACTTTATGTAATAAAGGTAAGTGAAGCGATAATTTAATTTATAAATAAGTTAAATTTGAGTTTAATAAATCTGAGACTTAATAGTTCGCAAGTTGATTTGAATAAAAATTCATGAATTAACTTGATTATAGGCTTGTGAGCAACTTTGATTAGAAGTTTGCAAACACGCTAGATTATAGGCTTGCAAGTTTGATCATTAAAAGGCTCGCGAATAAACTCGATTATTTGTTTGTAAATATAGTTATTTATAAATATATTAAAAAAATTATTCATAATTTTATAAAAATATTATTTAACGTAAAATTATCAAATTTTACATTATTATAATAATGTCATTAATAAAATGTGTTAATAATAAAATATATTATGATTTCAAAATTAATCGACTCATATATGAATTTAATAGAGTAATTATTATTTTAATTGAATAAGTAAATGTTTAATTAAGTAACAATTAACAAATATTATACTCAATTGATTTTTTGTTTTAATCAAATATAAAAATTTAATAGGTTAATTGATTATATACTTATTTTATTTGAATATATGATGAAATAATATTAATTGAATAAATGATACATTAGTTGAGTAATTATAACATTTAACCTAATAATAAATATAGATTAAAATGATAAGTCTCTATAAATATATCATCGATTAAAAATAATTATTAATCGAGTAAAATTATAATTTATTCAAGTATCAAAAAGATTTACTTGAATAATTGTATATCTCACTTGAGTAATACTTAATTTATTTGATTAATGTTCTATTAATTTTTTTTAAAAAAATATTACAGATATTGCACATTTCAAGAATTTTATCTAAAATTAATAATAATTCACAATAGTTATATAAAAAATTAATAATAATTCAAAATGGTGATTAGAATTATTATTAATTTTAAATAAGACTATTATAAATTATATAATATTACATTAATATGTATAAATAATATTATCATAAAGATATAATAATTATTTGAAAAATATAAAAATTTATACATATTTTGAGTAATATATAGAATAATATTTTTTATTTTATATATTATATATTGCAAAACACACCAACACTATACATTAATTTTCAAATAATACATATTTATTATCTCTTATTTTTTAAGCATAACTATTTATTGTTAATTAATTTTATTATAACAAATGTATCATCTAAAAAATATATTTAATATTTATTAACTATATATATGAATCATAAAAATTAATTGATCAATAAAAATAATTAAGTTAATTAAATTATATATTATAATTCATCATTTAAATAATTTTTTTTCTTCAACGCTTTAATATGATGTTATAATTCTTGTTCTACGTTATTGTTATTTTTTATGATATAAAAGAAATTATAGAATAAAAATTTTTAAAAATGTAAAATAGTTAGGGTATATGTGAAAAATAATTAAAATTATAAAGGTTGGTATAGAATAAATAAGGGTGTATATGAAATTAGTGTATAATTTATATGATATAAATGGTATTGTCAGTTGTCAACCCTAACCATTTCAATTTAAGCTGCAAATTTGCAGAGCAATTTCAGGCCTGCTGAAGGTTTGGAACAGCTAAAGAGAGACCCATTGCCGCCGCCGCCTCGCTGGAGTGTCCGCTGCCTCGTCGCCGACCGCCGCTGTATCCTCCATCTCTGACGTCGCCGCCGCCTCTGTCGCCGTCGGCGCGTCTTCTCGCCTCTCACCGCCGACCCGTCTAGTGACCGACGAAGTTCAAATCATCTGTCAAAACCGTCTATCCTTAGCTTGGTAACTCCGAACTCTTAAACCCTATTTCTTAGATCAGTTTGTATGTGCTGTTCTTCCTTTCAAACCGCCTCTCAAAGGGGTTAAAATCCTAAGTACAAGTCTCGCGTGCCTTTTTTTGTCTTGTTAATACTTGCTGCTGCTTCTTGTATTCTTCGGGTGTGCTTGCCTTTTTTAATCCTGCTGTTACTTCTTCTGTCTTTGTTCTTCAAATATGCGGTCTTTTACTGTTTTCGTTGTTTTTGTTCTTCTGTAATGCTTGCCTTGTTTTGCTGGTTTGATTCTACTGTTTTCCTTTTGATTGTTTTTATTTTTCTTGTAGTGAATGACTGAAATAATGGAGATAAAAAACAAATTGTTAAGAATTTTTTGAACTTACGAAAGTAAATTTTTTTAATCTATTTTTTGGTTTGAAATCTACCAGGTACTAGTACCCGATAGGTACCCATTATTCAAGGGGGATTGGGATGGGGTAATGAACAAAATACCTTAAGGTACCCATTACTCTGCCTGAGATATGATTCAAGCTGGGTAAAAGAACATTATTTCACAATGCCTGCTGCAACCATGTTTGTTATCGGAATTGATAGTATAAATTTTATGTTTGCCTTTATGCATTTGTTATAAATTCGTGTACACATTACTGCATAGCTTCTCTCCTATATCCGGGTTCCAAAATAGTGAAGGAGGTGATGCCTTCTTTTTCTTCTATAATTCTATTCCTTTCTTTGTTTAATGGGAAAATTTACTTTTCAAACCAAAAAAAAAAAAAAAAAAAGGTAATTCATAGCTTAACAATATCTCATTAAGTGTTGGTCTTTTTATTTTCTTTTTCCCTTCTTTTGGGGAATGGGGTGTTATATAGTAGAATATATTCTGTGATTTATGGTCATTCCTCATTGCAGGTCAAACAATTCATTCAGAAATGTCTAAGAAAACGCAAATGGGAAGACATGGAGAAGGATCAGCAACAAGAAGTTATATGGACTTCATGGGCCAGAAAATGGACATCAAATCCATTATGAAAGATATCGAGTTTTTGGGTATAACTTTTTCTCTTTTAGAATTCAAGTTATGCTACTTCTGTTGGTTTTGGATGTATGACTGTGCACTAATTAATAGCTTGCACTATTTGGATTTTTACATGTGTAGGCATGTGCATGCTATATGTAGACCAGTTAAGACATGAGTCTTTATTTGAATGGGGATCAGATTTATGATTGTGCGTCACTGAGTCAGGTAAAAGCGAAAAAATAAACTAATAAGGTTTTTTAGTAATGAGGTACTTGTAGATCTAGTTTTGTGAACAGTAACAAGTACTGATGTGTAAAATCAATTTAACATGCATGATATTATGTTCAGATGTCTGGAAGCATGCGCAATGTTTACTAAGTTAATGTTAAGTTAAAGTTAATGATAAACTGTTAGCTGTAATAATCTTTCTTTGATTTTCCTCTTCTTTTTGGGGTGGCAGGGGGGGTACAACTGTTTTAAATTATTGAAAGGCGGTGTCATTTCCTTGTAAGCACCAACAGAGAAGACTAGGGAAAATTTGAAAAATGTATTCAAGGGAGGTTTTTCTTTTGTGTAATAGTAACTTGTGTTAGAGATAATGAGATTGAGGTGATTTGGGAAAAATTTTGTGAAAAGTTTCATTTTCCAAATCTCCAAATTAGTAAGGAAAAATTGGTAAGCTCATTCTAGGAATATTAAAGTTCTGTTCAGTTTTGGAAAACCAAGTTTTTCAAATCCCAATTTTCTGTTTAGAAAATTTGTATATCTGAATAAGTTTTAAGTTTTCATTTTTTCTGTAGGGTAATTTTCTGGAAACTGGAGTTCTTTTCCAAAACTAAGCAGCCCCTAGGCTTCGCCAAAAAGAAACTTTCTCCAGCTTTTAAATCTAATAGATCCAGTGATGTGGAGTGAATTTATGGTTTTAATGGTTGATCTATTACCCAGTTCCTACTTGAACTTTGAGAAGCTAAGCCTGTTGGTCTATATTGCAGGGCCTTGTCAAACAAAATAACTAATCAATTCTCGTCAACTAATCAATTCTCATGCCATTTCAGGATCATCACATATGACATGGAAAGAGAGGAAGGAGTTAGAGAATAGGAAGGTTGCTGCGCTTGGTGGGAAGGTTAGAACTGCCTGTCATTCTTTATTTTGTTGACAGATAACTGGATTTTAACCCTCTTTTTTTTTTTTTTTTGTGGCTATATTATAATTAACCATTGTTATCACATAAAATAAAAGCAAGCAGAGTTACCAATCTAGTTTCTCTTTGACAGCCTCCCAAAAGGCAGAGGTTACCGCTTAGTGTAGCAAGAATACCAATGAAGAAACAGAAAGAAAGGGAGCAGAAAATGCGAGAAGAGGTTATTAATGTGTTGCAATTTCTTATTACACTTGTTTATCAGCTATATGGCATTACACTTCGCAAACTGGACATTCTAACAACTGATTGTAACTTCTAGAGTTTGATACTTGGACGATTTGGTGGGAAGCTTGCCACTTGTTCTAAAAAAGCAACCGAGAAGCTCAAGCCGGAGGACAAGGTTCTGAAGCCGACGGAAGGTCGTTTCAGAAACGGTGTTCTGGATGTGAAACATCTGTTACAGCCGGCTGGACCGAGAAAAAACGATGGCACCGGATATGTAGCTTACAACAAAGGAAAGAAGAAAAGGAACAATACAAAGAACCAGGGAAAGAAGAAGGGTGGCAAGAGAAAGCGTCACTGAGAACGCTAACAGAAACCATTACATGTTGGGAGTTCTTTGTAAGCTTAACGGAAACTCGTAATTTGATTTTCCTTGAGAATTGTGCTGTTTCGTGAACTGTTCACGAAAACAGATGTCAAATCCAAACCCTAATGCCTAAAGTTTGTATCTTGTTTAGTTGGATGGAATGGGGCATGAGGGAACGAGGAAGGGAATCTAAAAAGTGTGTTTAATTGCAAATAACCTGAGAATGGAATGGACCGATTCAATTGGTCTTTTATTAGTTTATTTTTACTTTGTTAATAAAATTACAATAAGTTTAATATAAATTATCGTCAAATGAAAGTGTCATCATTGGCCTTTCAAATCACAATCATCGTTCGGTAAGTTAGCCCTTGCCTTTATCTTCTTTTTGCCATCTTTTAGTAAGTTGTCCTATCTTCGTTTGTCGCCGCCTAGGATGAATTTTGGTATGCCATTGGTACATAGTGATTCTAACCATGCAATAACTTAGTTGTCCAGTCCCCTGGAAATTAGTGCATCTTTCCATGGAAGAATGAACACAAGCTCCGTGTGAGAAATATCAAGGAATTGTCACTTTGAAAATAGTCGCTTCGTATGAATGAGATTTTATCCGTTCGAATATACCTCTAACAAAGCAATAATATATACATATTCTAGTCTAGCTGTGACTGTTGTACCAGAAGATACTGATCGATAAATGGACAAATAAAAGAATAAAATATCACTCACACGATCAATAATCTTAACTAAAACAAGCATCCATATCTAACAAAGATCCAGAGAAAACATTACTGGACGCGTTTACCGCCAATTAATTCATCAGAAATGAAATTTCTGGTCTCCAAAGTCAAGTCAACAATCAAAAACACGTGAGCTCAATAAACTTCTAAGAAAATAAAAAAAAAAAATCAATAAGAGAAATGGAGGCTATGTCAAAACCCTCTTCTATTTTAGTATTGCATTCCATTCCAGGCTCTCTAACAAACAACTAGTACAAATACAGCAGGGCCAGGGGGTACCAATTACAAAATCTTTATAGCCAGATAGGCAAATTCTACTTTTCATTCATCTTGCATTATTGTCTGTGTTCTTATTACACTGGAAAAGTTTACACAAAGAAAGCTTCTTCCTCACACGAAACTGAAGCAAAACAAACACAAGAAGACGATACCCAACTGCCATGAGAAACAACACCAGTAAATTCCCCCACTTTGAGTTGTTGTCGGCAGAGATCTCGTATGCACTTTTAAGGGCCTGGTATCCGGATATGGTTCTTACTTGCCCAACTGCAAAGTTAGTGTTGATGTACTCATTCTCCAAGAGCCCCTGAAACACAAGCAGGGCAGCAGTGTACATGAACATGAGATCTTTTCACCATCGTCAGCATCATCATAACCACATCTAGGATGTTACCAAATGTTTAGTTACTATTTGTCCTAAAAATATATCGAGCTTTCTGAGGCTCCCTCTAAAATGTAACTTGCTTGTGGACATTATTAACATGACAGACTAGAAGCGCACAACAGGACGCTGATATTGAGAGACGAATACATAAAACGAGACTTGAACCTAGGGCTTACTAGAACCAAAGCTCTGATACCATGAAAAACATAATAAATAAAAAAAGGGTATTCATGTGTGTGTGTGTGTGTGTGTGAGAGAGAGAGAGAGAGAGAGAGAGAATTTATTTATTAAGTTTCAGCCAAAAAGTAACAAACCCCTGCTAATCATATATGCCTATATGTTTTGAGTTCAGGTACTAATCTGAAGTTTACAAATTAAAGAAATACCACTATTTCTAGCTAAAGACTAAAATTAGAATAAGAACAGCAATAATGTTAACAGTAGAATCATGCATGCACCATCTAGCTCAGATCAGAGGGAAAGCCAGGGCATTAAGTTTAAAAAAAAAAAATGCAATGCCATAGAAAGTTCAACTTGCCTGTATAGAGTAAGTGTGGAAAGAAACATAGGATACCGGATACATCCATACAGGTCTGGGCAAAGCACTTCGAATTTTGAAGTAACCAGCTGAAAGCATCATTACCACCTGAAACGCCACACAATTGAGCATTTAATCAAAAAATTGAAAAAAAAAAAAGAAAGAAAGAAGAAATAACCAATTGCCCAAATTCAGTAGTAATAACTTATTGGTTTCATGCCAAAGAAATTAATTTCAATGTTGATTGCAAATAATACATCAAAGGCAAAAATACATAATGAATGAAAGAATCATATAATGAAGAGAATAATGCTACTCTTGAAAAGTAAGTACAAAAAGAAATGGGTGAAAGATAAGCAATGAGAAAATAGCGACAGAGTAATAGGACTCCTAAGCAACCCAAACAAAATAAGACTTTAGAGTACTTTTTTGTGTTGGAGCTTACGTTTATGCAAACCAAACTTAATATGCTCCAGAACATGTCTTGCCAAATGGTAACAACAGCCAGCATCAGTCCTTCATTTACCAGGAGGCACATGAAGAAATTTAGTACAAAGTACATCAACAAACTGAACTCGTCCCGCAGTCCTATGAGGAAATAGAACACAAGGCCGGATGAAATGGAGATAAGGAATAAGAAAGGGATGCTGGAAAGAAGCTGCCCAAGTAAGAAAACCAATGCTCCTGAATGCTGGTTTAATTGTTCACAGGCATATATCTGCATCATATATTGCAATTTGGTTAAGTTATTATTGGGTAGAATACATGCAGTAATTAATTAGCAACTTTTCAAATGAACTTATACATGACATTTGTTGTGCAAATAACAGATGGTTAATCTTAGCAGTTAGCATGATAAGGGAACGCGTACTATGATGGTGTCATTTTCTTTTCTATTCAAGGCTGTAACATGATTTTCTTTCTTGGTGAAAGTACTTTCTCGCTCAACAAATTAGAAAGTTCTATCTCAGGAAACATCCAACTCAAGCCCATCTCCTTTTGAAAAATCATTCAACTGGCAACAAGACTGTTGTGTGTTGAGAAATGAAAATTTGCAGAATACAGGTTATAAGAATTTGTTAAAGATTTCCTGCTTTGACAATATCTATAGCTGGAAATTTCAAGAAAAATACTCAGCACAAAAACCACCCAGTATCATCCAGTGTTATTAAAGGCGTGCCTAGGCGCACCCTGGGTGCCTGAAAGCATTCCAGGCAGGCGCAGACCAAAAGGCGTGCACCTTGGGCTTTTTAGTTGTTTTTCAAGGTTTTTATTTCACTGTTTGTTGCTTTATTTAATTTTTTATTGTTTAGGGTTTAAATTTATTGCTTCAACTACAAATTTGACAATAAGTAAAAAAATTACTACTTCAAATGCTCCAATTAAATTTGAACTAGATGAAGATGGATAGGGAGAATTGAACAAATTCAAGGCATGCAGTAACAAAATGCAACATTAAGTCACCAAAACAAAGAAAAATGCAAATTCAAGTCTAGTATATTACCTACCAAAAAAATGTATGAAACTATCATCACACTTCTAAACCATAGAAATCATCCAACAAGAAGAGTAGATGATGTGGAAGAAGATATTAGAGATGATGCTTCTAATGATGAAAATTGAAGACGATGAGAATATGGAAATTGAATCCAACTCTTATTCAATTAGTTCAAATATTCTTTACATACTTGGTCCCTATTTAACATGTACATAGAGAATCAACAAATATGGAAACATAAAATTAAACCCCAATAATCAGCGTAAACAGCCTAAATATTGGATCTCATTATGGTCTCAATCTCTTACCGCAATCTCCTCCAAATTCTCTTCAAATCATTCAAGATTTCAACACTCCCTCTCAAGTTGGATCATAGATGTTGATCATGTCCAACTTGCAGATAAACTCTTCAAAACTAGACCTCTGTAACCCCTTAGTGAATATATCTACCAATTGTTCTCTTGTAGGGATATAGGTCATGCAGATTGTCCCTTTTCTCAATTTTCTCCTTTATAAAATGTCTGTCAACTTCTATATGTTTAGTCCTGTCGTGTTGAACAGGATTATGGGAAATAATAATAGCAGCTTTGTTGTCGCAGTAGAGTTTGATGGGGAACTCTACTGTGATATGTAGTTCCTCCAAAAGCTTTTGTAACCATAGCCCTTCACACATCCCTTGTGCAACAACTCTGAATTTAGCTTCGGCGCTACTTCTGGCTACCACACTCTGCTTCTTACTCCTCCATGTTACTAGATTTCCCTAAACATAGGTGCAATAGCCAGGTAGTAGATCTTCTGTCTTCTGCTGAGCGTACCCAATCTGCATTTGTATAGATCTCTATCTTCTTACTGTCTCATTTCTTAAAGAATAGACCTCGCCCTGGAGAGCCTTTCAGATATCTGAGAATCTTATATACTGCTTCTAGGTGACTCTCTTTTGGTGAATGCATATGCTGACTGACCACACTTACAGCGAAAGCAATGTTAGGTCTAGTGTGAGATAGGTAGATCAATCTACCTACTAGCCTCTGATATCTTTCTCTATCCACAGGCTTTCCAACGTCTTCCATTCTTTTCCCTGCCTCAATCAGGGTATTGCTTGGCTTGCAACCAAGCATACCAATCTCAATCAAAAGGTTAAGAACATACTTTCTCTGGGAGACACTAATTCCCTTCTTTGATTTGGCAACTTTCATTCCCAGAAAATATCGCATTTGACCTAGGTTTTTTGCCTCAAACTCTGTGGCTAAGACCTTCTTCAATCTTTCTACCTCTCCTATGTTATCTCTAGTGAGTATGATGTCATCGACATACACAATTAGAATGGTCCTCCTTCCATCATTGAATTGTATGAAGAACATAGTATGATCTGACTGTCCCTGTTGATATCCTTGATTCTTAATTACCTTCGCAAATCTATCAAATCATGCTCTTGGTGATTGCTTGAACCCATATAGAGATTTCTTCAACCTACATACTCTGGTTTCTTTTCCCTCCTTGTAAAATCCTGGTGGTAGCATCATAAATACTTCTTCCTCTAGTTCACCATTCAAAAAAGCATTCTTGATGTCAAACTAATGTAGTGGCTAGTCCAAGTTTCCTGCCAAGGACAAGAGAACCTGTATAGTATTCAGTTTTGCTACTGGTGCAAATGTCTTGGTGTAGTCAATACCGTATGTTTGAGTGAACTCCTTTGCAACTAGTCGGGCTTTGTACTGTTCTACTGTGCCATCTGCCTTGTACTTCACCGTGAACACTCACTTACAACCCACGGGTTTCTTCCCCCTTGGCAACGTCATCACCTCTCAAGTTCTATTTTTTTCTAATGCCCTTATTTCTTCCATCATTGCTTCTCTCCATTCTGGAATCTCCAAGGCTTCTTGAATATTCTTAGGAATCTGGATTCTGTCAAGGTTAGACGTAAAAGCACAACACTTGGCAGAAAGAGCATTATAAGATACAAATTTTGAGATAAGATGGAGAGTACATGAACGAGGTTGTTTTCTAAGAGCAATGGGTAAGTCATCAAGATTTTTTACTTGGTCAAGATTGGGTTTTGGCTCATGAGTAGTCGGAACTATCATCCGTTCAAACTCTTTTGGTGGTTCGGATGCGAGAGTCTCATCAGGCTTTGATTTAGGTCTCCTTGAGTAGACAAGTGTCTCCCTGTCTGTTTGTTTTCCCACACCTCCCCCTGAGTTCAAGATTCCTTCAAGATTCCTTCTGCGTTGGACAAAGGAGAGGGTGTATTATAAGGGGTAGACTCAAAGATCGCAACATCGAAGTCGGTGTCAGAGGGTCGAGCTTCACTCAAGGACTCCCCCTGAAGCGAGTAGTAGGGAGTATGCTCAAAAAATGTGACATCCAGACTCACATATAATTTATATGAGAGAGGCTCAAAACATTTGTAACCTTTCTGAGTAGGGGAGTAACCAAGGAAGACACATTTGAGAGCTCTAGGATCCAACTTAGTACGTTGGGAGGCGTGAATGTGGACAAACATGGTGGACCCAAAAGCACAAAGTGGGAGAGATGAACTGAGTCGAGAATCAGGGAAGATCTCGTGGAACTTTTGGAGACGGGTTGCAAATGAGAGAACTCAACTAGGCATTCGATTGATGAGGAATGCAAAGGTCAGAATGACATCACCCCAAAAATTATTTTCATGTGAGAGGTGAACAGTAGCGCATGAGCTACCTCAAGAATATGCCGATTTTTCCGTTCAGCAACCCCATTTTGTTGGGGGGTGTGAACGCAAGAACTCTGGTGAATAATACCTTTGTCTTGAAGATAGGGTCCCAAAGAATGATTGAAGTACTCATTGCCATTATCAATACAAAGAATTTGGATTTTTGTGTGAAATTGGGTGTAAATCATAGTATAGAAGTTCATGAAGACAGAACTAACCTCAGATTTATAGTGTAGTAAATACACCCAATAGAGACGAGAATGGTCATCAATAAAGGTAATAAACCATTTTGTGTGGGTCCTATTGGGAACTCGTGAAGGCCCCCAAAGGTTACTGCGAATCAGAGTAAAAGGTAGTGACGGTTTATAAGGAGATGAGGGAAACGTAGTGCGATGATGTTTTGCAAGTTCACAGACTTCACATTGTAAATCCAAGGGAGTTTTATTTGAACAAAGTGAAGGAAACAAATATTTTAAATATTGAAAACTTGGATGACCCATTCGTTTGTGCCATAACAAAAGGTCACTATCCCTAAGAGTAGATGTAGAATTACAAATAAGAGGATGACACTGTTTACTCATGTGAGCGTCATCAAAGTAGTAGAGTCCCTCGCATTCCTTAGCACTGCCAATCGTCTTCCCCGATGATAGGTCCTGAAAGCAGTGTTCAAAAACGAGCTAGGCGCTAGTCGGGCGGTAGGCTGGCGCCTAGACGGGGCCTAGATCAACAGCAAGCTTGCTGCTGCAGCAAGGAGCAACCAGCAAGTTGTTGCAGCGAGCAGCGACCAGCTACAGCATGCAGCAAGGAGCAGCAAACAGTAACGCAACAGACGAGATCGATGAGATCAGAGGAAGATGGATACATACTGGAGGAAGATGAGATCGGCGATGAGAGATGATAGCCAACAGATGAGATTGGCGACGACGAGAGAGAACGGCCAACAGACGAGATCGACGGCGACAACGAACGACCAAGAGACGAGATCGGCAGCAAGAGAGAGAGAGAGAGACGACCTGCGATGAACGACCAGAGACAGAAAGGGAAGGGGGTAATAGGTTTGCCCAGGACGCGCACGACCTAGGCAACCCTAGCCGCGCGCGACCCAGGCGATTTGGCGCCGCTTGGGCAGCCTAGGCGCCGTTATGGCCCGATTAATCGGGCCTGGTGACTAGGGGTGCCGGGCAGCCCTTAATCGTCGCGACCAGTGGTCGCCTAACGCCTAGGCCGAATTTTCGAATACGGCCTGAAAGACACAATGGGAAGACAAAAATGTAGCTGAGCAATGAGATTGGTTGGTTAGCTAACTAACAAACAACAAATTGCAAGACAGATTCGGAATATGAATAACAGACTCTAAAGTAATAAATTTAGAGATACATATACTCTCCTTGCTAGCTACTGGGGATAAAGTGCCATCTGCAATTTTTATTTTCAAGTTACCAGCACAAGGTGAACATGTGGAAAATAAATGATGGGTATCAGTCATATGGTCGGATGCACCAGAATCAATAATCTAGGGTGTACAGCGCGAAGTAGTACTAAGAGCAGTCAAAAAAGTACCTTTGTGAGCTAAAGAACCTGATGGCAGAGAAGTAGAAGACTAACCCGAGGCTTGAAAGGTTGAAAAAAGAGCATATAACTTCTCAAGTTGCTCGGGATTAAAACCCCCAATAGAGGCCAATTGAGTGTGATGGATTGTTTCTGTTTGCTGTTCAGTTAAAGCTTGGTACCCATGGGATTTGTTGGGATGTCTGAGCTTCCAGTTAGCAGGCTTTCCATATAAAACCCAACAGGTATCTTTGGAATGGCCTGATTTTTTGCAATGGTCACAAAATGGCCTTTTATTTTGTCTCAGCCTAGATCCTATGGGAGGCCCACAGGTTACAAGGGTTGAAGCTTCAGGCCCAGGCGCGATTTTCTCCTTCAACATCACCTTACTTCTACTTTCTTCACGCCGAATTTCGGAGAACACTTCTCGAATGGAAGGTAATGGCTGGCGACCCAAGACTCAGCTCCTCACATCGTCAAGCTCTCTGTTGAGCCTAGCCAAAAACTCGTAGACTCTCTCGTTCTCCATTCTCTTCTTGAATCGCACACTATCACTCGTGCACTCCCAAGAATCTTCACAGCTGAGGTCCAGTTCCTACCATAAACCCAACATCTCCGTGTAGTATTCCGTCACCTCTCTTTCTCCCTACTTCATTTGCCACAGCCGAGTCTTTATCTCAAAGATTTGAGAGGCATTCTCGGCGTTGGAGTAGGTTTCGCGAACAGCTTCCCACACGTCTTTCGTCGTCGACAGGAACATGTACGTTTTGCCGATTGTTGGTCGCATGGAGTTGATCAAGTAGGAGGTTATGAGGGAATTTTCAGACCGCCATTTCTGGAAGGCCGCTACTTCCTTGGAAGGTGGTTGTTTGATCTCGCCGATAAGGAAGCCCAATTTGCCTTTGCCGTTGATGACCAGCTTGATGGATTGGGCTCATTCTCGGTAGTTCTTACCATTTAACTTTTCTACGGTAAGATAAATTGAGGAATTTTCAAACCTGCCGGTCAAACCCATGGAGGGGATTATTTTTTATTCTCCCTCCTGAGTTACCGACTGGGTAGACTCATGGCTGGCGGCCATGGCTTGCTAGGGTTTTTAGAATGACCTGAGCTCTGATACCATAAAGACGATGAGAATATGGAAATTGAATCAAACTCTTATTCAATTAGTTCAAATATTCTTTACATACTCGATCCCTATTTAACATGTACATAGAGAATCAACAAGTATGGAAACATAAAATCAGCCCCAAATAATCAGCCTGAATATTGGATCTCATTATGGTCTCAATCTCTTACCGCAATCCTCTCCAAATTCTCTTCAAATCATTCAGGATTTCAACAAAAATATAGAAATGCTTGATCTTGATGATGAGAATGATTTTTAAATTATTTAAAATTCATAATTAGTTAATCTTGACTAAGATTTAAGACCTATAATTTTTTTTAAGATTTAATTTAAGTTGATTTAAAGATTTTTAGATTATATCTTTTGACATTTTTAATTGTTATTTTCATTAGTATATGTTGAATTTTTTAATTTCCTTGATAACATACTTGTAAATATGTTATTAGGAGTTGTGACTTATTTTATACCTTATTTTTCAAGTAGGATATATATATATATATATATTTAGTAAGCATGCGCCTAATTCTATCAAGCGCGTGCCTCGCCTTGCATCGCGCGCCTCAAGCTCCAACACCTTTTTGTGCCTTAGTGCACCTTGAGCTTTTAATAACACTCGTATCATCAAATTGATCATTTGCAAGATTTACAGCACAATGCCAACATCACAATCCTTAATCCCACTAGGTAACGTGAGCTTATAAAGATTCCTAAGATAGCACTAAATAGCAACATAAGATGGGGAACCACACTATGAGAAGAATCATGTTATGCCTGCTATATTATCAAGGTAGTTTGAATTCCTTACTTTCCTGATGAAAATACTACTTTTTTCACTTCAGAAAACAAGGCTGGGAAATGATCTTAGCCACAGGACTGTTAGGAGGAACTGAATGAAAATTAGAAAAGCCCAACACAGTTGGAACTCAATAAAGGTTGCAATTAAAACATCCTCAAAGAAATCCCCAATTTGAAAGTTGAAATACAGCAGAATGCACACACACTTCTACAAGCAACCAAGGTGTATTTTGTAAGGAAACTACAAAACTGCATGCAATCCTTAAGTTGACACAACATATTTGCGCATGCAGTGCAGCCTCTCTTTGATCTAGAGCAACCATGACAGAACAGAATAGCATGTAGCAAAATGTTCAAGGACATGGCACAACTTATATTTTCTTCTGCCATTTTTGCTTATTCCTCTCAGTTCCCATTAACCTCAAATAGCACCAGCCACATCAGTCAGCAAATCCTTCCAATAAAAACCATTTCAGAAAGAAAGGATTCCCCTTTTGGCTAGATAAAAGTACAACCATCATTATGTAATTCAGATAGAGGCACAGCAGCTTTGTACATGCTTCTGAAATTACACACAAAAGGGGTGGTATTTATTTCAAATAAGAAGAGTGCAAAAATATCACAATGAGTGGTCTTGAAAGTACTCTACTAGCATAACAAAAGACAGGGTCGTAAGCTAATTTTTCATCTGGTACAGAAACCTCTTGAAATTCCTTTCTTACCCTTTATTAATATCATTTATCCCTATTGCAGTTTTCCAGTCAAAGTAACCAATCAGATTTCTTAGTCTTACTCAGCATGCAGCCCAAAGTACCAATCAAAGTTCATGGTCTTACTCAGCATGCTACTCAAAGAAACCAATAAGAGTTTCTTCGTCCTACTCAGCATGCCTCCCAAAGTAACCAATCATCTTGATCTTACTGAATCCAAAGTCAGCTTAACAAGCCCATCAATAAGGTCACCAAGCAAACTTGCATGCTAGTCATTGTTAAAGGGGTGGCACCAATGCACAAGGCTCTCCCTGTTTGTGAAGGGCCTAAGGGTTTTTTTTTTTTTTTAATGCAGTCTTATTCTTGCTTTGCAAAGAAGTTGTTTCCACAACTTGTACTTGCGACAATCACGAAGGAGTAAACCGTTACTGCCAAGGCTTGTCATGCAAGTCATTGAAAGAAATGATAATAGACCCATTGGGCTTGTGATGCCCCAAAGAATCCTAGATCCAGATAAGTAACATTAGTTCATTAAAGTGAATTGAGGAACTGAGATTCTGAGAATGGAATTTGAGGGGTAAAATAGGTAAACCAATTTTGTTAAAGTAAAATGCCTGAAAGGAATTTCAAACCAATTTTGTTAAAGTAATGCATATTGCTATGAATACAGCACTTTGGGCACATAATAATTAGATCACAAATACATAGTGTAAACTGTAAAACAGTAATCCAACTCCCTTAACCTCCCCATTACTTACAAAAAAAAACCTCCCTTTAGGCTTTAGTTTGGACTTTGATTAGATCTTCTTTGATCACTGTCATTTATGGTTATGTATGTCTCACTACTCATGAACTATCCACAATCTGGTTTAATACCATGCCTGGATAAAAAAGGAATATTTTGACGACAATTAAATCTAGCTGAATTCATTGAACTTAAGCTGCCATGTAAATGAACTTCCAAAACAAGAAAGTGGCAATTCTTGTTACCTTGATTTCTTTCATTTGTGCAGGTACTCCAGCAATGCTTAGAAGTGAACTAAATGACACAAATACAAATATTGCAGCAACTCTAGTCTGCAATTCAGAGGTTTATCACAAAGAAATGTTAGGCATATCAAAATGAAACAGAACAAGCAGCTGAAGATAGATGAGAACGAGAGCAACATAAACGCTAGTTAAAAGACAGGACTGGACAAGATAGAAAGGATATTATACAAGTTAAATGGCAAGTCCATCCTACGGTCATCAGTACATGAATATATATTGCATAATATTCTGTAAGGTTATGCAAAGCAACCAACTACTACTGGGGTTTTGACAAATAATTAGACACCAAGAACTGAACACCAACATGACAGTTCTATATATCTTATAAGCTTCAACTTCAAGGGATCAACAACCATGTACAAAACAATAGACAAAGATCTGTCAAGGAACAGTATAGTTGCTAATTTAGTCTTATAACTGAAAAAAGCAAGCGAACACCCAAGGAATATATCATAAACATAAAAATTTGAAAAAAAAAAAAAAAAGAATTGCCAAGCTTTATCAAGTCTGCTATTTTGTCCTTATCATGTAACTGGCAAAAATAAAGGGAACATCCAAAAGATTGTGACCACAAAATTTGAAAATCTTACCAGAGTCCTACTGTCACAAGTTGTATCAGAGGTTCATCAAAACATGGTTTTAGTTCTTCAAACACAGGACAAAGAATAGCTTGGTGACAGATAAAGCTTTGCATTATTAACAATGCTAGGACATAAGATCTTGCATCAGGCAAAAGGTGAAACTAGTGGTGTGTCTTTCAGTGACTTCAAGCTAGAGTTTAACTGTACGTTTCTTCCAACAGTCAGTATCAAGCTTGGGCCTACTTGGGGAATTTAACCTCTGCAAAGGAAGCCAATCCATGTAACCTCAAATCACAACAAACAACATTACATTACCATGTGACTGTTCAAACACAACAGCGATTATGGCTGAGAATTTTGGGAAAGGTTTGATTGGAAAGAAAAAATTGTATTTTCCTATAAAGTACCAAAAATTAAGTCCGCATAAGCAAAAATGGGAAGGAAACAGGTCCAAACAACAAAGTTACAACAACACACCAAGGCTTAATCCATCAGATGGGTTTGTCAAACAACAAAGTACATATCCCAAAAATTACCAGAACAATTTGAGGGAATACCAGATTTTGATGAAAACATTACTGCAGAAACATAACTTGAAAAATAATTGTATTTTGTCTGGTTGACTATATTTTCCAGATCATGTAGCCGGCACCTAGTAGGATTAAGGCTTGTAATTTGTTGTTGTTCATTGCATTGTACTTTTTTGGAGGTGTTAAAGAGTATACACATGGGAGCACTGATCTTAGAATGGATGGAATGCACCTATGCTCATTTTTTGTATGTTACTACAATCTCACGCATGCAAAATCTGAGAAATGATGGTAATCTTGGATAGGAAATATATTATTTACTAAAAGAAATCATAACTACTATTAGTAAGTCTCTGTATCACCCAAATGGACGTCCGTCCATACATCCACATGATGGCTTTCTTGTAATGATTCAGTCCACGTATTTCAAATAGAGAATTTATTTATTTATTACACTGTATCAGAGCAGGTCAAGCATATTTTGTGCTAAATTAATGCTTCCACTACTTGGCTGATTGCACTTTGCTATTCATCCAGCCTAACTCCTCTTAGTTCTACTGTCCTAATAAATAAATAAATAAAACATCTTCCTTCCCCTGCAATCATGAATTTGTTGTCATCTTGTTCACCTTGCTGTTGCCAAAAAATTTATCATCCTTTCACGTGCTAGTGAATTTTATACTTTTTGGATTAACTTGCAGAAGATGAGGAATAAAGGAAGTTCTTGATGATTATGATTCAACATGAGCCGGTGGCCTATGACAGAATTTGCATGGCCCATTTGCCAAAGTCAATTGTTCTTCAACCAATTGATCATCTCAATAAAATCACAGAATTTGTATGGGCCATTGGCCAAAGTCTATTGTTCTTCAACCATTTGACCATCTCACAAAATCACAACCAATGATTTGCCATCAGAAGTATAACATATGCCTACGTCCAACAAACTCATAAGATGGTGCAGATTCCCTATTAAGTTTGAGCAAGCCTGTTCAAGAGCATGATCTTATGGTTGGTTAGATACAGCTTAGTACCAGTAGTGTATCTACTCACTCCAAGTTGTTGCATGTGACATGTGAGAAATTAGTGTGTGTTTGAAAAGGAAATGAAATATTTGATTTCTCAAATCACAGAATCAAAAGATTAAGTTTCCATACATTCTATCTTTGCTGAATCCTATTTAAACTCACATGAGGTTTCATGTAATAATCCAAGTAATAGCTCCAATTTTGTATTTTTTTTAAGAAAAAGGAGAAAAAAAAAAACAAATGACCAATGTACAGGCATCAAATCGTAACTTTAAAACCAGGAGGGATTTAATTAAAGCAAAGGCTTCTCAAAGTTTAGGCAACAGCATCCTTTATTAATTGACCTATGATATAAATGCACATTGTCCTCAATATTTAAAATGTCGCAACAAAAGAAAGTTCAGTCTGAACTTAGGAAACTCACCACAACAGATGACAAGGAATGCCCCAATCCAGAGAATACTGTACCAATGCAGACTGTAAGAAGCATATAGAGAATTAGCCGAAGCCAGTAGTACTTCCACTCTCTTGACATAATCAGCAAGGATCTCCAAGTCAAAACTGCAATTCGTGTTGCATTGCTTGCCTTCCCCTTGCTTTTGAGAGATGGACCTTCCTGTGACAATAATTGCAGGTAACAAATGAAGTTGATTGAGGGCAAAAGCTTCAAATGATAATTAGTTCAGTCATTTTTACTAAGGAAAAAAAATAAATAGTAAGAAGTCAGAAATTAGAAAGGAAAAAAAAAAAGTGGTTTGGGTATCTTTCAGATGCAAATCTCAACGGTCAACACTCAACAGAGTCAAATTTATCAGGAAAATGAGAGACATTACGGATCTCAGCACACTTACCACATGTATATTGAGAAGGGAATCCAATACCTTCCTTATTTATCACAGAAAATTCAATTTTCAACCTTAGCACTCTTTCATCTTAAGTGACTCCTAATGAAACTATAACTTCACACTTTATAACAACTAATGAAGCTCTTTAATACAGAAACAGAATTAGGATTCATGGTCAATACGTAATGCTTTACATGGACTTAACTCTCATGTCCAGTACAAGTACGTGATTATATGATGTGGCACATAACTCAACAAGAATACATTAAAGAAGACCAGCCTACACAGGACAAGAAATGTACATAATAAAGCCTATACCTTTTCAGTGAGTCTTATGATCATAGTCTCAACAGCAGCAGCATCTGCTGATGACTTATAAGTTGCTTCAAGGGTGCGTATGGCGACAGCAGTGTCCATATTTACGGATGAAAAATCTCCCTGGTCATCCTGTAAACACAATTCGATCCATGTTACAGAACACATACCAAGAGGGTAAAAGAATGCATTATGTTTCACAAAAAGGTGGACAATCACCATTTTAACCTCAATTTATTAACCAACCAACAAAACAACCTTAACCGCCTATCTAGCTGTAATTAATGGTTTTTTACTGTTACCTTTTCTCTAAGGGTCATGAAAGAAGATCAGACTAAAAGAATTAAGATAATCCTAGCAAAGAAGTAAATACCTGCCAATTTTTGCACATAGCAATGATCCTGTCAAAATCTGTATTTATTGCGCGTAAGAAGTGGTCAGAAGGACTTTGCATAATTGGGCAAGGAAATCCAGCATTTGAAAAGTGCTTCATCAAGAGAAGAAAGTTAATTATAAGATCACATAACCTGGAGGATAAGAATCTCAAATATTGAAACTTAGTGCACCATCTAGCTTCTATTGACTCCTTACCATCTTATTGTAGCAAATAATAACGGCAATTACAATGGTAGTGATAGTAATGATATTAGTCCCACTACCACAACCAAAATCCAACTTTATTCTGGAAACAATTCAATGTCCAAAAACTGAAGGCAACCCACATATGATCTGCTCAGAAGCTCTTGAATAGAAATTATTATACAGACCAACACGGAAGAAGGCAAACTGAATTGGCAAAAACCGATGCCTTACCTGCAAACAAGCCAACGTCTCTCCAAAAAAGAGTGTGTTTCCATTGGAAAGAAGGCAGATTCGGTCAAAGAGTCCAAAAACTTCTGTGCTGCTCTGGTTGATAGTAAATACAAGAGTGCAACCCGTGCTAGCAAGCTTCTTTAATGTAACCATCATCAGAAGTGCAGACACGCTGAAAAGGAGCCCCTAACATTTTGTTAGAGTTGGAGTACAGCTCAAAGCATACTACAATATGGCACTTGTGGTGACAGTGACCTGCCCCATTAAATATGAAGGACATAATCCAGGCACAATTCAACAAGACACTCAGAAAATTAGAGTTACCAGAATTAACGACAAGAGTGTTTTGAAACTGTAAATACAGACAAAATGACATCTTGATTGGAAGAACGGTTTAAAACTTCAAACACAGATAAAATTATATCTTGACGGTTCAAAATCTAGACGAGTAAAAAAATGATTTTACCAGCAGATAGAAGGTTTCTCTTGTTTGTGGGTAATTTATATAGGCAATTTCAATGCCTTTTACACCAAAAGTATAAATGTCAAACCTTGTAAATTAAGAGCACCTATAGACGGTTAACAGTTCATATATTTTGATTATGTGAAAACAATACTAACAAATGTCTTCTCCAATTCTATTGCAAGTGGAACAGAAGTGCGCACTGCAAGTAAATATGCATTTGAAAGTTACATAACACAATGTAGATCATTCAAGGCAAAGATACCAAATATCAGTTAAGGCCCTTCCAGTCCTAAACCAGAGTAAAGATAGACAAAAACAATAAACAGAAAGCACCTGTCAAGATGATAAAGAGGCTCGTCAATAAAGAGAATATGTGGTCTCATGACAAGCTCCCGGGCAATACTGACACGCCTTCTCTCACCATTTGGAAGACCCTTCATATAACAGTGACCACCTATAAGTTTATTTGCATAATCGCCCAGCGACATAGCAAGAATGGCATCCTCTACCACACTCTTTTTCTGACAGAAAAAACCAGGAAGTTGGAGCAGTGCAGAATAGTAAAGGAACTCCCGGACTGTGAGGGATCCAATAAGTGTGGTTTCCCTCTCAACGAATCCCTGCAAGTCAAGAAAACAGAAAATGACATATCAGGATTTTGAACAGTTCCAAAAGAAAAAACATTGACTACCCAACTGATTCTTTTTTGTACTCATGAAATTCACTTCAGCACACTTTGCTGCAAGCCCAATCTAATCAAGAATAATTTCTTAGGAACTTGAAAGATTCACAATCAACATGGGCTATGTGAAAATGTGCAACTTCGGAACCTAAAGGAGAATAACCAGAACCACCATAACAAGAATAAAGGATTTTATTACACCTATGCACAAACAAATATGGAAAGAAGACTAATAGAGGCTCTTGTGAGAAGAGTGGATGGAGTGGACCAAGTATTTGGCAAAAGAAGTAGAGGAAGACCAAGAAAACTTGGTAGAACTTAGGAATGATATTAGTTAATAAGGGCTTTGCATAAGATAAGGCCATAGGTAGAAGTAACTAGAGAGCTAGAATTCATGTAACCAACCCCACAAGTTGGGATAACGTCTTGTAATGTTGTTTTTATGCACACAGACAAATATGAAGCATCTGAGGGAAGCAAAGGAAAATAATAAGAACAACCACAGCCAAGAACAGAGGATTTTACCAGACCTAAGTGCAAGGAGAAAACTTGAAAAACTTAATTGAAACCTGTAGAAATATTCTATTTGTAGAAAATATGCTAAGGATATTCTTCTTTCCTTTTACTATTATTTCCTTTCATATTGTACTCTTCCTCTATAAATACAAGAGAGGAATCCATGTATTTGTGAAAAATATAAACAACAACAACAACAACATATCCAGCCTTTATCCCACTATGTGGGGTCGGCTACATGAATTCTAGACTTCCATGTATATTTGTGAAAAATATACAGAGAAAAAATATTTCTTCAGTCTCCCTTTGTTAATATGGTATCAGAGCCAAGTTCCTAGGTCTTAGGGCTTGTTCTATCTCCCAGCCTTCATTGCTGGCTAACCTGCCCTCATTTAACGAAGGGCCTCTCTGGGTTCCTCTGTCGGAACCGATCATCGCTCTGCCCACTAGAAGTTCAGCAAACGGGAGGACTTCCCCGCCACCAGAAGTTCAGCGAACAAGGCCGACAGTAGCTGTCGCTAGCCGTCGTGGTTCAACCAGCAACCATCGCTCCAATCGCGCCATCGCCAGCCGCCTTTTCCATCAGATCCGATTGTTTTGTGTCAATATCCAGTCACTGCTGGCCGCTTTTTCGCTAGATCTGCCGACCATCATCACCGCTTTTTCGCTGCCTTCCATTGCTGCGCCGCCTCCTTAGATCCGGTCTTCCGCCCACTGTCGCTGCCTCACTCTAAGGTCAACGCCGCCCTTGGGTTCTGTTTGGCTGGTTGACGACATCCGTGCTAGTTGGTTGTATTGTCCTAGCTGATCGGGTACCTCTCTTCTGTCGGCAGAAGATCTTTAGCCTGCCATTGCTGGCTGTTCAGCCAACTCAGACCTGATCCAGATCTAGTTTAACCCGTTAGGCCGCTCCAGACCTGTCATAGACTGCCAGCCCATTCAAGATCTATTTTCTTGCCCAGATTTGACCTAAATCTGATCAACCACAAACAAGACCCTTCAGAAAAGAGCAGCTTAATCAAATTATGAAACTGCTACAGTCCGATTCATTACCTGGTACACTTAATTGTTCTTTGGCTCATTCAAGTAGAATTCCTTTAGCCTTGTCAAGTTTCTTAAAATCTACTCCATGGATCATTGATTCAGGGGCATCTGATCACATGACCAACTTGTCCAATCTATTCGATTCATATAATCCTTGTTCAGGTAGTGAAAAAGTAAGGATAGCAGATGGCAGTTTTTCCTCTATTGCTGGCAAAAGCCTCATTAAAATCTCTGAAAGTATTGATCTTCAATTAGTACTTCACGTTCCTAAACTTGTAATCTTTTGTCTGTCAGCAAACTTTCCAAAGATTCTAACTGCCGCATTACATTCTTTGATTCTTATTGCCTATTTCAGGACCATAACTCGGGGAAGACAATTGGCAGTGCCAGAGAGATAAACGGACTTTACTACTTCAATGAGGATTTCTTCGGTAATAAAAAAGCTCATGAATTGAGTGGTAAGAGTTTAATTTCTGATGTTGATCCAATAATGCAATGGTATCTTAGGCTAGGCCATCCTAGCTTTCCTTATTTAAGACACTTATTTCCAAAATTGTTTAAAGGAGTGGATTGCTCTATGTATCAATGTGAAAGCTGTCATTTGTCTAAAAATCATCGTGTTAAATTTGTTCTCAAACCTTACCGTCCTTCAAAACCATTTTATTTGATTCACAGCGATGTTTGGGGACCCTCAAAAGTTACCACTTTATCTTGTAAAAGATGGTTTATAACTTTTATTGATGATCATACTAAACTATGTTGGGTTTACTTGCTTAATAAGAAATCCGACGTAGCAAGTGTTTTCAAAGATTTCTTTTATATGATCGAAACCCAATTTCAAACAAAAATTAGTATTCTTTCATTTGATAATGGAACAGAATACTTCAATGCATGTTTAAGGGGTTTTTTGCAAGAGAAGGTATTTTACATGTAACAGAATGGCATAGCTGAATGAAAAAATAGCCATTTACTTGAGGTAACTAGGGCTATTATGTTTTCTATGAATGTCCCAAAATACCTCTGGGGAGATGCTGTATAAACTGCTTGCTATCTAATCAATAGGATTGCCACTCAACTCTTAAACTTTGAGACACCTTTAAATTCCATGAAAAAGATTTTTCCTATGTGCCGGTTGTACTGTGAGCTGCCTTTAAAAATTTTTGGATGCATTTTTTTTGTTCACATTCCACAAATTTTTCGATCCAAATTAGATCCAACGGCTGAAAAATGTGTTTTTGTTGGTTATGCTCCTAGAAAAAAAGGGTACAAATGCTTTAATCCTTTGACAAAAAAAACTCACATAAGCATGGATGTGTCTTTCATAGAAAATCAACCCTATTTTACCAAAAATTATCTTCAGGGGGAGAATATTATAGAAGAAGATAATTTTTTGCAAATTTCTAAACCTGTAGAAGAAGATAATTTTTTGAAAATTCCTGAATCTCTTCCAAATATGTTAGATATGATTGACACTCCACTCCACTCTGATAAACGATCCAAGAAAATTAGTGCTCAAAACAATAAAGAACAGGATGTGTCTAGTTCACATGTGCCAAACATCATAATGGAATCAGAATCAGGGGGAGAATTACTACAAACGGATCAAAACAATCCGAAACCTGAGCTTCAGTTTTATATCAGAAGAAAATCTCAGGGAAATGCTATTGATCCGAATATCCTTCCAGTAACTGAGCAATTGACATCTTCGGATGATGGTCCTTCTTCCAGTCAAGGTAATTCTAAACTTACTTCTTCAAATTCTTCCTCAGTTGATTTGTCTGATCTTGATATCCCTATTGCCACTAGAAAAGGAGTAAGATCTTGTACTAAACATCCTATCGCCAAATACCTGTCATACCAAAAATTGTCCAATAGCCACAAGGCATTTCTTTCAAATATTTCTAACTTGCATGTACCAAGAACAATTCAGGATGCCTTAGGTGATCCGAATTGGAAGTTAGCAGTAAATGAGGAGATGAATGCTCTTAAAAAAAATGGCACTTGGGAAATTGTGGAGCTACCGAAAGGCAAGACAACTGTAGATTGCAAATGGGTCTTCACTGTAAAATGTAAGGCAGACGGGAGCATAGAGAGGTACAAGGCAAGACTTGTTGCCAAGGGGTTCACCCAGACATACGGCATCGACTATCAAGAGACATTTGCTCAAGTGGCAAAGATAAACTCTATTCGAATCCTCATCTCACTTGCAGTGAATTTTGATTGGACTCTTCACCAATTCGATGTAAAGAATGCCTTCCTAAATGGCAACTTGGACGAAGAAGTGTTTATGGACCTCCCCCCTGGATTTGAGAAGAGCCTCGGTACCAACAAGGTATGCAGTCTAAAAAAATCCTTGTATGGTCTGAAATAGTCTCCAAGAGCATGGTTTGAAAGGTTTGGAAAGGCAATGAAAAGCTATGGTTATACTTAGAACCAAGCAGACACAATGTTTTTCAAACACTCTAATGACGGTAAGAGAGCTATTCTAATTGTCTATGTAGATGACATAATAATGACTGGTGATGACAGGGGAGAGATTGACGAGCTTAAGAGGAAACTAGCTCATGAGTTCGAGATCAAGGACTTGGGCCCTCTAAAGTATTTTCTTGGAATAGAGTTTGCAAGATCTAAGAAAGGAATCTTTGTTAACCAACGTAAGTATGTCCTGGATTTACTCAATGAAACAGGAATGCTTGGGTGTAAGATAGCTGAAACTCCCATCAAACCTAATTTGAAGCTACAACTTGTCGAAGCCAAAGATGTGGTAGAAAGAGAGAAATATCAAAGGCTTGTGGGTAGACTCATCTATCTATCTCACACTCGACCTGATATAGCATTTGCAGTAAGTGTAGTAAGTCAATTTATGCACTCACCTGGTTCACAACATTTTGAAGTTATCTACAGAATTCTAAGGTACCTAAAGGAAACTCCTGGAAAATGTTTGCTCTTCAAAAAACGTGGACATCTTCACATAGAGGCTTATACAGATGCAGATTGGGCAGGCAATGTTACTGATAGGAGATCTACACCGGGCTACTGCACCTTTGTGGGAGGTAATCTAGTCACTTAGAGGAGCAAAAAACAAAACGTGGTGGCCAAAAGTAGTGCTGAAGCTGAATTTCGTTCAGTTGCCCATGGGATTTGTGAGGTCATGTGAATAAAGAGGCTACTAGAGGACTTAAGGGTCTCTGCTTCCATACCAGCTAAAGTTTACTGTGATAATAAAGCTGCAATTTCCATCGCCCATAACCCAGTGCTCCATGACAGGACTAAGCATGTAGAGGTGGATAAACACTTTATCAAGGAGAAAATTGATAATGGGGTAATTTGTATGTCCTACATTCCAACAATTGATCAAATTGCCGATATTCTTACCAAGGGGTTACACAAAAGTCAGTTTGAAAAATTAGTGAGCAAGCTGGCCATGGAAGATATCTTTAAGCCAGCTTGAGGGGGAGTGTAGAAATATTCTATTTGTAGAAAATATGCTAAGGATATTCTTCTTTCCTTTTACTATTATTTCCTTTCATATTGTACTCTTCCTCTATAAATACAAGAGAGGAATCCATGTATTTGTGAAAAATATACAGAGAAAAAATATTTCTTCAATCTCACTTTGTTAATAAAACCTTCCTGAAAAAAACAAACAAACAAAACTCTCAACTCCAATCCTAAACAACTGTAAAGTGCAACCTGCTGCTTTCACCCATTCCAACCACTCTCACAGGCTTATTCTCAACCAACAGACGGTAACTTGTGCCAAAACACATCAGCCTTGGTACTTCTCAATTAATTGACAACACATAACAGATGCTAAAGCATCTTAACTCTCTTGGTAAAAATTCTCTTTCTCAACTTAATATACTCCCAAGCATTTAAATGGCAGTTGTGACATTGTATAAGAAATGATGAGGATGCTGCAAGCAAGTGGATGATCATAACAGATCCAGATATTGAGTCATAATTTTTATTCACATCAGATCCAGATATAAATCCAAGAAATCTCAAAGTTTTGGACATGTTTACTTGTAGAGAATGTTTTCTATTTTCCATCTCCAGTTCTAATCTCTATTTCCACGTTTCCATTTCTACAGAAAATAAGAGAAAAATGGAAAACGCATTCATTTCCATTAAATATGAAATTAGTTCTATACTTCAAAAAGACAAGAGAATGCGTTCAAAGTCATGTAGAAGAAGAGATATAAAGATCAACGACAAGGGGAGAGGTGAATGGTCAGGGCGGCCTGATGAAGAGAGGAGTTGTCACTGTCGTAGTGGCAGAGGGAGGCGTAGGGGTACTAGTCGAGGGATGAGAACAACAAGAGGAGAGGAAGAAGGCGGCAAGGAAAAGGGTGCCGATGATGCTTGTTGTCACAATGGTAGAGGGCATCGTCATAGTGGCAAGGATGAGGATGACAAGAGAAAAGGCCGATTGTGCTCGCCTTCACAATGGTAGAGTGGAGCAAGGAAGAGGAGAGAAAGGTGTGGTGAGTGAAGGGATGGGTGCGAATGAAACACTAGGAAAAAGTGAAGTAAGAGAGAAGCAAAAGGGAAACAATTGTTGCTAACAGGAGTCAAAGTGGGGTTCGTGTTTTCCCTAGAGAACATGTATATATTTAAGATGTTTTCTAAAGTCTAGTACAATTTTTGAAAACAGAAAATTTGTTTTCTATTCTCCAATTTAGAAAAAAACTATTTTGAACATAGTTTCCAATTTTCTATCTCTGTAGAGATATTTTTTGGAAAACTACTCTAGTTTTCCACAAGTAAACATACCCTTTATTTTCTCATAATTCTTATTCAATTATTTTCCATCAGCAAAAATACTTGAGCTTACTTCGTAACATGCATTGACTAAAGAAAAAATCAATACACTATCAAGCCCAAGCAGCAAACTTTGCAGAACAATCATACACAACAGTACTGGTCAATTGGCTGAATCACATGGGAGATGGAATTGTGGAAGAGATTGGATCCAAACATTTATGTGCACCTCTCACAACTTCTATAAAAGTTTGGTTTAGGAGGTTCAATGAGGATCATATTAAAAATAATGAACCTATCTAAGCTCTATAAAGTTGATACATAGGTTACAATCAATGCACATGGAATGCATACAAGTAACATGTAATGCCATCCTACAAAACATTTTATTAGTCAAACATGCACTGGTCAGTGTAATTATGTAACATTTATGTGCACCCTTCACATCTTCTATCAAAGTTTGGTTTAGGAGGCAGCGTTGGGATCATATTCAAAACAGTTAACCTTATCTAAACCATTTAAAGTTATGCCAGTATATAAATGTAACATGTATGGAATATTGATTACAAGTAAACAAGAAATGACAACCTACAAAAGAATATATATATATATATATATATTAGATAAACATGCACTGGTCAGCATAATTTCAATATACTGAAGTAGAAATATAGTCTTTGGTTCACAAGGAATGAAACACTCAGTACCACAACTTCAATGTACAAATTTAAACTTGGTGAACAGTATGAGACAGATCAAATTCAACAATAGCCTACTTGAATTAAGCTAGTACCAAATTTACATAATAAAACTGATTGCAACCATAACATAATTAAAAACTTACATAGGACCCGTATGGCAAGTGTGATTTTTCTCCATTCACAAACACCTCGCCATACATTTTAGCTGAATCAGGCAACCTTCCTAAATAGAAAGAAAGCATCATTTTAGATTTTATTCATCTGCATGGTCACTGGCACTTTTATTATTATCAATCAATTGAAATCTACAAACCTGCAATAGCCCGTAAGAGTGTTGATTTCCCAGACCTGGCAGGACCCATGATAACAGTCATAGTCCCTGGTAATGCATAACCGTTTGAACTCTTAACAACTCTATCAGAGTACTTTCTTTTCCCCTTTATGGTAACAGTCAAGTCCTTCCAAACAACTGAAGCCCCTGCAATCTTTCTGGCAACAACAGCACCCTCTGGCAATGGAGGAGAGGGCAATGACCCACTATTAAGCTTTGAGAGAGATGGGGAAGCTGGAGTGGTTGCAGCATTGATGGAGTCACCTCCTTCCTCCACCCTAACTTCAATATCTGTGTCATCCCAGTCTGGTGAATCCTCAAAAGATATGGGTTGTCTAAGCGAACCAGGTTTACGCAGATAGAAAAAATTACTTGATGGCACCCTACTTGCTGGACTACTTGCTGATGAAGATGATGATCTGTAGTTATCAGACTGAGACTGTATTTCTTCCATTTGACTTTCAAGGAACTAATGTTTTGTAGAAAACTAAGAAGCTACAACCATAAACAATTTCTTCTGCATAGTTAATCAAAATGAATGCATACTCAGAGTCATCCAGTTACTCCAAGAGCCAGTATTGCAATGGGGTTCCTTTTTCAGCCGAATAAAAGGAGAAGCTCACATGCCTTCAGTCTAATACAGTATCCAAAAATAAATAGACCTGCATCCAAACAAAACTATGATAACAAATGAGAAGACACAAATGGAAGCTACAAGTGGAAACTAAGGGCTTGTTTGATTATGTTGTCAATTTTCATGTGTTTGTTTTTATTTCCTGTTAAAACATAGAAACTAAAAATTGTGTTTGATAATGTTGTTGATTTTCAAAATTTCGAAGAAAGAACTAAAATAATGTTTGATAAAAAGATGTGGTCTGTTTGATCAGATAATTGAATATTACGTAATTATTTTATATTAACAAAAATACACATCCCTTACAAAAAGGGTGATTGGTCGCTAGAGGTTGAGTTGATGAAGGGAGTGTGGTTGGTCAGTCACCAGAGGTTGGATTAATGAATAGCGTGGCTTGTTGGTCAAATGGAAACAAAAATATGAACACGGATCATTTTTGTGTTTCTATTTTTAAAACAAAAAACAACACACACTAAACACATTTTCTTTTCTTTTTCTTTCTTTCAAACAAATTGAAAACAAGAATTGAAAAACAAAAATGACAACAAAATTAAATGATCCCTAACAAAGAAGTTTCAGGTCATGACATCAGTACCCCATGAATACCTCAATGTAGAGTCTTAACAAACTATTTTCATTCTCATTACTTTTCCCAGATTGAAGAGTAAAAGATGAAGACATGCTGGAAATTGAATCTTTATTTTCTTAACATGAGGTGACATAAAAGGTCAAGGAACTGATCAAGTGATCCAAACTAGATCCTTTGTTCTAATTTAGGTGAACTATTTTTCATTGGTACTTGAGCTTGAAACTAGTAGAGATGAAAAATAAATTAAGGGAAATAACTTGTAGGGGAATAGGTTTCTTGAGGGAGACAAATGCTTGATATGTTGTTGTAACTTGTAGGGGAATAGGTTACAATCCACTGTCTGGTTTTGTAAAGAAGCGCAAAGGAAACTAGAAGAAAATAATATCTTCACAACTGAAGTAATGAGGCAATATCATCTTGAAAATAAGAAAAACAAATAAATAAAAATAAAGTTAGACATGTTGCATTGTTTTTCTCCGGTTTCCCTCTCTCTCTTCCCTTCCAAGCTAGAAAAAATGGGCAAAACCAATTCATTTCTATTTCTTTCTCAAGTTGCAAACAGACTGAAAAATAATGCAGAAGCCAGGAGTGTCTCTTTTCTTTTTTTTTTTTCTTTCATCAGTTTTCTCATCATTAATTTATCATAGCCCAGTAAAACCCAAAAGCTCAAACACCTGAGCCAGGAGTGTCACTTTCATGTTCTTTTTGCTTTTACCCGTCTTTCTCATGATTAATTGATCATAAACCAATAAAACCCAAAAGCTCAAACACCTATAAAAATTCGCATAAATACATAAACATAGGAACATGACCCAATAAAACCCAAAACCTCAAACACCCAAAAACAGATTTAAACACGTACTAAAATAGCATCCCACAATGATCCCATCTGACTCATTCAACAGAAACCGTTCACTACAACCGAAATCCATTCAAACCCAACGCGGTACTAGGTAACAAGAAGCCACAGAACCCCAGCCTCAACAAACAAAACCCTCGGAAACTGAT
Source organism: Diospyros lotus (assembly GCF_014633365.1). Taxonomy (NCBI): domain Eukaryota; kingdom Viridiplantae; phylum Streptophyta; class Magnoliopsida; order Ericales; family Ebenaceae; genus Diospyros; species Diospyros lotus. The sequence goes on along the minus strand of NC_068338.1, from coordinate 31,073,933 downwards.
GTAAGCATGAGACAAATAAATCAAATAATCAAAACCCACAAATGGTAATGGACAGTAAGTGACAAAGAGCAGAGACGACTAACCTGGATCTGAAGTGGTGGAGCTGAGTGGTGGAGCTGAGCGAGGAAGAGAGAGAGAGAGGGGAGGGGGGAAGCGAGTGGAAAATGAGAAAGAAGTGACAACGAAATGTGGAATTGTTGTCCTTAGATTTTAATGGATCTTTTGACCCCGCTTTTTCCGGTTTCTTGTAATGCTCCTCTGTTGGGCAACATCTCATCTGCTTTATCCTTTATTCTTTTTCTTTTTATTTATGTGGAATTGCTGCACATATATTTGATCCTTCAGATACAAATGATTATCACCATTTTGGTTGAGCTGTTCTTCTTTCCTTTTCCTTCTTATTCCCAATGATTATAGATATTTCGTCTTGTTTTTAGTGATAAATGATAATTTAGGTGAATTTGATATTTTAAATTTTAATTACATAGACCTCAATTAATTTTTCACTAAATTATATATATATTAGATTTTATTATAAAAAAACAAAAACCAGCAAACTATCTCTATTTGGAATTGCAACCTTTTACTCCCATAATTGAGTTTGATCAGTTGGGTGATGTGATGGTTTCTTTCCAATATATTTGTTAGGGTGGTGAAAAAAATAAATAAATTCATCCATTTTTATAAATGAATAAATTAAATATAAATACACTCTTATAATTAAAAGAAAACATAAGTTAAGAAATAAAATTATTTGGAATAAAATACCCAAAACATGATTAACTCGATTGAGATATATATATATATATAGGGTATAAGCTGTGTTCCTTTTTTGTTTTTGTTTTTATGTTTAGTCTTCTAAACGTTAATTTACATCATTATTATTTAATTATTTGAACTACTCTTAAAACTTATTATCTAATGGTATTAGTAGATACAACATAAATAAATATAATAATTTGTCAGATAAATATATAATAATAAAGAACTAAAATGTCAACAAATTAATGAAACTGACCCACAGAGTGGATAATTAATATTTTTTTATCATAAATAAATGTTATTATATTGGTCCACTGACTTATGAGGCAATGGAGCATTTTTATAATTATACAAATGCAGAACAACACATCACGTACAGACAGATTAAGCTCTGGCGTGGAGACAAGCTTAAACTGGGAGAACAAATCAATAATGACATATTTCTGAATCTGCACGCCACTTTGAAGCCCTAATTGAATTGATTTGAATCGATAACCAACCCCCCATTTCTTGAAGAAGCAACGCAACTGCCCATCCCTTAAATAAATATTGCACAATCATGAATCTGGTAATGATGTCTCGCGGTTAATAAAGCAACCAAAGAGATTATTATACAATTAAAATTCTTCTAAATCAAGTTTGTTTCTTTTAATGTGTGCCCAATAAGGATTTTAGTATGTTGTGAAAATAAAAGAAGAATTTTGTTACGTGTTTAATGTACTTTATTTGAAGCACTAAACATTTTTATTAACTAATAATAAATATATTATATGTTAAAATATCATAAATAAAATACACTTTTACAATTGTCTCAAAGACACTAATTAGCAAAATCTGAAAAAAAAAACTTTAACAGAAGAAAACTGATAAACATATATAGTTTTATTCAAATATATTTCACTTGTCCTATGGAGGGAATAAGAAAACAGAAAACTTTGTCCCGTGTGGCAACATTTATCAACTCACCTAAGGAAACGCGAGTCACCAAGCAGAATCATCCGATTCGCGCGACTTCTTCGCGAACTTCCTAATCATCAGATTGCTGTGGAAATGTTCGATTGATTCTGTGAGATAGTCTGTTTTGTTTTGGTTTTTTCTATGTCCTGATTTATCAGGAAAAAGAGGTACGGCAAATTAGAGCGCAAGAAGTCCCATGAAAGAGCTCCAATACTTCGGCGGAGACACTATTCTCATTAAGGTCGTTTATGGGTATTTGCATTTCAATTTTATGAATCGGGTTTGGGAATTATTGGGGAGATTTGGGGATTTTTCTTTTGTTGTTGTTGTCTTGGTCAGGATTCATAGACAGTTGTTCATGTTGTGCCAGTGTGAGTGTATGTGTATGCGCACGCACATGTGTTTTCTCTATTCCAGTGAATTAAGGAAGATTTCGAAGGGATATATTTCCCCTCCATTGCATTTGGTTTGGGCTCAAAGGGCACCCAAATTTTGTGAAATGGCAAGTCCCTACCCACACGCCTGCGTCACCATCTGTCTGATCGTACTGAGAAAATAAAATATATTTTTATTATAAATTTATTTAATAATTTTATTTTTAATCCAAACAAATTTCTAGATTTCACTTCAATCGGTTTGTTGATTTTTCGCGATGACTCCGAATTTTGCTCAAATCGATTTGCTGAATTTCTGCGAGATTCTCAGCACCTGATTTTTCAGTTTGGTGTCGGGCTTCAACTATATATATAGCCGCCCCCTAATGCATCTTCCATATGCTAGTTCTTCCATCCTCGTCCGAATGCCTAGAGAGTGAAAATCATATATCCATGTTCGAGTTCTGATAGATCTAGTTGTTTGTGGTTGCAGTTCAACCGGAACGATCGTTGTATCTTGCTGAGACAGTCGTTGCAGTCTACTCGTAACCTTTGCAGGGCGAAATTTGTTTTCAGGACAGCGCTTCAGCGTGCCTCGATCGCTGCTTCGTCACTCTTGTTGTTCGTCCGTTTCCAGTTCATTACTTATTGCTAAGATCTTGGTTTGTTGTTATTTATTGCAGTATTAATTATTTTTGTTGTATTAGATTATTTCTATTGTATTGTATTTCTTACGGTATTGGTTTAATCTTGTTGTATATTTCAATATTCCTACCATATATATATTTCCAACAATTTGAAGATAGACTTCTGATATGGCCTCCGTCGACGCCAACACCACTGAAACTGCCATTGTTCTTGCTGCTACTGCCACCACTATTGTTGTCATCCAACTGACTGTTGCCAAGGCGACCCATCACATCGAAAAACCACAACAGTTCAATGGGGAAGACTTCAAAAAATAGCAATAGAAAATAGTCTTCTACCTCACCACTTTGAACCTGACACACATACTAAAAAATGAGTGTTCAGTCACCCCACAAGAGAACATCACTGTAGAGATTCAGGCTGCCAAGGAGGCTTGGTTGCATTTGGATTTCCTCTGTTGTAACTATATCTCGAGTGGGCTAGTGGATTCACTATACAACGTGTATTGTACCTACAAAACGACCAAACAACTGTGGGAAGCTTTGGATAAGAAGTACAAATTGGAGGATGCTGGCACTAAAAAAATCCTCGTGGGGAAGTTTTTAGACTTCAAGATGGTCGATACCAAATTGGTAGTTAATCAGATGGAGGAATTGCAAATTATCATTAGTGATTTACACAGTGAATGAACTATTATTAATGAACAATTCCAAGTCGATGTTGTGATTGAGAAGTTGCCACCTTCGTGGAAGAATTTCAAGAATTGTCACAAGTATAAGTGAAAGGAGCTATCCATGGAAGATCTAGTTATTAGACTCCGCATAGAAGATGAAAATAGAAAGGGTGATAAAGTCCCTCACAAATTTGAAGCTAGAGCCAATATAGTTGAAGCATCAAGGCCTGAACACCAGAAGTAACCGGCTAAGAAGAAGAATGTAAATTTGGGTCCAAGGAAGAATGTTATCAACAAGTGCATCCAGGGTAGTTGTTAGGTGTGTGGAAAGACAGGCCATAGAACTGTTAATTGTCGACACAAGAAGGGACAAAGCTCCAACAACAATAGGCGCAATCAGGCTAATGTGGTGAAAGATGACAATGTTATTACAATTGTCTTTGAAGTCTGCATGGTTAGACTTCATGGTTTTAGACAACAAAGGTTAGTGGGTCAATACTGGTGCTACTAGGCACATTTGTGAGGACAAGTCTTTGTTCGTCATATATGGAAAGCTAGTCAGAAATGAAAAATTGTATATGGGAAATGCTTCAGCTTCTACTGTGGAAGAGAATGAAAGGTTTTACTGAAATGGACCTCTGGGAAAATATTGACCCTTAATGATGTATGGCATATTCTTAAGATTCGAAGGAATCTAGTTTCTAGAATCCCACTAAACAAAAAAGGGGTTCAAGCTGATTTTTGAGTCAGATAAGTTTATTTTGACTAAAAGGCGTATGTATGTGGGAAAGGGCTATCTGCTCGATGGATTGCTCAAACTTAGGGTGCGTTTGATTACAAGCATAGAATTTGGGTGGAAAGAAAATATTTTCTAGACAATTGAATTGCCTAGAATTAAATTCTAGGGAAAATATTAATTAAAGGTGTTTAATTGCCTTAATTTTTTACCGAAAAATTGTTATACTTTTCTAACTTTTGATGTTTGATTGCAATTATTTTCCATGGAAATAATCACATACACATGTAGATAATCAATAATCAAATACACAAATTAATAATCAATTACATAAAATAATAAAATATACATACACAAAATAATCAAAATAACCTACTTGCCCAGCAACTTCAGCCACAACCGTCGTCGCTTGCCCACTGCCATCGCCGGTGACGTCGCCCAAAGCCATCGCTCTGCTGCCATGGCCGTTCAGCCATTGCCCCTGCTGTTGCCATTGCTGTTAGAACAGTAGGTTCTATGGCACACACCAAGAGGGGGGGTGAATTGGATATTTTAAAAATCTTTGATAGAACTTTGAAATCCTTTTGATGGAAAATTCGATGCAAGTGAGGATTATTGAATTGCTTGAAATAATAAATGAAATAAAACCACAAGCACAAGAGAAGAACGCAAAGGATTTATAGTGGTTCGGCTTAACCCAAGCCTAATCCATTACCTTAGCTCCTCATTAAGGATTTTTCAAACCATCCACTAAAACCCCCTACTTAAACCAAGTAGGTCCTCTAGTCCAAGACTAGGAATTACAACCACTTGCTTATACAAGCAAGCCCTCTAGCATCTAGCTAGGAATTACAGCCACTTGTTTCAACGAGCAAGTCTTTTAGCACAAAGCTAGGAAAATAAGAACGATATAAATGAAAGAGAGAAGCTAAGAGTTAACACTCTTAGTTACAAGTTCTCTCACAATGAAAACAAGGCTTAATAATAAATTTACAATGATAGAACAACAAAGCCTTGGATAGAAAATACAACAGTGAAAGCGCAAAGATTGTAAGCTTCGAGTAAAAATGATTTGAACTCTTTATATCAACTCGTTCCGGTCCATTAGCCTTCTCTTGATGCTCCATGAGTTGTATATATAAGCATCCATAAAGATTGAAGAGGAAACTAGCCGTTTTTGTGACCGTTGGAGTTGAAAAACTAGCCGTTATAAAATTCTGTGAAACACAATAGTCGACAGAGAAAAGGATTAGTTGACTATTTTTACATGTAAAGCAAGATATAGTCGACAGACAAAACGAATAGTCGACTATCTTATAACACAAATTTTCAATAGTCGACAGACACATTCCAATAGTCGACAGATGCAAAAATGTGAAGAAAATTTTGAAACTTATGAACAAAAATAGTCGACAGACCAAAAGGCATAGTCGACTATCCTTACTCGATAGTCGACAGATGCTAAAATAGTTGACAGATGCCTTAAATAGTCGACAGATCAAACAGAATAGTCGACTATTTTCAGGCATAGTCAACAGAATGAAAAACATAGTCGACTATCCTTTTGAAAAGATTGAAAATTTATCAAATCCTCATTTGATTCTTTTGAATCCTCATTTTGATTATTTTGAAAGCTCATTTTGATTATTTTGAAAGCAAGTTGACATTATCAAAAGTATATTTTGAAACAAATCTCCCTCAACAAGCCATACTCAATATTTCCTCTAAAGGATTTCATATCTTGCTTTAAGACTTATATACTAAAAATTCATTTTCTCATTCATATAATCCACATAGATTGATTTTCATATATTGATTTTCATATAGTCATTATCAAAACTATTTTATTACTCAAGAGTAAAATATCAATTGCCACCCACTGCCATCGCCCCTGCCCATTGCCATTACCGCTGCCGCTACCATTGCCCTTGCCCACTGCCTTCACCACCTGCTACCATCGCCCTTGGCCCACTACCATTGCCGGTGGTAGAAGAGGAATGCCAACATGGTGGGCAATGGTGGCCAGCGTGGGTTTTCCATTTCCATAGAAATCAAATTTACCCCCCTGAGAAAATGAATTCCAGCAAAAGTGGGAAAAGAGCATGTGACCAAAAGATGGAAATTATTTTCCATGGAAAATTTGAGTACTCAAACACATCAAAATCTAGAATTTGGGTGAAAAATGTGGCCAATCAAACATGGATTTAATGTTTTAGCTCAAGTTCCCAAAAATAATAATAACAATTTTTCTGCTTATATTGTTGAGTTGTGTGATGTTTGGTATTCTAGATTAGGGCATGTCAATTATCGGTCATTACAAAAAATGATAAATTTATGACTATTGCCTAACTTTAGCATTGATAATAAACATAAATGTGAAGTTTGTGTTGAATCAAAATTTACTAGAAAGCCATTTTCATATGTGGAAAGAAACAATGAATTACTTGATTTAATTCACAATAATGTTTGTGACATGAAAAGTACTCCTACTATATAGTAAAGATACTTTAGTAAATATTGAGTACTCCTACTTTGTCACATTTATTGATGATTGTAGTAAATATTGCTATGTATACCTACTATATAGTAAAGATGAGACATTAGATATATTTAAAACATATAAGGCAAAAGTTAAAAATTATTTGAAAGGAAAGTGAAGGTGCTAAGATTAGATAGAGGTGATGAATATGAATCATTGTCTCTTTCTGAGTTTTGTAAAGTTCACGATATAATTCATCAAATCACAACACCTTATACACCATAACAAAATGGTGTAACTGAAAGGAAAAATCGAACGTTGAAGGACATGGTTAATTGCATGTTAAATAGTTCGGGATTATCCCATAACTTGTGGAGGGAAACTTTGCTTACTACAAATTTAATATTGAATAGAATTCCACATGAGCAGACTGACAAGTCTCTTTATGAAGTATGGAATGAGAAACAACACTCCTACAAAATCCTGAAAGTGTGGGGGTGTCTAGCAAAGGTACAAATTCCTTAAACAAAAAGGACTAAACTTGGACTTAAAACTATTGATTGTGTCTTTATTATCTATGCCTTGTATAGTATCGCCTATAGGTTCCTTGTGATAAAATCATAAATTTCTAATATTAACAACAATACCATTATGGAATCTATTGAAGCTGAATTCTTTGAGAATATATTTCGTTTTAAGGAAGTGAGACACAATGATGGTGGTTCCAAAAGGAATTATGAAGTGAGTTCTTCAAAAGGTAAAGATGATTAGGAATCTGAGATTGAACCTATAAGAAGTAAAAGAGTTAAGAAATGTACATCATTTGGACCATATTTTATAACTTATATGTTGGAAGGTGAGCCATAAACCTTTAAAGAGGCTATGTCATATTTTGATGCTCCATTTTGTAAAGAAGCTATCAATAGCGAGATAGATTCCATTATGCAAAATAATACTTGAGTATTGGTTGACTTACCCCCTAGAAGTAAACCAATCAGATGCAAATGAATCTTTAAAAGGAAATTGAAGGCTGATAACACTATTGATAAATATAAAACCCGTTTAGTAGTTAAATGCTATCATCAGAAAGAAAGGCAAAATTTCTTTGATACCTATTCTCCGGTGACTAGGATCACATCTATAAGGATGTTGATTGCAATCGCAACTTTATATAATTTGGAAATTCACCAGATGGATGTAAATACTGCATTCTTAAATGGAAAGTTAGAAGAAGAAGTTTATATAGAACAACCTGAAGATTTTATTATAAAGGGACATGAAAAGAAAGTTTATAAACTTATAAAATCTCTTTATGAGTTAAAACAAGCAGCCAAGCAATGGCATGAGAAATTAGATCACACTATGTTATCGAATGGTTTTAAGATAAATGAGTGTGATAAATTTGTTTATGTTAAAATCATAAATCACGAGTGTGTTATTGTGTGCTTATATGTGGATGATATGTTGATACTGGGCACTAAGAAAAGTGTCATAGAATCCAAAAAAAGATGTTGAATACCAATTTTGACTTGAAAGACCTTGGTCTTGTTGATGTTATTTTTGAAATTCGAATAACAAGAAATATAGAAGGATATATACTATCTCAGCCACATTATATAGAGAAAGTATTGAGAAAATTTGATCATTATGAGAGTAAGTCGACAGTTATTCCATTTGATCCAAATTCTAAATTGAAAAAAAATGATGGCGAATGTGCATCACTCTAGAATACTCTACAGTGGTTGTATAGTTTTGAAAGGTGCAAGGCACAAAAGGTCTTGGAGCCTGAGGTGCAAGGCGCATAAGGCGAGGTGCACCTTTGCGAAGTGAGGCACACCTTTTAGAAAAAAAAAACTCAAAATCTTGTAAAATCATAAAAAAACTATCAAATTATCAATAATAACACATGCATATGATTAATGATTCATTATCTTCAAATTCTAAACTAATATCATCAAAGTTGTAATACCCGAGAGTAATTTGAGGACAAAAATGATATTTGATAAAGGGCATAAATGGAATTGTAGAAAAAATAAGACTATAGGGTACACTTAGAGATGGCAAATGGGCCGGGCCGGGCCAAATCAGCTCGCTTAAAAACTGGCCAGCAGATTGCTGGCCCTAGTCCGGCCCTACACGGGCCCGCGGGTTAAGCGGGCCCGCCCAATTTTTTTTTTTTGGCCCAGAGGCAGGCGGCGTGAGCGAGAGAGGGTAAGGGGCGCGGGCGACAGAGGGCGAGGGGCGCAGGTGAGCGAGGGGCGAGAGCGACGGGCGAGGGCGAGGGCAAGGGGCGCGAGCGAGGGCGAGGGTGAGGGCGAGGGCGAGGGCGAGACAGATGGCGAGGGCGAGGGTGAGACAGAGGGCGAGACAGAGGGCGAGCGAGGGGGGAGGGCGAGCGCGAGCGAGGCGAGGGCAAGACGAGGGCGACGGCGAGCGAGGGCGAGAGCGAGGGGCGCGGGCGAGGGCGAGGGCGAGACAGAAGGCGAGGTGAGGGCGAGGGCGACATAGGGCGAGGTAGAGGGTGAGGGCGAGGGCGAGAGGCGAGGCTGAGGGGGAGGTTTGTCTTTGTTGATTAGCGGGCCAACGGGCCAGGCGGGCCAGCCCGGCCTGCCACCATTTGGCCCGCCGGGCCAAGCGGGCCGGGCCAAATCGGCCTGGCCTTAAATGGCCCAGCAAAATGCTGGCCCTAGCCCAGTCCCGGGCTGGGCCCCAACGGGCCAGCCCGTCGGGCCGGGCCCATTTTGCCATCTCTAGGTACACTAATACAGCTTTAGACGACCAAATTAGTCGGAGGAAGTACCCCGAACCCTAGATGGCCAAGGAAAATTGTATAGAAATGACAAGTGATTTAAATTATGATTTTTAGTGAAAAAAGAAATGAGATCGGGAAGAATTTTCGATACAGCAAAAATACAGCTGCCAATAAGCTCGTATTACTGAATTGTTATAAACGATATCCAAAAAGTCAACGGAGAATTTCAAGGACTAGTATTCGATGCGTAGAACAACCCTTAAGTGGTTTCAGGTATAATCGAATGGATTTGAGGTCAAATCAATCAATCGGGCCTAAGTGTAATTTTCTAAAAATGCCCGAGGGAGGTCAAAACGGTAAATTTTCAGAAATTTCAAGGGAGAAATGAGAAGTACTAATCTTGAGGGTCTTAGTGATAGTGATAGAGAGATCAGGGGCTTGAGGGTAAGGGCCAAAATACAAAAGAGAAATTTCAAAAGGCCAAAGTGCAATTTTCAAAAAGTTGTACAAGCATGGCCGATTTGGCCATAGATTTGGCCAGAAAATTCGGCCATTTGACAGCTCAGGACCGTCAGGGAGTGGCCTAGGGTGGTCTAGGAGGCGTGGGGAAAAAGTTTTGGCCAAGAATTGGCCGCGTGGGGGTCGGATTTTGGCTATAAATAGCCAAGAGTTTCGGCCGAATTTAAATCATCAAATCGCTCAAGTTTGAGAGCGAATCGAGGGAAACCAATAAGGGGCTTTTGATCCTTGAGGGAAGAGGATCATTTCTGGAGATTTCGGGAATTTTTGGGGCTGTATAGATGTGTTTTTGCATTTGGCCGTGTAAATATATATATATATATATGTATATATATCGAGTGAAAATGAAATCGGGTTGTAGAGTGATCGATTGAGCGATCTAATAAGGGGCTTTTGGTCGCAAGGCGATGGGTAATTGATCTGGAAAGTTTCGTGTCAATTGGAGTTCAAATCGAAGGTCAATTTGGCTCGTCGGAAAACACAAAGCTTCGCAGGAGCCAGACTGTAAATCGTCAAATCGGGCAGCTTCCGATAAGTTTTTCGACCATGTGAAGGTTCCACTGTGATCAACTTGAAGAGGGCTTCAAGATGGTATCTTCAGATCAGCCATCGGAGAAGGTCGCCGGTCGCCGTCATCTGAGAAGATGACCGGAGGTATTTTTTGTGTTTTTTTAAATACTAAAAATATAGAAAATTTGATAAAAAATATAATTAAATGAATTAAAATTATGGAAAAATATACAGAAATTCAAGAAGGATGAATAGTTTATTTTGATAAATTTTTATCTTGGAAATTTCTTGAGGAGATAATTATTTTGGATTTTTGAAAGGAAAGGTAAATGGAAAATAAATAGGAGGGATTTTTAGAAAATTATGAGAAAATTCCATAAGGATAAGGGATTTATTTGATGAGTTTTTGTGATTTTTATTGAAGTATATTCGAAGTAAATCGATGAGAAATAAATTTTCTCAAGGAAAGGTAATTATGGAAATTTGAGAAAATAGGAGAAAAATCTGGAAAATTTCCATAAAATTCCAGAGGCTTATAAATATTGTTTTATAAATTCTTATGGAGAAAAATTTAGAAAAAATTCTTGAAAAGGTATTTACTTGAAATTATCGAGAGAAAAATAGGGAGAAATTAGAGAAAAATAAGGAGAAAATTGAGAAAATAGATATTAATTTTCCTTTGAATGCACATGATGTCTAGGGTATCGTTGAGACTCGAATTTGAACTAGAGACAGCCTGGCACGAGAATCGAGGTCGATCGGGCACGTATTTCGAGGAATCTTGAATTTAGCCCAAGGTGAGTGTTCGCCCTCAACTTTTTTTTGACTTGTGAGTGGTTCTACCCGAAAAGACTTTAAGTGACATGTGAATGGTTTACTGTGAGTGTTCATCCCTATGGCTTGGTTTATTGTGATGGATTGTCCAAACGGTTATTTACACATGCATTAAATTTCGTACGGTAAATTGCATACATCGAAATGTTGATTTTAAGCTATGCATGTTATGATTTTCGACATTGGCTTATTTTGTGTTGTCCATGTGGGACGTGGGTTGGTAACCTGTGACGTAGCCCAGAGTGACAGCACTCGGGATGCGTACCTAGGATTAATGCTAGGTGACCCACTTGGGACGGGGCTGAGACGGACTTCACCCTATGGGACCCAAGTGGCAGGGCTGAGAGTGGACACCACCCCGGTTGTTGGCTCAAGTGGCGGGGCTGTGAGTGGACACCACCCCAGGTTCCTTTGAGCAATAGCATTAATGCCGAGGTGACGTCGATTCCGAGGATAGTGCTGATGTGGCACTCTTGCGGCTAGGGTTGCGTTGGGTTTTTGAATGCTTTTGAGTTGGAGCGTAAAGCCTAACAATGACAATGGGGTGATTCCCGGGTTCATATGTCGAGGTTGTCCCTCTTAAGTAGGATTGTTTTGCCAATTGACCGAAGTGGTCGTGTCGCCTTTAGAGAGATTGCATTTTCCCCGGTTAAGGTTAAGTGCTATGTGGGATTCTCTTAGGCTGGTGTATGTCAGGATTTATCGATTTTATATATGATTTTACATATCTGCATGAAAATGTTTTGAACTCTCACTTAGATGATTCAACATCTAATTTGGACTATGTCCCTGGAATATTCAACGTTCCAGGTGAATGCAGTGGCGCCAAGGGAAAGAATGTCATCGAGATGTAGCTGCTATGATTAGTTTTCATAGGTTTTGTCTATGAATACGATGTTCAGAGGTTATGTAATATTTTGATATTTTCATGTGAAACATCGATTCGGTTATTATCTGTAAAGGAAATTGTCAGTTATATATCATTGAGGTTTCGATCTGGCTTCTGCTGATGTGATTGATATTACTTGTCTTAGCCTATTAATTATTCAATTTTGATATGCTAAGAAGGTACGATCGGGATTGTCGAAAAATGATTATGACGAGGGTATGTATATCGAGGGACTTATGTTGTGTATATGATATAAAAAAAAAATATTCCTAAAATCTCGAGGTAATGCACGTTGTGGGAAAACGGGGCGTTACAAAAGTTGATTCATTCATCATGCAAATTCTAAACTAAAAACATCATCAAAGTTCAAATTTAAAGTCTCAAACTCAAACAAGTACCAATCATCATGAAAAGTTTTAAACAAACATATAAACACTACAAGTCCACAATCAAGAAAATATTTTCATTTTGAAAAATGCTATTTTTCTAAGTCTAAAAGATTAGCACATTATAAGGAGACATATAAGAAAATATTTTCATTTTGAAAAACTATCTCTTGGTATTTTGATAGTTAATATTCATTGTTGTTAAAATAATTTTTAATGAATTTTTCAAGAAATAGTAGGTATGTATTTTGAGGGTGGTAAAATCGCTAAATCCTGAGTTTGTACTAAAACCAAAATTCTATTTTCTTATTGTTATGGATTTTGATTTTTTAGATATTTTTATTGAATCCAAATAGGGGGTACTTTCTTATTTACATTTATGTATTAAAGTAAATGATAGGTAAAATATAAATAAAAGAAAATGTGGACATTTATTTAAACTAAAGAAATGTAAATATGTTGTAATGTATACATGCTGGAACCGAGAAGAGGGGAGGAATTGGGCTACCCAAGTTTTAATTAAAACCTAAGTTTCATTAAGTTTCATGAGGCGCATCTCTAGCCTCGGCTCCTACTGTGCAAGGTGAAGGCCTTGCTGAAATCGCCTCGCCTCGGGCCAAGCGAGGTGCCAAACTGGCATCTTAAGGCACCTTGCACCTAAGCGCGCCTTTAACAACTATGAGTGATTGAGAGTTTGATGTACATAATGAATTGTACAAGACTTGATGTTGCCTACTCAGTAGGTAGGTAAGCCAGCAATTACTTCATTTGATTCAAATTTTAAATTGAAAAAGAATATTGGCGAAGGTGTATCACCTCTAGAATACTCTAGAGTGGTTGAAAGTTTGATGTACATAATGAATTATACAAGACTTAATATTGCCTACTCAGTAGGTAGGTTAGCAAGATACACCAGCAATCCTAGGCATAATCATTGGGATGCACTTGTTAAGGTACTTAGATATTTAAAATACACGCTTGACTATGGATTACATTATACAATGTATCCACATGTACTAGAAAGATTTAGTGACACTAATTGGATTTTTGATAACTTATATACCAAATCAGCCAGTGAATATGTATTTACCTTAGGTGGTACTATTGTGTCATGGAAGTCTTTAAAATAGACGTGAATAGCACAATCTACCATGGAATTAGAGTTTATAGCTCTTGATAAAGCGGGTGAAGAAGCATAGTGGTTTTGAAATTTTCTTGAAGATATTCCATTGTGATCAAGGCCTGTAAGCTCTATATGTATATATTGTGACAACTTAGCTGCTTTTATGAGAGTTAAGAACAATGTCTACAATGAAAAGTCAAAATATATAATGCACAAGCACAACACGATAAGGCAGTTGCTCTCTAATGGAATCATTTCTATTATGTGAAATCTAAAGAGAACATAGTTGATCTTTTGATGAAATGATTTCCAAGAGAACAAGTCACATATACATCGAGGATAATGGGGGTAAAGCCTATGAAATGAATTGTCTAGTGGTAACCTAACCTAGTTGACTAGAGATCCCAAGATCTAGGTTAAATAAGCAAACTAGCTAGAATAATTCATAATTAACACACTAAGGAACTTATAGTTTATTCCCATTACTACAGTGTAAATAGAGTGTATGATCTATCGATGTTAAAGGTAATATTGATATCTTTTTACAAAGATGAGTAGCGGCATAATACTCTCAATCAATATCTACCTATATGAGAGTAGAAGTGGGTTACTTCTATGAGAACTATTCAAATGACTTTGGTTTTTTAGAGCTTTCATGAATTCAGGATTTTGCCTAGGACAAAAATGAACACAATTGTATAGAACTTGAAGGTATAAGATGAGTTATGTGTGATGTCTATCGTCTCGATTTACCATATGAAGGATAGTTCAAGAGTTTGTGTGACACCCGTAACTTCAAGGTTTAGCGCAGACGAAAACTTAAGAAACAAAACTTTTATAAACTTAAATAAAGTTTCTAACATAATAAAATTCAGAGCATGTTTCGTGTAAATATAAAGTTTGATACTGAAAACATGGCTTTAATAAAAGAAAGAAAGACTTAGCAAATATAATAGCATCCATACCGAGAAATTCGAACTTAAAATGAGACTTGACTCTTTTCATAAACTTATATAAGCTTTAAGGACATACGGTGTAGCAATAGTGTACATCTATCATAAGAGTGTAATATTGAAAATCTTTCTAATACAAGAAGAGAGAAACATCATTTCGACTAATTAAAATTATCTTCAAATAGCCACCACACTCCACGTCCACGTTCCGATCTCCTCATTCATAATCATCTGGGGGGAAAAAATATGGGATGAGATTCTTGCGAGTCTTAGTAAGTACAAGAAAACCATCATATGTGTTTAAACAAGTCATGACATAACATAACATGAGGGACCACATAACATAATTCATGGGCATACTTAAACATCATAAATAGTTCATAATGTACTTACCTCAACTTGGTTGGATGAGATTCGAATGTTTAAGGCTTCACACCTTACCGGGTTTGTCTTTTTGCAGACAAAATACATATTTTCGTGAACTAAACCTCACATAACCTTATATGGGATTGTAGGTAATTAAATAAGGGGTTGATATGTGAAATTGTATGGAAAAATGGGCCTCCACGCACCATCACGCGCCCCAAGAAGAGGTGATGCCTATTTTTACCCCTTGGGGGCAGATTCGACACCCTTTCGTATGTTTGCTATATCTCTCTCATTTTAACTTCGAATCAACTTTCGTTTGAACCTACGGACTCTTATTTCAGTCCTCTACATGATTATGGAAAGAAATCATACTTACCTCTCCGATTGGCAGACTGTTATAACAGATCTTTGCGACTGTCCGCCTTCCATCAAGCCTTTGGCTCTCCTTCGTTTTCTCCCTTGTTTTTCACCAACTTTCTCTCTTTCTTTTACAGAACTTCCTCCTCACACTCAAGATCTTATTCATATCTAAAATTGCTCTCAAAGTAACTTGGATTTGGCTCACACAATTTTGAGATGGCTTGGGAAGTTAGATTTCAAGCCTATTTATAGAATTATCCATCAAATCATAACATGCCATGTGTCACCTTAATTATTTGGGATTCATCATTACTTCCATTTGTTACCACCCAAATGGTGACATGTGTCCCAAACTTGGAGGTTAAGTAAAGGTTTAGAGAAGACTTATCCATGTGCTTTCATTCAAGTAATGACAATCTCTTTCTTCCAAGGTAAGTCATTCTAATACTTTTGGGGTAAATTTAATTATTACAACTTCCCAGCTAAGCCACCTTAAGACTTTAATTGAAATTCGGGCCAATAGATTTGTACCACGTCATCGTTGATCTTATCCTCAAACACCCAATAGGATGTTTCCACCTCACAAGGACACTTGGAGGGTGTTCATTGGCTAATCCTTGATATTTTTGGTTGATATTTTGGCTAGTTTACCAATATTACACTTGTGCCCAAGTTTTTCCAAGAATTTCGCTTCTACCCAGACTTAGTAATTATGATTTTGCCACTACTTCAAAAACTAAGTTTTTGTCTTAGGACTTTCGTAACCCCTTGAAAATGTCTCATTTCATCATATATCTGAACTTAAATACCCCTGGTATATATCACAATTGAAAGTTCTTGGATATTACATACTTGAACTGAGAAAGAAACAAAAATCTCGGATGTCACAGCTTGTTTCACTATTTCTTCGATAAATTCGATGGATACTCACTAAACAAGGTTCAAGTTCAAAAAATAACTTGTTTGATGCATAACTTGTCTGGTCACTCTTTATGGTGTCGTGTCGATTTGTTTGTTTCAGTTCACTTACAATCATATTGTGTGTCAGTGTGTGAGTGCATGTGTGTGTGTGTGCATATGTGTTTTCTATATCCCACATTGGTGGGTTAAGAGAGATTCTAAGGGGATATATTCCCTTTCCATTGTATTTGGGTTATATTGTGTGTTAGTGTGTGAGTGCATGTGTGTGTGTGCATATGTGTTTTCCGTATCCCATATTGGTGGGTTAAGAGAGATTCTAAGGGGATATATTTCCCCTCCATTGTATTTGGATTTGGACTCCAAGGGGCACTCAGATTTTGCGAGTGGGTGAGCCCTACCCACACGCATGTGCTGCCATCCATCCGATCGTGTGGTAAAAATAAAATATATTTTTACTACAAATTTATTTAATATTTTTATTTTTATTTTTAATCCAAACAGCTTTTCGGATTTTGCTTTAATCAGTTTGTTGATTTTTTGGCAGCGGCTTTGGATTTTGCTCCAATCGGTTTATTGAATTTCTACGGGATTCTTAATCCCCAATTTTTCAGTTTGGTGTCGGGCTTCGGCTATATATATAGCCGCCCCCCAGTGCGTCTTCCGTGTGCTAGTTCTTCCTTCCTCAGACGTGTGCTAGTTCTTCCATCCTCATCTGAATGCCCAGAGAGCAAAAATCATATATCTACGTTCGAGTTCCGACTGTTCTTGATTGTAGTTCAACTGGAACGATCGTTGTATCCTATTGACACGGTCGTTGCAATTTGCTTGTAACCTGTGCAAGGTGAAATCTATCTTCAGGGTAACGCTCTGGCGTGCCTCGGTCTCTGCTTCATCACTCTTACTGTTCGTTCGTTTCCAATTCGTTGCTTACTGCCAAGATCTTGGTTTGCTGTTATTTATTGCAGCATTAGTTATTTGTATTGTATTAGATTATTTCTGTTATATTGTATTTCCTACAGTATTAGTTTAGTCTTGCTGTATATTTCAATATTCCTGCCATACATATATTTTCAACAATTCATGGAAATTTTGAGTTCCTTTGGTATTTGTTTTGTATTGCGTATTGCGTTGCATCTAGTGCACATCAATGGTGGAGCTTGAATGTATGGACGCATATATATCTTCTGTCATGTGAACAACCTGGTGATTGCATGCCATTGTGCTTCTCTGAGTTCCACTCTTGGTAAACATAGTATTTTTTTTTTTTATTTTATAGAAAACCAAAAATTTTATCAAGGAAATAAGGATAATACATCAAAGATAGCATCCATTTAGGTAGAATCATTGTGAATACTGAAAACTTGTAATTGAAGTTTAGTAATAACTTCCAATAGATAGAACTTACACTGCACTTTCAAGCTCCTAAGTTACTGTGAAAGTTCAAGATGATACAGGGTGTTGTGCTTGTGGGCATTGTCACGCAACACTATTATGTGCATCCATTTGCCTCACATCTTAATATGGGACCCTGTTTTAGCTCCCTTAGAGAAATATTTTACCATGGAGCTTGAGCATTAACTTCAATTAGATTTCCTTTTTATTTTTTTTGTTATTCTTTTCGATGTGTTATAGGGAGGGGGGTGTGAAAATTAGCATTGGACAAGGTTCTTTGTGAGGTAGCTTGGGATTGTTAACTTGAAGCTTTAGTTGAGACCAAACCAATTTGGAGTATGGACATATCATCATCACAGGCTAAGAACCAGTTGGATGACAAGGAATATCTTTAATACTAGGAGTGTAGGGGAGATTATTCAATTCACAGGTAGAGTTTTTGCAACTCCTTATTCTTACTAAGAAATGGAAGATCAAATGAGAAAGTTAAGAGTCTAAGAAGAAGGGTCCTCCTTAAACAACAAAAGAATGGATACACAATTATTTTCAAGCAATAAATATGGCTTTTTGAACCCTTAAAGCTTTTGTTGTTTGTCTCATCTTGTTCCCCACATAACCTGTTGTGTGGTATGCTTAGTCAAAGCCTTTCTCGTTCATGTGGATATGTTGGGGCTGCACTTTGGGGCATCCCTGCCTTGATGTTGGAATTCCAATATGAAATTTGTGAGCTAGAAATGGTTTGTGGTGCTACACTGGGTATGATGTAAGTTAAAATTGTTTGCTAACTTCAAGGAATAGTAAATCGTAATAAAGGAATGAGCACTGCATTCGAGAACTTCTTTTGGAAAGTTTGTGCTAAATAATATTGTAGTTAATGTGTCATGCTACCTGATTAACCAATAATTATGCACTAATTTGTTTTAAATCATGAATAATGTTGTTTCTTTCCTTTATGGTGTTGTTTCATTTTCTCAAACATTTTTTATTTTTGTCTTTGATATCATCATTTTTATACTAGGAGAGTCATCAAACCACTCAATATAAGATTGCGGTCCTTGTCGTCCATATTAAAAATGGAGGGAGAATGATAAAAAACAAAACACAAGAATCAAATGGGGGGATTTAAAAGGTAAATAATGAACTATTTTGAAGAAAAAGTGCATGACAATAGATTTTGGTCCCTTAGGTGGCGTCACTTGACTCAAGAGGGGAGGTCAATTGATTAAATAGAAAATTTCAATTGTAAACCTCATATAGACCTTTACTTTTCTTTTTCTGTGTGTAGAATGATTTATAGCAAATGTAAAAATGAACATACAATGAACGCAAGAAATTTACAGTGGTTTAGTGCCACACACACCTATATCCACCTTTATAAGGTCTAAAATAACATTGTGTTCCATTAAAGGTCCATTGAGGTTTGTCTAACCAAGTTTACTTCAGAAACTTGTACATACATCTCTATATTCTCAGGCTTTAGGCAACCATTCACCACTATAGCAAGCACTTACTTGTCTTTTATACAGTAATTACAAGTTTAAAGAGTTTATAATAGCTTGTGCACACTTGGACCCATAAAATCCAACAAATTAAAGCTCAAACAACAATAATGAAATATACTTTATGGTTTTTGTGAGAAGACAAGTTGATAGGGATACTTTGATTTTGATTTTAAAATAAAATTTAGATTAGGTTTTATCTTGTTCTATTTTAATTTATCATAGTTGTTTAGCTTATAAAATTATATTTGATTTAAGGATTAGATAGAGTTATATTCATTTTAGAGATTATAATCATATTTTGATTAGCTGTTGTCTTTAGATAGATTATCTTTTAATTGCCCATAAATGGACAATATAATGTAACCTTTTATTTAGATTTGGATAATTGAATAAAATGATTTCCACTTGAATCTCTCTTTCTCTGCTTTTCTGTTCTTCTTGCTTCTTCTTGGCTTCTTTTCTCTAGCTTCTCCTTCTTCTTCTTGATCAATTATCTGTCTTCAACTTTATGCGATTCAGCTGTCCCGCATCAAATTTGATATTAGAGCAAAACTTGATTCTGAATTCTCATCTGCTTCCATAGCTCTACATCACCAAACCATCATTGTCATCATCACAAAACAATAGCCGCACCAACAACATTCCTTCATCAACAGGCACACAGTTCATGAAAACCACCATCACCATAGCAATGGCAAAGAATCACAATCCTCATCGCTAAACCATCAAGTCATGGGGCAGTAAGTTCTTACGTTGAGCTAGTTAGTGAATGACAAAAATGCTTGACTACTAGTTCCAGATTCACAAAACTCAAGGGCGAGTTTTTCTCCCATTCGGAGAATGATAGGGATATTTTGATTTTGATTTTATCATAAGATTTAGATTAGGTTTTATCTTGTTCAATTTTGAGTAATCATAGTTGTTTAGATGATATAATTTTATCTGAATTTTATTTGATTTAAGGATTAGATAGAGTTATATTTGATTTTAGAGACTATTCTCATATTTTCTTAGTTGTTATCTTTAGATAGGTTATCTTTCAATTCAGATTTGGACAATTGAATAATATGATTTTCCCTTCTTGGGTCACTCTCTTTCTGTATGCCTTTCTCTTCTTCTTGCTTCTTCTTCTTCTTAATAAATTATATGTCTTCAACTTTCTGTAATTCATTGTTGTCTCGCATCACAAGAAGTTCTCCCCTTTTGCAAAAGTTTGAATATTCAGCTTGGTGGAGGCTTCTTGTTCACCTTTGCTTGAAAAGATTTTCTTTTGCTTTATGAGAATGTTTACATTAGCTTTATTTTGTCATTATGAGGCCTTATTTATAGCTAAACACCTTCATTTGTTCTCTAATGGTGATATTGTGAAAGATACTCAATTTATAAACAGTCAACTGTGCAAGCTTAAGGTTGATTGTTAGATATACAGTTGATTATTGGGTTGTATTTCAAAAGCATGGGAGGCCTTCTGTATCATCAACCATCACTCTTTGATGACTAAGGGGTTGCCCGAGGCATAGGATAGATGACCGCTGGTCCATTGAAGCCTTAGGGTTGCTATCAACCTTCTGGATTATTGACTATGATCTTCCTACATTTGATTGTAGACTATGTGCAAGAAATGTCCTTTTTGTATCATCAGAGGTGGGCATCCTACAGTCAACTGCGACCCATATATAAGAAGTTGCCTTAGTGTATTACTGTTTGTGTCCTCCAAATAGTTGGTTGTTGAGGTTGTTTTTTGTACAATCTTCGCTTACACAACCTTATGCAAATTGGCTACAATTGAGATTTGAGTCATTTGACTATAGAAGGTGAGACTGAACCAATATGGATTGAGATTGCAATTGCTATTTGAGTCAAAATGAAGATTGTTTGGTACTTGAACAATCCAATGATATTTTCTGTAAGGAATTCAGGAAACTCATTTCCCTTATCTGCCTATTCTTCAGCTTCCCAATGATGTTGTCTCACGATTGATCTTTCCTCTCACTAAACTTCTTATCAACCTAGTCATTAAACTTGCTCCAGAGTCTAAAATGCCATTACAATTTTCCCTTTTTGTTATGCACACAAATATAACTTTGACATTTATAAGTAGAATGTTCTTGCCAAGGATAGACAAATCAATGCTTTCTTCTTCACTGGACGAATCCTCCATATTGAGAAGGTAGATCCGTAAACTCAAGGACTAGTTTTCTCCCATTAGAGTAGATTGATGTAGGAAAGAGAAATAGATATTTTGAAAATATTATTCTAGGCACAGAAATAGGAATTAGCAGTATTTCTTTATTTATTCTCTAATTTCTTATCTTTATCCTTAGTTAATCTTTTAGCCATTAAACCTAATTAGACTCCTAATTAGAGTATAATTATGTTTATCAGATGCCTATATATAGTTGTTTTAGGTGGTAATTGAGAGGAGTCTTTAATTATTGATTTTGATATTAAAATATCAAGTTCAGTTTTTGTTTATTCTTGTGTTTTCTTCTTGGTTCTGCATCAGTTACATTTACTCCTCACTGAACAAATAACATATCTACCTTGGGAACTTACTAATAAGGCTATCAAGTAGAGACATAATGTGCAAAATGATTCTATTTTCTCCTTAGCATTGTCTTTCCTGTTATGCATTGGTACCAAGTTTACACCATTAGAAGGTATATATAAAATTGTCAAATGGTACAAATTTAAAGATGTGAGTAAACTTATTAATCATGAACTTTTGTAAGATTTGTCTATTTAGTTCAAAAGACATACCTTTTGGTGAGCATGTGCAAATAATTGCATCTTTTTGGTAAATGGATTTGTCTATTTAGATACGAATGGACATATCTTCTTAGTGAATGATTGTATCCTTTTCATCAAAATGTACCTATTCAAAGATGATGATAAAACCCTAGGGTTTTGTTAGGAAAATTGGAAAAAATTGAAAAGAGAATGAGAAAAAAAAAAAGGGGATTTGATCTCTTTGAGTAGATCAACCTCCAAATCAAGTAACGATTTGAGTTGTATTTGATTGCTTAAGAAAAATAAGTCAGGACCTATATATGCATAGAGTTCTTGAGATTATTGTCCTTGCGCAACCCTCTGTCGCTCGTGTTCTCGATTTTGACAGAAAAGATAAATCGCAAGTGGAGACTTTGCCTACATGTATAGAGTTCTTAGTTCTTAGTCAAGGAGAATGAAAGAGAATAATCTAATATCTTATAATCCCTAAACTTAAGGGATCATAATCAAAGAGAATCAACTAATTAAGATAGATTGTAATACCTAGAAACTTTAAGTTATCCCGAGAACAAGAATTTCAATAGAAAAATGAAATTTCGTGAAAAACGGTATCATAATAGCCCAAGAAAATGACTGAATCAATTGAAGGGAGTGCCTTAGAGTTTAGATACCTTCGAAAAAGGGTACGGGATCGACAAACATCATGAGGCATGGTTTTTAGTGTCGAAAGAAATTGAATCAGAAATAGTTTTCGGTACAATTTCGGTTCGGGTTGAAAAATTGAATTAATGTAAGGGACTTTCGAAAAGTCAACGAAACCTTTAAAAGATTCAAATTTGGTATGATAAACAACCCTTAAGTGGTTTCGGGTTCAAACGAAAGGACTTATGGTCAAATTGGTTATTTGGCCCTAAGTGTAAATTTCTAATTTTGCTCGAGGGAGGCTTAAAAGACATTTTTTCATAATTTTCGGGGGTGAAATGTAAAGTTTAGGACCTATGGGTCTTAATGAAATTATTGAAACCTCAGGAGCTTTAAGGAAAAGGGGCAAAATACAAATGGAAATTAGTAGAGGGATGCAATTTCTTGAAACTAAGTGTGAAACCTGCAAGAACCGACCAACCACTTTGTCAGCCGCCTCTCCCATCGCTTATTTCGGTCGGTGAGGGGTTTGAGAAGAGGCTCCAGAGGGTCAGTGCTAGGGTAGGCTGCCTTGGGGGTCATCCATGGTCAAAAATCGGCCACATCAATGGTCGATGGGATCGAAATTCTGGCAGTGTCTTGGCCGACACGGCCGAAAAATCGAGGGCTTGAGGGGACGTTTTTGGGGCATTAATGAGGATTTTAGGTTTATCTAAGGGAGGTAAGGCCATTAAAGGCCTCGAATTGGACAGCCAAAGACGTGAGAGTGTTCGATTTTGGGTATAAATAGGGGTCAAAGTGGTCGAGGGTTTTCAAAATTTTAAGTTCAAATTGCTCTCATTTTAGGCTGAATTGAGGGCAAGGGATAGGGGATTTTATTCCTTGAAGGTTGTAGGTTGTTCCTTGAGAGTTTGGAGGGCTTTTGTGTAGATTTGAGTGGGAATTAAAGCCTCGCCGGAAAAGAAGGCAGTAGCTTTGGCTGAGCTTTTAAAACTCCGGTTGGGCCATCTTCGATCATCCTTTGAAGCATCAAGGCATGTCACTGTGATCGACTAAGGGTGTAGAGCAATCTAGGAGCAAAAACCAGCATTGCTGGTGTATCGAAGCCGAAGAAAATGAATGGAGCGTGAAACTCACGCACCTTTCTTACTCTCAGTCCACGCGCTAAACGCATGAGGGCGTGTGGCTAACATGTTTTTTTTTTTTAATTTTTTTTTTAGAAATGTTGAGAAAATTATTTTAGGATTTATTGTGTAGAAATATTTGGAAAAATGTTAGTATAGGTATTTATTTAGATTTTTCATGGTGAAAAAAGGAAGAAATTAAAGAAAAATGTGAAAAAAATATGAAAAATTAGGTGTTGGTATTTATTGAATGTATATGGTGTTTAGGGTGCCTTGAGGCCTAAAGTTGAGTGTTGGTGTGACTTTGGAGACTTGGCACGAAATTCGAGGTAGTGCACATTTTTCGAAAAAATTTGCATTTGTATCTAGAGGTGAGTGGTTTTGCCCCTAAAGCTTATACTTGATAAGATTTTCCATATTATGCATGCTATCTCCGATGGTTGTTATGTATTATGTAATTTGTGAACATTTTCATCATATCTGTACATATACTATTGCATCGGTAGTCATGTTATATCTCATAGTATGATATTATTGGCATATTGGAATGTGTGCATGGGATGGGGTGTCACCTTGATAGTATAGCCATAATTTTTCAAGGGTATTGTTGAAACAACGTTTGGGGTACCTTGCTGCCTTGTGTCCAAGTTGATACTACTACCTAGGGTTCCGTATCGGGATGGTTTACTAGGGAAGTTATACTAGGGTATCTATTTATACATGTTCATGCATCATTCATTCACGGCATTTTTAACAATGTCTTAGAAGATTCATATTTTAATGTTGGACTATGTCTTTGAAATATTTCAAGTTCCAGGCGAGACGAGCAGCCTAGAAGGCAAGAGAGTGATCAAGACATAAGCAAGATGAAAATTTTGTGTGTCCTATGCCGGGGCTAGGACCCAGTATTTCAGTTGGTTTTTGTATTCGATTTTCAACTAATATTGTAATATTATGTTGAACAAAGTGATATAAATCTTTTATGTATTGATATTCAAGTTCTGATTTTGCTTTTGTTTATGGTTAAGTTTATTGTTCCTTAGTTACATTTTAGAAATGTTATACTTATATGGGTATGTTGAGGATTTTAGTATGATTTGTGTATATGAAAAAAAAAAAAAATCTTAACATATTATATACGCTCTGAATAGGCGGGGTGTTACATAAATAATCTAATCTACTCTATTCTACTCTATTCCCTAAAATTAAGAAATTTTCATAATCAATTAGGATTTTAATCTAAAATTAACGTCAAAGATAATAATCAAATGCTATTATTTTGGAATTCTAACATTTCTTGCCTCTTCAAAATAGCCTTGTCCTCGAGGCTTTTTAGCAACGAACTTTGAAGAACTCTCTTCCAATGACTCAAGTTTCCCATGTGACCCTTAACTGATAAGTTTGGCCTTGTGGTTCAACAAGACCTTTATACTCCATAATGGCGTTGTGCCGTTAGAAGAACCCTTCCTTGCCATTCAATGGCTAGTAATGGTTGTGATGTAACTGCCATGCTTACCCTTGAGAAAAAAAAAAAAATTAGGATTAATTTAGAAAAATCCCAAGAAGTATCTTTTAGATTTCTTAGCGATGCAATCCGAAGCACCACTTCATAGTCCTCCAATGGTAGTGGGAGAAATTCCATGAAAAACTCTTGACCTTGCATAATGAACTTTCCTTTGAGACACTGCTACAAGCAAAAATTTGTCCATTTGTAACCTTTACCTAAAATTTTTTGCATTGATCAATAGGATAAGTCAACCATTTAGCAAACTTACTATTCATAAAATTATTACTATTGACAGTATCAATCAATACAGCAACAAACTGTTGGCACTTCAAAAATCCCTCAATTTTCTTAATTTGAGGATTAGAATAACCAACTAATGCTTGAACAGTGTATGTCAGGTTTCATTAATATCATCACTATCAGTACCTCCTTGGGCTACCGATCGACTGATACCATTCATTGGCCTTGCACTTCTGTGGTTAGACTGTCGTGATGTGATAAATTACATACCTCTACCAGATGAAGAATTAATCATGTCAGCTGAGGAGTTTCAGATTGGGAAACCTCAATGATCATCGTTGGGGTTTGAGAGAGAGAGAGAGAGAGAGAGAGAGAAGTCTCTTGTCTTTGATCGGTGATGCACAGCTGCGAGACTCCTCCCTTTCATTGACCGGCGGTGGCAATGGCAATGGTGATGGGGATGGCAGGTTTGGCGAGGCCTAGTGAATTGATTAGAAGGGACGTTTCACATTCAGTAAACATTGGAGAGGAGAGAGAAGGGCCATTGGCTGCTGCAAAGAGCTTCGGGAATACAGATCAGAAGGTTTGGAGACATCAGAAAATTATTCACTGATGATGGAGAGAACGAGAGGGAGATGAGTGCAAGACAGCATGGTGAAGGCTTCAATGTGAAACCTGTGTACGACAAATTTGGGGAATTCGTTGGTTCATTGGCCGATCCAAATCCGAACTGGCTAAAGAGTTAGGTTTGATGGATCCGGACCAAATGAATTTGGGCTAGACCTCTATTTAAACGGGTTGGGTTTTGCGGGTCCGGTCATGATTCGAATCTAAACCAAACCTGACCCATTGGCAGGTCTAATTATATCCACATTGAATGGCAAGCGGAGATAAGTTTGATTTGGCTAGCAGTTATCAACACCATATTTTTCCTTTGCATTCCCACATTTTTTTTTTTTTTTTTGGTTATGTTAAAACAACTATTTTTGTAACAATAGGAAGATTTGGTGAATTATGAGCTCCGCGGCATACTGAGTGCACGGCCTGGGCTCATTATGATCTTCAGCAGCATCCTGCGGTGTGACTGACTCGTGAGTTTATACTAACTGTAGTCTCTCTCATTTGCCGCAAAGAAGAATGTACAACATATGGATAGACACCACAACTGCCATAACAATGTACATATATAATAATAATAATGTGTACATAAAAATACAAATATTACACATTTTCATGTCAAATATATAATTCTGATCTTTCACATATAATTGTTTAGAGAACACCAAAAAAGAAAAAGAAAAAAAAAATCAGTAGGCATCTCCCAAAACTCAGAAAGCTTATACGGCGCCAGCCCCAAGCCTAACATCCCCACAACACAAACCAAACCATCTCCAAATACATAGTATATCACCACCTTCACCCTTCTCATGCATGATGAACTGATTGATCATGGCTTGCTAGCAATCTTAGCATGCTTCTTCCCATTGCACCCGAACGAGCCCATCGTCTGATAATTCACGTATCGGCTGGGGGCTGACGAATGCCGGAACCCCTTGGGCATGCAACTCGCCACCGCTCTCCCGCCGTAAACTGGCCTAGCAGGTACCGGGTTCATCAGCCTCGCATAGTCCCTGGCCGGCGCCGGCATCTCACGGCCGGCCATGGCCACATCCAGAGGGAAGAACAAGAGGGAAAGAGAGATGAATAGGGTGATCACGTAAACAAGATTGTGATTAGACATTTATAGAGCAGGAGTATGATACGTGAGAGTGAGATGGTTCAATTTTCTTTGGGTTGAAGGTGGAGGGGAGACGTTTACATATATATATATATACGTGTGTATGTGTACAAAATGGGGTGACATAAATGGGCTCGTGAATGGGCAGATAGATATGGCACAGCTCATTGCTAGCGTATAGCAGCAATGGATGGCGGTAGAGTTAGAGAGATAGAGTACGTACTATTAGGGGGAGGGTGTGGCCATTAGAGTTTGGTGAGGTGGGTGCTCTCCTTTTTGACTGTGGAAAGAGGTGAATGCTCGTGAGTTTCAGCCATTTTCATTATATATAAATGCATCTTTCTTGCCACTTAATCCATTACTCCTTAATTATTAGGTAATCTGAGAAGGCAATATTCAATTAGCTGAAGCTCGACGGCTTCTTTCCATGTATTCTATATATATGTGTGTGTGTGTGTGTGTTTTTTTTTGTGTAATGGTGCATTTAATGGGAACCAAGAACAGCAAGCAACAGCATTTATTGCAATATGTTTGATGGAGCTTCCATGGCATGCAGGCGAGCTTCGAGCTGTGACTCATAATTAGTTATCAATTAGAGAGCTTTCAAACCTTGTGGCCTCTATGCATGGGATCCTTTTGCAGCATGGTGTTGCTCGGATTAATTAATATTAATTGGGACATTTGCTGTTATGATATTTAACAGCAAAAATTACCATAAATTAGTTAGCTGAACATGCCACCACTGAGGTGGTCGACGGCCAAGTGATGAATTACCATAAATTAATAATTAGAATCATGTTAGATGTATATTATTTTTGTACATTTTAATCTACACAAAGGGATATTATGACCAAAATACCCCTCTTCTCCATGCGCCTCACCCGCCTCTATACACCTCATGAGAAATATTTTTGTCATTAATATACTTTTGTGTAGTCCAAAGTGTACACCAAGATGTACCAATAACATTATTCTAATAAATATTAAGGGATGGTTAATGATATTATCATTAAATTCTAACAAATCGGTAGATATATTTTAAGTGTGTTCGATTTTGTAAATCATAATTAAGGTTTCATATTTTTTTTTATGATTGTATATATAAATATTAATTAAGTCATATCATCGTCATATATAACATTTTTATTTATAAAATGAACAGATATATATAGAGTAAGTGGCTAGTAGTGTATAAATAAATAAAATTCTGTCAAGTAATAGAACTTTTTGGATAATTATAAATTAAAAACTAAAAATATCAAGGAAGGTGGCTCCAAATTGTCGAGCTTCAAAAGTCAACCTTAATTGCCCATTTGAGCTACCAGCTGGAAGCTCGCCATTGGGCCACGTTGCAGAGGCAATTAATATGAGGATGAGTCATCTTTGTTCATCACCCACACCCAGATTTTGAATCTAACCTCACCTACAGGGGATACCTTTATGACATGTGGCAACTGGCTAGCTCCCCCAACAAAGCCAGGGATATCTGAAGTGGTACACGTGTCATCTCATCCCTCTGGCAGTAGATTTCTTTCAGCAATCAATTCAAATTCAAGATCTAAGCTCGCTGGCACATTCACCACATATGATATATGAGAGAAAATGTATCTTCATTTTATCACGTCATTATATGTTTGTTTGTGAAGATAAATATTGTTATACGTGGACTGGCAGATGACGGTCTGCCTACAATTTTGGAAACTTTTGGGTGCTCCAATCTAATTTTTGGATAATGCGGGGCGGTTTCGTGAGAATGCAATTTCAGAACTGTGTGCAGATAGGGAGGGAGGGAGGGTATGATGGTAAATCAAGCACCCGTATTTTTTTGGAGATAATAAGAAAATAAAAGAGAATGGCTGTGGCTCCTGGCTCGTACGTATGAACAGGGCTGAGACGCAGTAATGGAGCTCGCATTGCGAACTCTGCCACTCACTTCGTTTTATAGCAGTAAGATTACAAACCCTAATTTCTCTCACTCTGTTACTTCTCATTCATATTCGAAAATTCCAACTTTGTTTTTAAGAGTCCTGTTGCCGGTCTCATTCATGGCAGTGGAGATGGTGGTTTTATATTCATAAAGTAGTTGAGTTACTTAAATACATATGCGAATAAATTTCAACCAATTTGTTTTGTTTCTTAATGCGTTTAAGCTCAATTTTCGTTAATATCAACCAATTTCATTGATAGTGATTTGGTGTATATATCAGCTTCATAAATATCAACAGATTTCATTGTTTCTTGAGCTTCATTGATAGTGAATTTGGTATATTTATATAGGCATTAGTTTCATATATATTAGCTTTGGTTGGTTGGTTGGTTTGTTGTTGTGCATCTCAGTGTGATTTGATGCATCATTGATAGTGATTTGGTGAAAACCACCTTATGGATTAATTGTAAATGTTATTGATGGCGATCTGGTGAGGCCACCTTATGGATTAACCATAATATTTAAAGAGAGGGGTGCCCCGATCTTCTACATTGAATTATTTCCTGTCTCTATTTCTGGGTGCCAACTATGATGAAGTTTGGAGATAGTGATTTGGTGAAACCTCTTAATGGATTAACTGTAATCTTTAAAGAGAGGGGCATCCCCATCTTCTCCAATGAATTATTTCCTGTCCCAATTTATGGGTATTAATTATGTGAATTTGTGAAAATTCTATTTAGGTGATGCTATTGTGGGAAGCCCTAAAAGTTGTAAGTCTGGGTTGCTTCTCATCACAGATGAATGCTTCATGAATTTGGATTTTAGTGAAGGCAAAGGGTGCTCCTGCTTGGATTTTATGAAGATGATTATGTTAATTACAGGTTGTAATGGATATTTAGGGAAAGTTAAACTTGAAATTGAAAAATTTGCAGTTCAGTAAAGATGTGTGCTTAACAAGTTTGGTGGAGAGGGATGAGTATAGTGGATCATGGTTGTTAAACTCTCGATTTTACAGTTACGATTTTACGACTTTTTGCACCGAAAACCCTTACGATTTTACGATTTTGAAGTTGAATTGCACTCAATTTTACGATTTTACATGTCAAAGACTCTCTTACGATTTTATGATTTTAACAACCTTGTAGTGGATATAATCCTTTGGATGGTTCCTTTGGATATTTTTGGTGGAATGGAAATCAAGACCTTCAAGCATTATAAATCACCCCTCTTCCTATCACTTTAAACTTTTAAATGATTTGGTGGTCAATAATGTAACTCATTGGATTGTATTTGCTTGGTTTAGCCTGTCAAGTTCTTCAGAAAACCTGTGTTTTCAGGGGGATGTTGAGAGTACAAATAATCATATAAAAGAAAATTATTTCTTTCCCTAACCACTTAAATTTTCAGATCATTGGTGGTTAATAATTTAATTTATTAGAAGTATTTATTTGATTTAGAGTGCCAAGTTCTTGCCAGATTCAGGGGATGCATGTTTCTACATAAACCTCTGTTTTGATTTTGACAATGTTACTATGATTAGGAGTTGAGGTATGAATTGGAACTCAGGTAGGAGAACATCCATATAACTTTTGCAGATAATTATAGAATTATGGTTTGTAGTGAATTCACTTGAATTTTACAATGTTTGGAAAATAGTTGCCCGTGCATATCTACACTTTGCAATTAATATATATGGAGATTTATTAATTTAATGGTAAATATTGGTTTTATATGAAAGCTACTTGAATTTTACTTGAACAGGCAAAATCAAGTAAAAAGTGATTCACTAAATTTTTTATGCTTTACATTCACAGATGAGCTACATCTGTAGATCTTGTAAGTTACACAATTCTTTTCTTTGTTTCTGCTTACATATGAAAGCTTTGTTGGTGAACAACTCTTTTATATGTAAAGGAAAACAATATAGATATATCACGGTTCTGTCACCATGCACTCATGTGGGGTGATCATTCAATAACCCAAATCTCTCTCTCTCTCTCTCTCTCTCTCTATATATATATATATCCTAGACAGATTGTGAGCACAATTATCATGAGCACAGATGACAGTCCTCAAACAGCCGGACAAAACATTGACCAATATGTATTTTGGGTCATGCTATTTGTACAGAACAAATGTTACAGAAGGATTTACAGGGCAACCAAAATATCCATTTGCCCCTGCAATTAATGACCCAAATGCCCAAAATGCCCCAAATGCAGCATCTCTCTCTCCCTCTGTCTCTCTCTCGCTCTCCCTCTCATATTGTCGGCCCTAGCGGCCGAGGCAGCGGCGAGGCGAGGCGGCAAGGCGGCTGAGGCGACGCAATGAGGCGGCAGAGGCGACAGGGCGAGGCGGCGGAGGTTGTAGCGGCGAGGCGAGGCGAGGCCAGGTGGCGGGGAGAGCAGGCGAAGGCGAAGAACGGCTGCAAGTGAGGTTGCAGCGGCGAGGGAAGGGGGGAAAGGGAGAAGGGGATGAACAAGAATCAATATATCGCAAAATATCGCGATATTTTGATGTCAAAATATCACGATATATTGCGATATATCATCCCTGTAAGCTTTCTGTACAAAAGCTTCTGTACAAATAGCATTTTCCATGTATTTTAGTACTAACAAACAGTTGCCAAGTAGTTATGACATCACGAGCCATATGATTATACATGGTTACAGTGTTAACAGCTGACTGATATGCATGATACGG
This sequence comes from Diospyros lotus, assembly GCF_014633365.1. Classification (NCBI taxonomy): domain Eukaryota; kingdom Viridiplantae; phylum Streptophyta; class Magnoliopsida; order Ericales; family Ebenaceae; genus Diospyros; species Diospyros lotus. The sequence goes on along the minus strand of NC_068338.1, from coordinate 31,042,183 downwards.
TTGTCTGGCATATCAATGCATCCTACATTCCAGATGCATGATATGCTTGGGTTCTTAGTCTGGATGTCAATCAGGTTCCTGCTGTGTTGTTCAGTGAGGGGCAAAAGAAAAACAAATAATTGTGATCATAATTTGATTTGTTAGTTATATGGTTCATACTTGAGCAATAAGGTCATGTTTTTCTTCAACATATGATCACCAGTGTCATGACATTACTGTTAAGAAAAACAAATTTGAAATTAGTTATGTGCAATCTTAGGTTTCCCTTCCTACAATATTAGGTCAAAGTTTGAATACGAAAGCATACTCACAGGATACATAGCCAGAAAAAAGTTGTTGCTTTTAGTATGCCTTTCCAGTCCCAAAGTTAATGGGAACGAACTGCTTTATAGGCAATTGTATCCATATGCTGTTGGCTGAGTGCTCAACACCTTGCATTCTGTATGTTCTTAAATATTTTTCCGTGGTTTAGTTTCAGAATAAATCTCATTGTGGTTTTTTAGGTGTTATGCTGTAATATAATCTAAATCATGATTTCAATATGTGCTGCAGCAAACAAATAGTTTTTCACCATATCATTGCATTAATTGTTTGGGATGCATTCACCGTTGTGTTTCCTTGTGGCCAAAAATGAAGCTTGGCCTCCTTTACATGTAGAGTAGTACATGATTCAATTTGTGATGTGTTTGGGCTCTTTTCTAGTTGTTTATATTCCCATAGATACTAAATTAATTCTGTCTAAACCACATGTTACTAGCTCATTTATATCTATTCATAAGTGTAAGCCATTAAATATGGTACATAAATGGTTTGAAACTCTGCTAGTTTGGCTGGCACATTAACTTGGTCATCCAACTTCAAGTAAATTCTAGAATGAGATCTATTTTGCTGGTAGCATTTGTACTGGAAGATCTGTAGATGCTGCATAAAAAATAAAGTATTTTCTGGTCCTATTGTGTAATATTTACAAAATGAAACTGGTTTGGTTGCATTGTAACCAATTTTATCTGATCTTAATTGTGATGCTTTGAAGCAGCAAGGGACTCCAATCCTAAAGATCATTGTTCACTTGAGAAAAATCCTCATTTTGCATCTTATGTGAAGTCAAAACAACCAAGGGGAAAAAGATCAGTAATATTGTCTGCTTTACCAGAAACAGTTGGCTCAATTGCAGTCGCTGCCACAGTCGTGGGTGCAGCAGCTACTCTTCTTGTAAAGAGAACCAAAGCTTCTAAAGAAACTGAGGTATGTAACTTCTTTAAATAATAGAAAACATTGTTTCTACAACCATGGCTGTGTTAGAACATAGAATATATGTAATTATGCCACTTAGAAACAATCACCATTTATATGCAATTAGAGAAATTGGAACTCGTATATAGAATCTGTTAAAAGTGGTACTTGGATGAACACCCTGTTACCAATCATGAGAATAGGAATAGTGTTATTAGAATATGTATTTTGCTGGCACAGATTATCTGCATTTTGGCTTTAGTGAGGTCCAATTGCAAGACATGCACGACTTTTTTCTTTATTGCTTTGAAAAGTATTAAAGTAGCATGGTTCTGGAAAACATAATTTTGACCAAAATACTTAAGGGTGTCTTCTAGTTTGGTTTTCCTGTTCGACAAACAGTAAACACTATGGGCCGCATCTAACTAATGCTAAATACAACCTATCTTTTACACTTTCAAGAATCATTTTTAATGCTTTTGTTTTCAATCTACAAGCATCTCCTGTTTTATGGACTTGTTTAATTTTAGAAAGGGAGAGGCCAATTGGTTTAAAATTGATTGTTGAAGAATCCTCTGCACTAAATCATGTCCAGTGTCAGACTTCACTTGAATTGAAGTTGGGTAAAATTGTTACGTTTTGCTTGATTTATGGAAAAACAATGATAAATTAGACACTGGTCCAAACGTTTTCTTTCCAGAGATAATGGAGCACAATTTTTAGAGGTTAAAATAGTTAGTCTGGTAATTGGCTTGCTGGCATATTGTGTTTCTTTCAATTCTATCAATATATTAAGGTTGCTACTTGCAACTACTACAATTGTGATTTATCTCCTCCTTGTTTTTCTCTTCCAAAGAATTTATAGTCAAGAATTCTACACAGGTTGAATGTTTTAGAACCAAAAAAAAAAAAAAGTCGATGACACCGTTTAGTTGGGCATTAGAAGATTAACTTGATGCATCTGAGTGTTCTTGTCTTGGCATTTACACCTCAGCTATCTTTCTGATTGCCTTCCTTCCTAAAAGGCAGGTCCCCTTGAAAACTTGTGAAGAATGTGGTGGTTCTGGTATTTGTTCTGAGTGCAAAGGGGAAGGATTTGTTCTTAAGAAATTAACAGACGAAAATGCTGCTAGAGCAAGAATGACTGCAAAGAATATGGCCACTAGATACACAGCAGGGTATGTTCCGCCCCCCCCCCCCCCCCCCCCCCCCCTTCTCTCTGTCTCTCTGTATCTATCTATCTATTTTGGATTTATGTATTATGGATGTGCCTATTGGATCTACAGGCTTCCAAAGAAATGGAGCTACTGTACAAAATGCTCGTCTGCTCGTTCCTGTAGTTCATGTGGTGGCAGTGGAAAGCTGAGCTACTAGCATTGTTCGAAATCGCTTTGGTGCTAAGATAGATGCCGTTGCCTCTATAAGACCATACAACCAGGTTCCAGCCTGGAAGATTGAGAGTGAATTAAATCTTCATTTTGTACATCTCTACATATAGTTTTGTATTAAGCCTAGTGGTTAATGAAAACTGTGCCCCTCTTTGCAGCTTAAGTTTTTCTGCTATTAGTTCTTGAACATCTTCCTAGACTTGGTTTACTATTCTTTGAGAGTAGATATAAAGAGATAACTTGAATTTTCAAGGCTCGATAAGCATTCAAGCTAATTTAGATTCATAAGCAATAATCTGAACCTTATTCTCATTTGGTGGGGTCGGCTATATATATGAATTTTAGCTTGTGATTCATCTATATTTATGATCGTAACATTTTTGTACGTGTATTATAATTTATTAGAGCTTTTTTATCAATTTTTTCTTCATCTTCTCTTATATTTCTTTAGCTATCAAGTTTTTATTTTATTTTATTTCATCCACATTTCTTATAAAAACATGTTATTGGTTTTTTTCTTGTATGAACAAACAATGTTAATAGGTTCAAATGTATCTTATGCTTAGTAAGAGCTACTCAACATGCTTATCATAGCAAATTTGACAAAATTAAGATATGAATTTCACATAAAAAAATAAGTTGGTATCTAAACCATGCCATTTAGTCAAAGCATGGAGAGAAGCTGGCTAACAAGATTCAACAAAGACTTGCTTCGCTTTACCCTAAAAGCATGCAAGATGAAGCTCCAATTCTTTTGTCTCATCTTATGATGTAGAAACTCCAAATGATACATATGACAACAGTACAAGGGAGAAATTAATTGATAATTGAACATCATCAAAGGAACATGCACATAGCGGGAAAAGTGGTACTTGGACAAACAAATCATTCTCAGGCTATCTGTCCAAGTACCACTTAGTCTAGAGGCTATTAAAAGTGGTACTTGGACAGATAATTGAACATCATCATAATTTGATTTGTTAAGAGCAGAGAGAGTCAACTCTATCCTCATGCCAAATAGCCCCAGTTTTGTTGGTTCTTTACAGATAGCCTGAATTTAGACTTCATATCTATCCAATGATGGATTCATGTTGGAAAGTCCCTTATGGTTTGAACCCAAATAAATTCAAGAGAAAATGTTAATGAATACACCCTTAATACTCAAATGTTAACACTCCGATCTTGGATCGATTGGTTGAGATGACAACATTATATTGACGAAAATGTAGTTATGACAATATTATTAATTATTATAAGTCTCTTGCCAGTACGTATGCACGAAACAATTTGTTTCTGATTTTCCACAGCTGACGTGAAGGAAAATGACAGGATGGGCTGCTGTGGTAGATTGGAAAAACTAGCACCGTACATCGCTGGTCAAAGTCATTTGCCCCTCTACTAAAATAATGATGGATTACAGTTAACTTTAATTATCTCATCAAGATCTACTAAAATAATGATAGAAAGTTTAGTAGTAAAGTAATTAAGATATGGTAAATCAAGAAATATATTTTTGATATGACATTCCATCACGAACGTTTTTGTTGCTCGACCTCACTATTCTAGCAAAGAAGATAAATCAAAAAATCATAAATGAGAAAGAAAAGTCTTTTTTCATACTCATCCAGATTACTAGACTCCCCTTGAATAAGTCGAGTCATATTTATTGTATATGATAAATGAGCAAAGTTCAATCCATGAAAAGGGCCAATTAATTGTTATTGATGGAGTTAATACTAAACTCCCACTTAACTAACAAGTTAATAGCTAAATTTTCTTGAAATTCCAAATTAATTATAATATTTATCGGCTTAATTATTATTAAGTGCAAAAATTCAAAATCAGAAACACCAAAAGGAGAGAGTGGGGGAAACTCATTTGATGTTCGTATTTTCTCTAAAGTAACTAAGGTGAGGGGATTTAGTTTTGTGTGCAAAAAAATGTCTTACTCTACTTATTAGGCATTAGGTTAAGGGCTAAGCCTGTATTAATTAATTTACTTTTTGTAGAGATATTTTTACGTACCAAGAGGGAATTTTTTTCTGTACCCTAAGACATAACTAACTAAATACATTTTATTTAAAAAAAATAATTATATTAAATACACTCTATGTTCATACTTTAATCACCCTTCCATTAATTTGGCTGAGTACACTTGCCAAATTGTTAGGCGACCGTTGACCCTCTTAATTTGGTTCATATCCAGAGTAGGCGAAATTGAAATTGGGCCCGTAATACTATTTCTGCATTTATACTATTTTTTTTTTACAAAATTATCAAAATTTTGTTACGTAATTAAAAGTATATAAATTTTTGAAAATTGTATGAAATAAGGTTTATAATTTTTGTAAAACATGTACAACACTGGGTATATATATAGTTATGGTAGTTGTCCATCGGGTGTATTGGGTAGGCCGACAGATTCAACGGTTAAGATTTAGTTAATTATGTCGTTTAACTAAAAATAAAAATAAAAAAAATAAATTAAAGAGTCTTTAGTAACATGATCAAATAGAATATATATATATATATATATATATATAGCCTCACGATCATAAATCTATCTGATGGATCTAAATACTTTTAAATGCATCATCAAGGTAAGGTACAAATTTTGCATGCTACATATAATTGGTCACATAATATTAAATACAGACTAAAAAACAAATACTATACTATATGGGTCATGCTACATGTATATCATTTTTGTATATTTTGGGCTACACAAGAGGTATTATGACCAAAATACCCTGCGCCTCTCCATGCGCCTCTATGCGCCTCAGAGGGATATTTTTGTCATTGATACACCTTTATGTAGTTTAAGGTGTACACAAAGGTGTACCAATAACATTTTTCATACTATATAGTATATTGCTATTGTGGGACTGTGGATTCATAAATTTCCATATCCGAATATATATATATCATCTATGAAGTACTTGTTTATTGACATCATCCACTCGCAAACTATATCATAAGATGCTGAATCTCTATCTATTCACAAATTAAACATGCGACGGAGTGCCGCCGGACGGAGTCGGCGCAGACACAATTCTGTTGCCGCGCTCCGACCGGCTGTTCTCCGCGAACTTGACGCTTCCATGGTGCAAACCCTTCTGCTTCTCCTCCTCGTTCCACTCCGACGCGTAGTAGTATTCTTCCGTGTATTTTGCATCTTTCGACGGCGGCAGCAGCATGCTTCCCCACTGCGGGAAGTGCACCAGAGCCACCGGAAGGGTGCAAACCACCGCCATGACCCCCATCCACGTCAGCCCTCTGGCGGTGGAGAATCTCGAGCCGGAGAAGAACACCAGCTGCGTCAGCCCACCTCCGACGTTCCCTCCCGCCCCCGTGAAACCTGTCATATCAATTAACACATTGATTAAGTATATATTTAACAAAAGAGATAAAAGAAGACAAATGAAAAAGTTAATCAATACGAGACACTTGAATGTAATATTATTAAAGATAGAAAGGAACTGTAGGCGACCTGATATTAGTCCTAGGGCTCGGCGAGAGACAAAGGGTATGATGCCGTATGTGGCTCCGCAGGCGGCTTGAGCTCCGATGGAGAAGAGGACCATGGCGACGATGGCAATGGGGAGGGAATTGGCGAGGCCGAGCCAGATGCAGAAGACTCCGCCTAGGGTTTGGACCACATAGAGGGTCCATAGCCGGCCTCTCATACCGTATCTTTTGGCCGCTAGGTCCGATGCGTAGCCTCCGAAAGGCCGGGCCACAATGTTGGCCATGCCGAAGCTGGCGGCGATGATTCCGGCAGTGTGAAGCTTGAGATTAAACCTGCAGTTAATTTAATTAGTTAAAGCTTTAATTTGGTAAGTTGGAATATATATATATATATATATAGTAATTTGCATTGCTGAAAATTGAAGCGAATCAAGATAAGAATTAGGGCACAGCAGAGCAGAGCAGACCTGTCGTAGAAATACTCTGCGATGATGTTGTTTATGCAAAGCTCAACTCCCATGGAATAGCCATAGACGAAGGAGAAGAGCCATGTTCTATAATTTGTGACAGCATGCCAGAACACCTGAAGAAAATTTGTTATTAGAACTTAATTTGTGTTAATTTTGTAACTATATATTTAATTGTGTTCTTCTCTTTGAATATAATATAACCATTAATTTATAGTACTCATTACCCGTCGTATTTTAATTATATCTATGGATTCATTTCAAGAGAAGGCATTTTTGAAAAGCCACGAAAGAATATATATATATATATATATATATTAATTATAAGACTCTGATCACCTTGGAAAACTTGTCTTTGTGGACATCACCCCTCTTCTGGAGAGTACTGAGGTTGCCATCAGGCAAGTCCTGGCCAAGAGTCAAGACCATGACGCCGACGATAACATGAAGCCAGGCGGGGATGAAGAAGGCGATCCTCCAGGAGGTGAAAGGGGTTGCTCCGCACAGTTTGATCACGTGATACAGGAAAGGCATGAGAAGCTGCGTCACTCCACCGCCCATATCTCCCCACCCGGCAGTGGCGCCATTAACGAGGCCAATAATCTTGCTGTTGAACATGGTGCTCACCCAGAACTGGCAGGACACGAACGTGGCCATGGAGAAGCCGATCATAAAGCGGACGGCGATGTAGCCCTGGGCGGACGAAACGAAAGAAATGCAGAACACGGTGGGGGCCGTTAAGAGGTTGAGGAAAGCACAGCCGAATCTGGGGCCGATGAGGTCGCAGACGACGCCCATTACGAGGCGAGAGAAGATGCTGCCGGAGACGGAGGCGACGCCTGCGTTGCCGATGTCGGAGCGGGTGAGGTCGAGGTTGTCGCGGATGATGGGGACGAGAGGGGCGGCGGCGAAGGTGGAGACGAAGCAGGTGAAGAAGGAGAGCCAGGAGAGGTGGAAGGAGCGCATGTGGGGTTGGGCAAAGGAGAAGATTTTGATTGCATTGGCCTTGTGCTCGGAGTCGACTGGTAAGTCGAACTTGGGAATGGGTTTGATAGGAGGGACTGACAAAGAGAAAGCGGTTTGTTGTAAGTCAGTAATTCTACTGCCGGAAGCCCCATGGATGTTGGAGCTTCCACCTGTAATGTCCGAGGACTTGCCTTCGCTTCTATCTACAGCCATTCTCTCTCTCTCTCTCTCTCTCTCTAGCTTAGGCTTGATGGTGTGGGAGAGGAAGTGGTGCCATGCATGCTACTTATAACGGATGGGCCGTTGACGTTGTGAAAAAGCCCTCCCGTTAGGAAAACAAAGAAATTAGTTAAAAAAGGAGGGGAGAGAGAGAGAGAGAGAAATGGCCTCGTCCTGGCTCATAAATTTTGCCAAGTTCTTCTGTCTGGTAATTAGGAAAACAGTGAAGGGTAAAAACATATGCACCAAATCAGAGACGAATTTTAATAATAATAATAATTACAAACATTCACTGCATAAAAATTATTAATATATAATTTTAAAGATAGATTTAAAGACAAATTTAGAAAAATAGTTTTAAAGGTAAATTTAGAAATGAGAAATTACCCGTCTCTAATTTAGAGACAGAATAAGAGCCGAATTATTTTTGTCTCTGATTTTTTTTGGCTCAAAGACAGATTTAGAAACATAAATTTCCTAGAAGAAATGAAAAATTTTCAAAGACGAAATTTTTTTATCTCTAAGCTAAGGGTAGAGACAGAATAATTTCCTTCAAGTATGGCCCTTATCTGCCATCTCCATCTCTGCCATGTGTGTAGAGACAAAAATAATCCATCTCTATCACCAGAGACGAAATTACTCTCGATCAGAACATAAAATAAAATAAAACATATAAAAAATAATATTTTTATATAATATTTTATACAAATTTATTTTGAAGTTATATCAAGGTGGACAAAATTAGAAGTAAAACAAAAAAGCAAATTTGGTTTTGATGGTACTTGAAATTTATGCAAACACTAATATGGTGTATTCATTGGAGCTTGGTTTGACACCAAATTAGTGTTCTACACCATTAATTTGGTGTATTCATGCTCTTAGTGATGGAATTTTAGGCACTTAAGACTTTTTCATCACTAAATATCAAATTTTTTTTTGTAGTGATTTGTGAGTGAGCTAGGTAATTTGATTAAGAATATTAATTATATATAATAAAGTAAGATGGACTAAACCGAATGAGCATGTGAATGTGAATGTGCATGTGCTAGCTTGTGCTAGGCATCATCGAAACATTTGGGATGGCTAAGAAATATTTAATGGAGTAGTAGGCAGGCATGCATGATAAGGTACAATACATATATAAAATTAACCGATGTTGGATATATACCAAGAGGGATGAACGATATCGATATGAACGATATGTATGTATGGGTTAACTATATATATATATATATGCGAATTATATTACTAATATATTAATGGTCAAAGGTGTGCTCATACTGGAGGGGTACGGAACCGTACGTTTTTTCCTCCATAGAATAAGGATCAGACCTTCCCATGGAAATGAAAGAGCCACCCACCTCCCTCCCTCCATTGGCCTTTTTTTTATTTTAACCTAAACTCCAGTCAGCTTATTAATTCTTCCAATTAAGGTTGGTTTAAGGATACAAGCGCGAGGTAGTAATATGATGCATGCGTTTATTGAGCTTGAATATGAATAATAATAAATGATCCTAGCTAGCTAGCTAACTAATTGTGAGGTTTGATGATTACATAATTTACATGTACATATCAGACAGGGTGTTAAAAGTTAAAAAAAGAAAAAATACTATTAATTGTTTGGCTGAGGACCAATTAACCCACCAATAGTTGCAACTTGAGAATGCTCATGAGTTTGGATCTTGAACCCTAGACTAGATTGCTAGTGTTCACAATTAATTTGTCTTAATTAGACGTATTTTACAAACTTAAAAACATATAGAGTTATATTTAATTAATATATGCAATATTGGTAGGCGTAAATTAAGGAGTCTTTCATATAATTAAGAGGGTATTTTAATAATAAGGTTTAACATGATTTCACACACCAAACTTTGTAATTGTATATATATATATTCAACAATTAAGCAGCCACTGACTTAATTTCCAACTTCAACTGTTGTGACTATTATTTCAAAGTAAACCCACCCATATCATTTAATTTTGTACGTAGGAGACAACTTAGCTATCCTTATTAGCATATATAGAAATTAACATATAGAATTGTTTGATTTTAACAAACAATTCTCGTAACATCATAACATGATAGAATTCATAATAACTATTATTAATTTTAAATAAAACTATAATAAAATTTGTATATATGGTGTCAATTTATAAAAATTATTAATAGTATTTATTTATTGATATAGAATATTTGATTTTTGTCTATCATTTCCAACGAAAAAAGCCATTGTTGAAACCAATGGCCATGATGAAAACCATGCGTCTTCAGCTAAGAGGATCATCGTTTTGATCGAGAGAGAAAGAGAGAGAGAAAATCAATGTGTTAAAAAATAATTTGGCTGCAAAAAGAGAGGCAAAGAGAGAGATATAAGGTTATTTACTATATTAACGAAACATGACAGAATACTCATATTCACCTCTCTGATAGAAATAAATGTTTAAAAACAAAACATTTTGATTCAACCATATTTCTTTCCGGACTTGCTTACTCTGTTAATCAAATTTTCAAAAGTTCTATTTCTGATAATTAAACACCATTATAGGTGCATTTAATATGTACTTCTTTATTTCATTCCTTTAAATTCATCCTCATACCACTCAATAAGTTGCAAAAATAACACAAGTCCAATAATTTTAGCTATTATCAATGAAGATAATATAATAACTGTCACACTATTGGCTGCAAGTGGCTTTATAAATTGATGCTTAATTTTATATTAACACGATATTTATAATATATATTAAAATTTTTATAATATGGTCAATATTATACTCCTCATTTTATAGATTTTAATAAAATGTTTCTAACGGTATATATTCTTTATAATAATTTAATTTATATTTATAATTAGTAATCAAAATATACAAATATAATAAAAGTAATAAAGAATATAAAGAGAATAATTTATTTTAGAGTTATATCAAGATGGGCAAAATTAGAAATAAAACAAAAAAGTAAATTTTCTGTTGATGGTACTTAAAATTTATGCCAACACCAATATGGTGTATTCATTGGAGCTTGTTTTGATACTAAATTGGTGTTCTACACTATTTTGGTGTATTTATTGGAGATGCATGCTTTTAGTGATGGAATTTTAGTTGCTTGGATTTTTTCGTCGCTAAATATTATTGATGATAGTTTTTGACACCGATCACCACATGCCACACCTCGGCAATCAAGCCTTGGGAGTAGGGATCTTGAATTTGGCGATGTCGGACCTCAGGAATGTAACCTACAAGACAATGGAGTGACAGGGCTAGTATCCCTCAGGGTGGATTCCGACGCTCAAATTAGTAGAGTAAATGCGAGTAATAGAAAATGTAAGAGGTGGAGAGCTTGGTCATATTTAGTGAGGACCTCTGTTTTTTGTATGCGGACTCGTTATGGGGTACCCGAGATGGCACGAGCATGACTCTCGAGGACCCCGATCAAGTTAGAGCAGGTCTTGCGGTCTGGCCCGAATTTTTTGGACTCTGTTATGGATTGTTGATTTGTCACGTGTCAGTCTCTCGGGCAATCCACGTGGCGGGTGAGACTATTAACGTGTAGGGGCATTCTTGTAATTTTAGGTGGTGCCACATCACTTGCCCCCCATTCCTTGAGCAAAGTTGAAAATTATGCTGGGTCGAGGAGTAACTTAATTTGTGAGATTATTTTGACTGTAGATGTTTCCTAAGATGCACAAGAGTATTTTTAAGGACGAGATTAGCGTTTATCAGCGTCAATTATTACCTTAAATTTACAATGAGTGTGTGGTTGGAGGGAGGTCTTATTACCTTGTAATTATGAGGGGTGTTTAGTTGGAACGTTTGGATCCCTCTATATAAGCCCCACCCCTTCATTATCACTTCAAGACAAGTTCTTAAGATTTTGAGGTTAGTTTTTTCCTCCCTCATTCTTTGTTTTTTTTTTTTTTTTTTTTTTTTTGTGATCGCTAGTCTCGAGTCTTGATTGTCGAGGTGGCACGTGGTGATTGATATCAAAAATCATAATCAATTATTATTATTATTATTATTTTTTGGTAGTGATTTGTGAGTGAGGTAATTTGATTAAGAATATTATATATAACAAAGTAAGATGGACTAAACCGTATGAGCATGTGCATGTCAGCGAAACATTTGGGACGGCTAAGAAGTATTTAACGCAGTAGTAGGCAGGCATGATAAGGCACAATACATATATAAAATTAACCGATGTTGGATGGATACCAACGTACGTCTGAGAGTCATGAACGATATCGATGGGTTAGCTATATATGCGAATTATATTACTAATATATTTATGGTCAAAGGTGTGCTCATACTGGAGGGGTACAGAACCGTACCTTTTTCCCTCCATAGAATAAGGATCAGACCTTCCCATGAAAATGAAAGAACCACCCACCTCCCGCCCTCCATTGGCCTTTTTTATTTTAACCTAAACTCCAGTTAGCTTCTTAAAATTAAGGTTGGTTTAAGGATACCAAGAGGTAGTAATATGATGCGTTTATTGAGCTTGAATATGAATAATAAATCCTAGCTAGCAAATTGTGAGGTTTGATTACATGGTACATCGATCAGACAGTGTGTGTTAAAAGTATATAAAAAAAAAAAAAAAACTATATATTGTTGGCTGAGGACCAACCACCAATATATAGTTGCAACTTATTGAGAACGCTGAGTTTCAATCTTGAACCCTAGCTATAGATTGCTAGTGTTCAGATAGAGTTAATATATGCAATTGGTAGGCGTAAATTAAGGAGTCTTTCATATAATTAAGAGGGTATTTTAATAATAAGGTTTAACATGATTTCACACACCAAACTTTGTAATTGTATATATATATATATATATTCAATAAGCAGCCAATGACTTAATTTCCAACTTCAACTATTGTGACTATTATTTCAAGGTAAACCCACCCGTATCATTTAATTATCTAGGAGACAACCTAGCTAGCTAGCTAGCTATCCTTATTAGCATAGAAATTAATTTGACTGATATATATATACACAATAAGCATCTATATATCTTATTAATTAACTGAATTGATTAAACGTTTGAAATAGGCTCCTTTGATTTTAACAAATATATAATCTTTATATTTCAAAAAAATTATTTTAATTCAACCATATTTCTTTCTCGACTTGCTTACTCTATTAATCAAATTTTCAGAAGTTCTATTTTTGATAATTAAACACCAATATAGGTAATATGTACCTTCTTTATTCTATTCCTTTAAATCCTCAAACCACTGAAGAAATCGTAAAAATAGCACAAGTCCAATATTTTTAGCTATTATGAATGAAGATAATATAATAACTGTCACACTATTGGGGCTGCAAGTGGCTTTATAAATTGAAGCTTAATTAATCCAAATGGTAATTTATACAAATCTTAATTTGAATGGGTTAAAGCAAGCAAGCTTAGGTCATGGAATGCCAAGTTCACCACGGCTTTGTTGTCTTATGGTTTCACTCAATCTAAGGCATATTACTCACTCTTTGTTATGTCAACCAAATCTAATTTCTTAGCCTGTAGTTTCATTTGTAAAGTAAAAATAAATAAATAAATAAAGTGAGCTAACAATTGACATGTCATATTCAATTTATATCAAAATATAAAAATTAAATTAATTTAAAAATATGTCTAATGATGTAGTCGAAAAAAATGAAAAATTTGAGTTGCCACACGAAGAAAAGATCAAAGTACAGGGATTAAATTGATTTGAAAATACAGATCTAGAAATCTAATTAAAACAACGAAATATTTGAATGGTTACATGAAAAATATACGTAAAAATGTAAGAACAAAAAATATAGGTTTGAATAAGACTGACCACAATTCGATTCGAATAGTGAACCAAATCGAAACTATTTTTTTAAAAATCGAATCGAAACCATCTTTTCAGTTTCGATTCAAAAACCAAAACTAGAACAGAAGATTTACAGTTCGATTTAGATTCCTAAAAATAAGAAATTCAAATCAGAATCGAAACTGGTTCAAATCAATAAAAAATAAATTAAATAAATTTAAATATATAATACAACGCATAATAATTAATATTTTTAAAAATAATTTCGATTAAAGTAAAGGGAGTTACAAATTCAAATGTAAGTGAACTATATGTGCTTTGATTCATTTAAATCTCAAAAGGATACATTATCAATTTGATCTATATAAATTAAATTCAATCTCTTTTTTTTTTTTTTATTAAATCATTTTGAACTAAAACTAACTAAAATCGTTAAGAACTAAAACCAAATCGTTAGAGAACTAGAACTAAAACTATGTATAGGCGGATCAGTTTCGATCTATTCCATAAAAAAATGGAACCGAAATCGCCAATTTCAAAATGGTGGTCGGGCAGGCTTAGGTGTGGTGTGGGCTACTACTAAAAAAAGGAAGAAATATATAAAGACGTACGTGTGCACATTTTTAGACGGAAGTAAAAGTATCTTGGTTTCCTTAATTATTTAAGAAAATTCTCAACTTAACGAGACAAGACAATAGTGATTAAGGCAGGCAGCGGTAGGCGTACGGATGGGCACGCACGGCTGTTTCGGTTCGGTGAAATGCTGATGAAAAACAAAAGTGTATATATATATTAATTAATTAACGAAACGCTAATAAAGTATTTAATTAATTCCAGAAATTAAACAAAGCATGATAGTACGTACAGTGGAGTGGACTTTTCTGGGCGGGCTCTTTTGTCCTCTCCTCCGTCAATTATCCTCTTTTTATTAGTAATTACATTACATATATATGAAGAAGATGATGTCTTACATCCATCTGTAATCTTAATTAATTAAACATGTAAGAAGATCATGTCTTACAGTGCAGTGCAGTGCAGTGGATGGACGCTTCCTTCCTTCCTCCTCTATTTTAAGCTGTAACATATAGGAATCGAAGTTAACTACGTCTTAATTTTAATTGGAAATCAACAATTAAGTTTTCAATGAATCTTAATTTAGTGCATGGGATCGAGCTCACGTTTTGAGTGTCAGATGACAATGAAATTTTCCTAAATGCAGTTTCAATATCTTGTATGACTTCATCCTATATATATATATATAAATATCTTCCCATGAGTTCTTAATTAATTCTTTTCTTTTTCTTTTTCTTTTTCTTTTTTTTTACAATTACATTTGCAACATGCTATATCCCGATCGATGACTTAGTTGGTGACTAACATTTTATTTTATGATAAATATAAGATTGTGGACTTAATTTTTATTTCACGTTTTTAGATATAAATATTTATAATTATTTTTCATGTACCAAAAAAAAAAAAAAACTAAATCCCACTCGTCACCTCCCGAATGGCTAGGCAACATATTTTTAAGAATTAGAATATAGTTTTGGATAATAGAATATATATTGTTGTAGTTAAATTCAACAATATACAACATAGCGAAATGACGTGCGTGCAAGTCATTGAAGTGTCTGTTATGGAAAGAGTAAAGCTGCGTTCTCTTTACTTTTTAATTTTTAATTTAGAATTTTGAATTTATTTTTAATTTTCTGTTTTGATAGTTTATTTTTAAAAAATTAAAAACGCGCTCCCTTTGTTATTTTAAAAAATTATTTTTCAAAACAGAGAATTAAAAAACGCGTTCTCTTTTAAATTTTGAAAATATTTTTTTAATAATATTTTATTCAATAAATTTGATTATTAAGTAAATTATAAATATTTAATGTTAATATATTATTAAAATATATATATATTTTAAAGTTAATAAATTTTGTAATATTTTTTCTCATTACAATAATAAAATATGAATAAATAAATAAATAAATATGTTTTTGAGTTTAGAGTTTGTTTTGGATGAAAATACTCAAAACAACTTTTTGTTGTTTTGAGTTTTCTTTACAATTTTTTTTTTATTTTCAAAAATGCGTTTTTAAAAACAATAAAGAGAATGCATTTTCATTATTTTAGAAAACTGAAAACTAAAAATGACTTGAAAATAGTAAAAAGAACGCAACCTAAACAATTAATAATTTAACATTGTGGTTAGTATGATCATGTAAATTGATTAATCATATGAACAAATAAAAATCGTAGTCTAAGCTCAAAGACAAGGAGTAACTTAGATAGGTTGAATACATATTTTTATTTATGCATTTTTACATTTTTTATGTGATTTTTTAGAATTTTTTATTGTATCGATTACGATTCTAAACTACACATTTTTTAGTTAATTACACACATCAGTTAGAGTGTACAATACATGTGCATTAAAATACCCAAATTACCCCTTACGTGTGTGCAAATGACCAACATCTCCTTCGCAACTTCTTTTTTCAGTACCAATGACAAGTACAAAAGATTGAGGAAAATGTGTGACAGAGATAAGGGCTAACAATGAGGTTGGGTAAGCAGTGTGGTAGGACAAGAATCAGGCAATGATGAGGCAGAGGAGATGGCCAATGACATGATGGATGAAAAGGTGCATGTTGATAGTTATGTTAAAAAGTGCAGAGGTCGTCATCGATTGAAAAAAGTGAAAGGCAAAAAGGCGAAGGTATTAACGATTGTGACACGTATAAAGGCCATTGTTGGTGGTGGCAGAAGGTGAAGAGGCAAAGGTGTTTATGGTAGTGGAAGGCAAAGAGGTGAAGTTAATTGACGGTGGCGACGGCCTCTACACCTTTCTCTACCACCAACGCCTTTGTTTTTTTTGCATCGTCAACAACAACCCCTACATTTTCTACCACCGTCGACACCTTTGTCTCTTCACTTTCTATCTTTCCCACCTGACGATGGCCTCTGCACCTTTAGTCATAGTTGTTGGCATGTATCTTTTTCTCCATCCTTTGTACTTGTCGCACCTCTCCTACCTTGCCATCGCCTGCTTTTTATCTTGCCATATTGCCTACCCATTATGCATGATTTCATCAGCATGGGAGAGTACATAGAGTCAAATGCATTACCAAATATGTATAATTGTTGTGTTTGTCATGTATAACTTTTGAAAAATTGTACGTTGTCAAAAGTATTGATATTCTAAATAACATAAACATTGTGATATAAAGCTCTAATTTGCGCTTAACACTAACGTGACAACAAATCATTACGGGGGTGTGAGCTCTAATCACCCCTTCCCCCTAATAATATGTTGCCACATCAGTGTGATGCGGATAATAGATTAATTTTGATGTGAAACCCTAATCTATTACTTACGTCAGGCAATATAGGACAATAATTATGTTGTTTGACGCTAATGTGATATATAACATGATTAATAGTGTACATAATATAAAAATATTTTATACGCATGATCTTTGTTATATACATATATTTTACTTGTGTATAATACACTCTTTTTTATTGCACATCATATCTTTTATATTTTACAAATATCAATACCTTTAAATATTATTAAAAAATAGAAATACTTGAAGGTACAACATATAATGTTACCTTTTTGCTCCATAAAAAAGGGACAAGATAAGGTGAGTTTCTCCCCATATCTACTACTTGGCTTAGTTACACTAATTAATTAATTAATGGGGCTTTTTTAAATTTGGTGATGTGATATATTATTAATCTAAATAAATATTAAATTTAGATATTGATATTAAATATTATGATTAATATGGCAATGGCCGATGTGTATAAATTTAGTTTATCTAAAACTAAAAGAGATAAAAGAGCATGACTAAGATAAAATCTTTTTTGTAAGCAATAATTTGAGCGATTCTTATATATATTTGATAATTAGCATTTCTCTATTTCAATATTTATTCAGTTTCCTGCACCAATTAATGACTTTATAATTAAGCTTAGAGAAATCTCTCGTTAATTTGTTTCCTAACCCTTTTAACAATTTTATTATTTTTCAAGATATTGCAAAAAAGACATAAACTATATAATAACCACACCTAGTTATCAGGAAAATTAATAATAAATAGTTTAAAAAAAGAGAAAGGAAGCCAACTTGTTGGGTACTTATAATGATAATTAATGATTCCGTAGCTTTGACCGATGACTTTTGAATTTAAAGGCCGTACGAAAGTCAACTTATCTATCTCTACACGTAATTTTCTTTATTTTGCATGAATTTAATTTTTATCACTTCACATGCATGCATATCTCAACACTCAGCTTCAGATTTTATGGGATATATACAAATTATAGGTTAATCTTAAATGTAAATTTGAGTGGAGTCTTTAATGACTTTCTATTTTATAATAAATAAAATATTCAAAAATATTTTATGAGATAAATTAATTTAAAAATATAAATTTAATAATATAATTAAAATAATAAAATATTCGAATATTCACATGAAATGTATGTAGAAGTTTGGGCTTTGTTAATTAGTAAGAAGAAGAAATATAAAGACGCCTTCACTGGTATAGCACGGTTGGTTCTTAAGTAACAGATTATATCCAAGGATGTAGATTCAAGTTATGACAGTCGCAGTGTGAAAGTTTTACTTTTATGTGAGAGTGACTCTTTGTAAACATCATGTATTGTGCTTCTTACCTATCACGTTGGATTAATTATTTTCACTTGTGTGAAACTGTACGTGGACAATGAGTACGAAGACGTACTTGCTTGCACATTTTTAGAGGGATGTAAAAGAATGACGTATCTTGGTTTCCTTAATTAATTAGGAAAATTGTCAACTTGACGAGACAAGACAATAGGTAGGAAGCTTAACTTGCTTGCTGTGATTAAGGCAGTTGTAGGCGTACGGATGGGCACGCACAGCTGTCTCGGTGAAATGCTGATTTCATTAGCGAAAAACAAAAGTATATATTAATTAAGGAAACGCTAATAAAGTATTTAATTAGTAATTTCACACATTAAACAAACTATAATATGATAGTACAGTAGATCGAGTGGACTTTTTGGGCTCTCTTGTCTTCTCCTCCATCAGTTATCTTTTTATTAGTAATTATTTACATATATATATATATATATGATTACATGAAGAAGATGCCTCACGTCTGTAATCTTAATTAATTAAACCTGTAAACTTAATCAAAACCTTGACGGACGGACGGTTCCTCCACTATTTTAAACTGTAACATATAGGAATCCAGGTTAACTACGTCTTAATTTTAATTGTAAAATTAATAATTAAGTTTTCAAGGGATCTAAATTCAGTGCATGGAAGCTCCCGTTTTGAGAGTCACGATGACAATGAATAGGCTGATACTTTTTGATTTATAAGTCGTATAAAGTTTAAAAGTTATGTGTGAATTCATAATAATGCGTTTAGATAAATATATTTTAAATAATTATTTATTTAATTTAAAAAATATGATAAATTATCAAAATTTAATAAAAAATTAAAATGAACATGCTATTAATATATATTTTATGTTTAAATTTAAGTTTAATTTATAAAAATAATAGACATTAAAATATATCTATGTTAAATATATATATATGTTAAACCTATATATATAATGAAGGGTGGACAACAACGACGACGAGAGAAGGCAGCGATAGGCTAGGGTGATGGAGATAGACCGGAGACGACATGTCAATCTAGAAGCACAAGGTGGCGATGGACATGGAAAGAAGAGATGTAGGTGACGACGAGAAGTTGAGTTAGAGGAAGTGATCAGAGAATGAGATGGAAAATGATAAGAAAGTATAAATATTTAAATTATTTAAAGGTAAATTTGTAATTGATTTAATCAACGAAATAAGTTATCAATAATTTATTTAAAAAAAGCTAAGAAGAGAGCAGCTTATTGAAAATATTATTAAAATAACTTATAAAATTAATAGTATTTAAGATATTTAATTATTAATAAATACGTAACAAAATAAGTTATACAGTATTTAAATTTCAACTTCAACTGCAGTAAAAAAAAACTTACAAGCAGATTGCGAAACACCATCTAAATTTTCCCAAATGCAGTTTATGAGGTTATAAGTTTGGTTTTATCTTGTATGATTCATCCTATATAAATAATAAATTTATGGGGTTTTTAAATTTGGTGATGTGACATATTATTAATTTAAATAAAAATTAAATTTTCGATTAACATCGAAGATGTGACGTGATCTAAGTAGTTGGATTGTCAAATTTTTTATTTTATATTAGTGATCGGACACATAGAATGCGTGTATAATAATTCATATGAATTGAATAATAAAGTGATGGGGTGGTTGTTCCGGCGGAGGATAGAGTTGACATTTTCTTGTTTTAAAATTCTTACCTACATCCTACATCATATATAAATATGCATGCATATGGTCCCACGTTCTTTGTAATTAATTAATATATATTGATTAATATTCCACTGTATATTAATTTCTTACTTACTATTAATTTTCACACACACACAAATATATATATACCATTAATTTGGACTTTTTCCATCATAAGATAAGACCCAACAGTTGGAGCTTCATATGCGTGTTTTTCATGCATCTTAATTATGTTTTCTTTCCCTTTTTGTTGCCAAACTCAAGTTAAGTTAATATTAGAATAATATTATTGATATATCTTTATGTATCTCTTATGTTATATAAAAGTGTATTAATGACAAAAAAATCTCTTATGAGATGCATAGAGACGCATGAAGACGAGAGATATTTTAGTCATAATACTCCTTTATATAGTTCAAGATGTATAAAAATAATGTACATATAACATGATTCTTAATATTATCGCCATTTATGTCACATACGTAACACGCTAGATTAAATAAAGAAATCTTTAAAGGCTGTTATATTTTAATGACATTTAATTTGTTGATCGGATGATTTTTATTATATTGTATTGATAAAAAAGATAAAGAACATGACTAAGATACAATCTTAATTTGAGCGATGCTTATGTATTTGATTAGCATTTTTCTATTTATTCAGTTTTCTTTACCAATTAATGACTTTATAAGTTTAGAGAAATCTCTCGTTAATTTGTTTCCTAACCCTTTTAACAATTTTATTATTTTTCAAGATATTACAAAAAAGACATAAACTATATAATAACCAGACCTAGCTAGTTATCAGGAAAATTAATAATAAATAAATAGATTAAAAAAAGAGAGAGGAAGCCAACTTGTTGGGTACTTATAATGATAATTGATTCCGTAGCAGCTAACTTAAAGCCGTACAAAAGTCAACTTATCGATCTCTGCCCCTAATTTTCTTTATTTTGCATTAATTAATTTAATTTCCAGCACTTGGCTCACATGCATGCATGTCTCGACACTCAGCATGGAGGTCAGCCTCAGATTTTATGAAATATACAAATTATTATAGATTAATCTTAAATATGTAAATTTGATTGGAGTCTTTCATGATTTTTTATTTTTATTAGGACTCGCTCGTCTTCATAATAATCCCAAAGGTATGTATTGAATCAAAACAAAATTTGCTCTGATTTTTATTAGAAATCATGATTTAGTGATTTTTTATATATTCAAATTAAGAATCGAGTTATTTTTGTTAATCCAAGAAATTAAAAACAAGAGAGAAATATAGTCTATTAAGTAATTAGTAAAATAATATGATAATTATAAAATTATGACTTATTATTCGAAATTGACGTGATAATTAATCATTGAAGGTATAACATCTAATTGAGTCTCAATGCCTTAATTTGTTGTCACGTGTCACGTTAGTGTCGGACGACAATTTAGTTTTGGATAATTATAATATATATGATTGAATTGATTTATTTTCTAAATGAGCGGATAAATAAGAATAAAAATAGAAAATCATCAAAACATTTTATTTAAATGGTTTTTGTCCCATCTATCGTTGTTTCTCTTAGTAGCACTGGACTAAAGGAATGGGCTTATGACGGGCCTCTTAGTGGCAACTAGATTTAAAGAATGGGCTTTTGACTGGGCCTAAAACAAATTTATTTGATGTAAATGGATGCAGCTGGGTACTACTGTAGAAAATGAGTAGAAGAAAAAAGAGATAATTATCGAATTTTTTTTAATCTAAGGTTCCATAATATTCAATTTTCACTAAAATTATAATCTATTAAAACTATTTTTTAACTTAATAGAGACTTAGCTACATCTTTTTTTTTTCCAAGAATGGTTTACACACTCCCTTGGGGAGTGTAACCATATGAAGTATAAAAATGTGTACTTCATCTGAGGGATAGTTTTAGAAGAAACGTTGTTATTTGGGACGAACCAGTGACACTGACCGGGTCGGGTCGACCCAAATGATATCTTCTTTTTAGAATAGTTTCGATTGAAAGAAGGGCTTTAGACCAACAAGTGGTATTAAGGGCTTAGAAAAAATCTATAAAAATGGCCAACAAGTCTGGAATGTCCAATTATTTGGTAGGAGCTGCCAACTTTGCCGTCTTCTGCCAAAAAGAGGCAAAGAGAACTTTAACGATCTTTTAGATGAATATTGCAAAGATAAGCCTTTTTTTTTATCCACCAATGTTTTTTATATATAAGGTGAATTCTTTTAAATCATTTGGCCAACTTATCTCGTTTACCTTAACAAATGAACTCGAACGAACTTTTATCAAGTTGAATACTGAGTTGAACCCGAATAACTCAACTCATTTACACCCCTATTTGTGCTCATTCTAATAAAGTTAAACCTTATTATTTTGTAAACAATTAATATATATATATAGTCATTGATGCTCATTGGATGTATATAGTCGATGCAGTTAATGGGTACTTTTTTTTTTTTTTTTGGGGGGGGGGGGGGGGAGATAGTTGTATCCTATCACTAGTGTTATTTAGAATATAAGTAGATGTGACTTAATTAGCAAAATATTAAGTTTTTATTCGAATATGTGAGATTATAATGGGAGACTATATATAAGACTTATCAGTCATTTTTATTTATATGCATTTTTGTGTGGTTTCTAGTGTTTTATTTTTATTTTTTTGGTCTTATGGTATTTATTTAATTGTAAATAAAATGAATAAGTAAATATATAGTAATAGATTTTACATGTATTTAAATCTAAATAGAAATGATAATTTATCTCATATATGTTATAATTATTGCTTTGCTTGCTTGTGTAATATTTAAAGAAGGAAAAATAGGGTAGGAATATATATAAAATTCTCATCTAAGCTCTTTGACATTGGAATGGGGTAATGTAACCTTATGCACAGAACAAATACAAACCAAATTGTCTCTTGGCATTATCTACTGGTGAGTTGACTATTGTTTTTAAATTGGATGATATATATACATATATATCTTTTTGGTTATATGCATAAAACAAATAATATTAAGATTCCAGATATTCTTTTTCTTTTTGTTTCTTTTTCTGGTTGATAAAAGATTGATTTATAATCATTCTTTAATTCACTAGTTTCTTAAGTGGCTAAAGACAAGTCTAGCTCCCTCAACTTTTTCAATTTAACCAATTGGCTCAGTGAAGGAACCTATTGACCTCCTTAAGTTTCAATTTAGACCTCTTAGACATTTGAAGTTTTAATTTTAGACCCATCAAACACCTTGTGTACAATCAACATCACGCGTGTGTTACGCGAAGTTGAAATGCGTGAAGCAATACCATCATCTTCTTTTTTCCTTTCGTCGTCATCACCACCTTCTTCTTCTTTCTATCATTGTCCGTCGGTTGCTTCATCTTCCTTACCCATCGTCTTCATCTTTTTTTTTTTCTTTTTCATCTAGCTTCCTTCCTCAATGGCTGTCATGGCGTTAAAGCCCATAGCCTCTGGTGACGCCAGCTATGTTGAGCATGAAGATCTCGGCCATGGCAGTGACCAAAGGTCGTCGGCCATGACTATGGCGAGAAACGACCCACGATCGAGAAGAAGAAAAAGAAGAAGAAAGGCACAACAGAGGAGAATGGCGATCGAGGAGTTGATGGCATTGGTGGCGAACGGTGATGGAGCGACAACGACAACAGCTACAAGACAACAACAGTGTAGAGAGAGAAATGAGTCTGGTTGCACTAACACGTGGCAAGATATGATTGGTTTTCATTGCACAATTAGCATCTTAATTGCATGGCAATATTTCATTGGTTTTGAGAAAAAAATGGTGCTCACACAAAATTTAAGTTGTCTAATTGATCCTAAATTGAAAATTGAGAGAGTTAATAGATCATTTCTTAAGTTGAGGGACACAAGTGGTTAACATGGGAAGTTGAGGGGCATGGATATTGTAACACCCCAATTCTCGGGAGCGTTAACGTAACGTAAGATTCCGGGGATAAATTTTTTTCAAACAAAAATCCAACACAAAAACCATTCCCCGAAGATCCCGTTACACCTTCTCAGTATATCAACTATGAACCATTAATAAACCAAGACAGGTTCACCAACACAAATGCGGAAGCTAGATCGAAACCTCAACAGGTCATAACCAAAACCACTTTATTTATATATAAAGTTGCACCAACGTTTACATGACGTTTTCAAAAGTAAATAACATAACTGAAAAGACATAATGTAAACTATCCGCTAATCGCCGTCACTCCTCGACGATTCCTTTCCCTTTTGCACCGCTGCCTTCACCTGGAACGTTTGAATATTCCAGGGACAAAGTCCAAATTAGATGATGAATCATCTAAGTGAGAGTTCAAAACACATTTTTCATGAATAATGCAAGACATGAAATAAACCAATATACCCGGTAAGCCCTAGCTCAAGAGAATTCCCACGCGCTTAACCCTACCATGGGGAAAGAGCAATCTCTCTAAAAGCTATGCCACCACACCGACTCGATGACACGACGACGCGACGCGATTCTAGCTTAAATGGGGCTGCCAACGCATCTCACCAGAATACGTTCCCACCTTAAGCATCCAGGAACCACCATACAATCCCAACTCCAAAATTTCACATGGACCACCTAGTCGTCCTAGTGCAACTTCCCTGGCCAAACGGCCTGGCACGAAAATCAAGGCGGCTATCCTGACATGCACACCCAGCATCAGATACCCCTATTATTCCGTCACGCCCTTGGAGAATTACGGCTACACTATCCAGACAACATCCTAGGCTGACATCCCACATGAACAACACAGTATGGATCACCTAGTCGTCCTAGTGCAACTTCCCTGACCAAACGGTCTGGCACGGAAACCAAGGCGGCTATCCTGACATGCACACTAGCATCAGATACCCCTATTATTCCGTCACGCCCTTGGAGAATTATGGCTACACTATCCAGACAACATCCGAGGCTGACATTCCATACGTACACATAAAACTCAAGACAATGCCACAATTCACAATTCAATACATCGTATAAACAACATTTATAAAATGCAATGCACAGTTCAAAACGTTTAGGGACAAACCTCCCTCATAAATCCAACCGTCACTGGTTACCATTTTAATGCACAAAACCATTTTGCATGAAATCACCATATGTTCAGATAGAACAAGCACAATAAATCAAGTTTTGGAGGAGAACCACTCACAAGAAAGCCAAATTTTGGTAGCGAACAACTCACCTTGAACGAAACTCAGAACACCTCGAATCTTGTGCCCAACCTCAATTTTCGTGCAACTCCTCAAGTCTTTTAACCAAACCACCTCCTTACAGGTCCTCACGCGCTGCCTAAGTGCTTTACGCGTGTGATGCCTCGCGTATGCTTTTAAAAACCCTCTATCCACTAAACCCGAAGCACTCTCGTCTAGCACAAATGTATCACAACTTCGAATGAGAGAATCCTTAGCCTTGAGCCCCTATTTATATGTTTAGGAAACTTAGCCACCAAGAAATATATATTCTGCAATCATTTCAAATCTTTCAAAATCTTTTCCAATCATTCCAAATCTTCTAATATTTTCTATAATCATTCCAAATCTTTTGATATCTTTTGCAAATCATTCCAAAATCTTCTAAGATTCTCTACAATCATTGTAAATCTTCTATAATCATTCCAAATCTTCTAATATCTTTTGTAATCATTCCAAAATCTTCTAAAATCTTCTGCAATCATTGTTATCTAAATCAAATCTTTTCTTATCCAATCAAATCTTATACAAATCTTATCCTTAAAGTCATCATGAGCCTTCATCTTATCTCTAACGTCATCATGAGACTTCATCCTTATCTCTAAAGTCATTTATGAAGCTTTTTCCTGAATCTCCCAAATGCCCCTAGTAAAAAGATTTCAAGAATTACACTTTGACCCGAACTTTTGGATAATTGCACTTAGACCCTTTTCAACATGGTCCCAGGCTAATTTTTAATTGCATTTTAGTCCCTGAAAAATGGACTAATTGCGCTAATGCCCCTAATTTTTCGGTAAATTACACTTTTACCCCCAACCTCAAAAATTACGATTTTGCCCCCGGCTCAAAAACTGAACTTCTCTTTAAAGACCTTTATAACCCTTTGAAATATCCCAAAACACTCTCTTTAAAATTTCGAAAAAATATCGTTTCGATCTCCCTCCGTCAATTTCGAAAAAACTGCACTTAGGCCCGAATCTTCGTTTTAGCTACAAACCCTTTTGTTTCTTCCAAAAACTACTGAAGGGTTACTCTATATACCAAATATGAACTTCCTTGGGGTTCCATTGACTTCCCAGATACCCCGTACGATAATTCGGTATTTCAGCCTAAATCACAATTGCCTTTTTTTAGCTGTACCGGGAACCGTTCCCGATCCAACTTCTTTTGATGCCTAAAATCATAACTCGTATTACTTGTCGATACTATACCATTTTCCTTGGCTATCTAGGGTCCAGGGTATTCCCTCTGACTAATTCGATCGTCCAAAGTTGCGTTAGTGTACCCTATAGTCTTATTTTCCACAAAGTCCATTTATGCCCTTCATCAAATATTATTTATGACCTCAAATCATTCTCGGGTATTACATTCTCCCCCCCTAAATAAATTTCGTCCTCGAAATTTGGTCCGTGATAATTGAATCACTGCTATTGTTAATGTCTCCCAATTGAAATGTCTTAATTACCATTCCTAATCCTTAGAATTTACTCATAACCTACATCTCTATATGATTCGAGCTTACCAAACATGTCTCTTATCTTCCAGAATATCTTGTTGTAGCTTAAAACAGGCGGTTACACATATCCAAAATAATTCATAATACTTAATATTATTTCAAATCGTGTCCTCAAAATACATTTCATTGACTCCCAGCCGACTTTATTGCTAATGCATATGATAAAATCACACAGAAATTGACAACATTGAACTTAACTCGGCGTACCTTTCTCTTTTGTCCAGTAGATATCGTCGTCATCCTTTGACAGGTAGAAAACTCGTCCAGGGCGAGGTTTTTGAGCCTCGTTTGCTTTTCCCATTTGTTCCACCTTCTGCCTCTTTGGACATTCGCTCAAGTAGTGACCAGGTTGTTGACACGAAAAACATGTAATCCTCATTCGATTCCCGGTTGGTGGTGCCTCTTTATTCTTAGGACAATCATTTTTCTTGTGTCCTTCTTCACCACACGAAAAACATCGAATATGTCCTTGGAAACATTGTTTCCCGGAGTGTACCTTGCCACATCGAGAACATGGCTCATTGCTTTTGGAGTTCCTTCCATCTGATTTATGCTCCCCACCTTTCGGATCTTTCTTCTTCTCATCCGATCGAATCAAACTAACTCGCAGTAGATTAGTCTCAGTGGATAAGGCTCTATGCAATGCCTCATTGTAGGTGTCCAAAGTCCACGAGCTAAGAGCTTGCTGCAGTCCTACTTTCAATCCACCCACAAATTTCTGGGCTTTCTGCCACTCATCGGCTTCGTACATAGGTACATACCGGATCAGTTGAGTAAACTTTACGTCATATTGGGTCACCGACATCTCGTCAGTCTGTTTTAATTTCATGAACTCCCAAGTCTTTTCTTCTCTCCAGCTTCGAGGAAAATATTTTGTGTCAAACGCTTCCTTGAATCTAGCCCAAGTCACAGGTTGAGCTTGCCTTGGCCTTGGATCTTGTTCCACTTGCCTAGGTGTCCTTTGTAAAGCTCGCTGGGCTGATTGCCACCATCGTGCAGCGTCTTCCTCAAGCATGAATGTAGCACAATTGACCTTATCTTCGTCACTGCACTGTAAATGTTGGAGCAGCTTCTCGGTTTGCTCCATCCAGTATTCCGCCATGCAGGGGTCGTCTTCTGCTTTTCCCCTGAACACCGGGGGTCTCTGTCGGCGATACTGATCCAACACATGAGTTGTATGCCTCGATGGCTCATTCCTCGTTACATGTGTCAGCATGCCTTCTAAGATTCTTTCCATTCGATCAAATCTATTCTCACTAGGACCTGATCGCTCCTCTTGTCGTCCATCGTTTGTGACACGATTCGCAGAACGGCTATGATGACTGCTACTACTGTCACTTTCATCTCGCTCGCTAAGATCCATGACTCTCCGAGTTTTCACCATCTGAAAAAGAAAAACACTTCCTTAATCAGTGCAAATCTCACGTAAAGATAATCTCTATCTTGCTAAAAGATCTTTCAAGTCCCACAACCATTAAGGATAACCTGTCCAAATCTCAAATCATGAATAGTGACAATTTCTAATCTCCAATCATCTTTACGGGACTCAATCCTACAACCCGACCACTTCATTTTTTTAGATCAACATTTGAACTAAACACTCTTGACTCGTTCCTATGAGTTGTTTCCTTGAGGTACCTTACCTCGATCCTCACAACATTTATTTTGAGATCCCTATCATCAAAATCAATCCTCAAAATCCTTAAACTCGATTCTCCAAAACACTTATCAAATCATCCTGAGTTTAATATCCCTAGGATCCTTGATCCGAATCGAATTATTTCTAACTCGATCATTCCCGATAACTACCAGTTATCTCATTACTCCACATGAAATTTCAACTATTGCCCTCGAATCGATAGTTTCTAAATTTCCAACGAAATCTATAATCTTTAAATAACCATCGCTCTAATCAGAATCCCTTACATTTCAAACCCTAATCAGAGTCTCTTAAATTCCAAACCTTCGCTCTGATACCAATTGTAACACCCCAATTCTCGGGAGCGTTAACGTAACGTAAGATTCCGGGGATAAATTTTTTTCAAACAAAAATCCAACACAAAAACCATTCCCCGAAGATCCCGTTACACCTTCTCAGTATATCAACTATGAACCATTAATAAACCAAGACAGGTTCACCAACACAAATGCGGAAGCTAGATCGAAACCTCAACAGGTCATAACCAAAACCACTTTATTTATATATAAAGTTGCACCAACGTTTACATGACGTTTTCAAAAGTAAATAACATAACTGAAAAGACATAATGTAAACTATCCGCTAATCGCCGTCACTCCTCGACGATTCCTTTCCCTTTTGCACCGCTGCCTTCACCTGGAACGTTTGAATATTCCAGGGACAAAGTCCAAATTAGATGATGAATCATCTAAGTGAGAGTTCAAAACACATTTTTCATGAATAATGCAAGACATGAAATAAACCAATATACCCGGTAAGCCCTAGCTCAAGAGAATTCCCACGCGCTTAACCCTACCATGGGGAAAGAGCAATCTCTCTAAAAGCTATGCCACCACACCGACTCGATGACACGACGACGCGACGCGATTCTAGCTTAAATGGGGCTGCCAACGCATCTCACCAGAATACGTTCCCACCTTAAGCATCCAGGAACCACCATACAATCCCAACTCCAAAATTTCACATGGACCACCTAGTCGTCCTAGTGCAACTTCCCTGGCCAAACGGCCTGGCACGAAAATCAAGGCGGCTATCCTGACATGCACACCCAGCATCAGATACCCCTATTATTCCGTCACGCCCTTGGAGAATTACGGCTACACTATCCAGACAACATCCTAGGCTGACATCCCACATGAACAACACAGTATGGATCACCTAGTCGTCCTAGTGCAACTTCCCTGACCAAACGGTCTGGCACGGAAACCAAGGCGGCTATCCTGACATGCACACTAGCATCAGATACCCCTATTATTCCGTCACGCCCTTGGAGAATTATGGCTACACTATCCAGACAACATCCGAGGCTGACATTCCATACGTACACATAAAACTCAAGACAATGCCACAATTCACAATTCAATACATCGTATAAACAACATTTATAAAATGCAATGCACAGTTCAAAACGTTTAGGGACAAACCTCCCTCATAAATCCAACCGTCACTGGTTACCATTTTAATGCACAAAACCATTTTGCATGAAATCACCATATGTTCAGATAGAACAAGCACAATAAATCAAGTTTTGGAGGAGAACCACTCACAAGAAAGCCAAATTTTGGTAGCGAACAACTCACCTTGAACGAAACTCAGAACACCTCGAATCTTGTGCCCAACCTCAATTTTCGTGCAACTCCTCAAGTCTTTTAACCAAACCACCTCCTTACAGGTCCTCACGCGCTGCCTAAGTGCTTTACGCGTGTGATGCCTCGCGTATGCTTTTAAAAACCCTCTATCCACTAAACCCGAAGCACTCTCGTCTAGCACAAATGTATCACAACTTCGAATGAGAGAATCCTTAGCCTTGAGCCCCTATTTATATGTTTAGGAAACTTAGCCACCAAGAAATATATATTCTGCAATCATTTCAAATCTTTCAAAATCTTTTCCAATCATTCCAAATCTTCTAATATTTTCTATAATCATTCCAAATCTTTTGATATCTTTTGCAAATCATTCCAAAATCTTCTAAGATTCTCTACAATCATTGTAAATCTTCTATAATCATTCCAAATCTTCTAATATCTTTTGTAATCATTCCAAAATCTTCTAAAATCTTCTGCAATCATTGTTATCTAAATCAAATCTTTTCTTATCCAATCAAATCTTATACAAATCTTATCCTTAAAGTCATCATGAGCCTTCATCTTATCTCTAACGTCATCATGAGACTTCATCCTTATCTCTAAAGTCATTTATGAAGCTTTTTCCTGAATCTCCCAAATGCCCCTAGTAAAAAGATTTCAAGAATTACACTTTGACCCGAACTTTTGGATAATTGCACTTAGACCCTTTTCAACATGGTCCCAGGCTAATTTTTAATTGCATTTTAGTCCCTGAAAAATGGACTAATTGCGCTAATGCCCCTAATTTTTCGGTAAATTACACTTTTACCCCCAACCTCAAAAATTACGATTTTGCCCCCGGCTCAAAAACTGAACTTCTCTTTAAAGACCTTTATAACCCTTTGAAATATCCCAAAACACTCTCTTTAAAATTTCGAAAAAATATCGTTTCGATCTCCCTCCGTCAATTTCGAAAAAACTGCACTTAGGCCCGAATCTTCGTTTTAGCTACAAACCCTTTTGTTTCTTCCAAAAACTACTGAAGGGTTACTCTATATACCAAATATGAACTTCCTTGGGGTTCCATTGACTTCCCAGATACCCCGTACGATAATTCGGTATTTCAGCCTAAATCACAATTGCCTTTTTTTAGCTGTACCGGGAACCGTTCCCGATCCAACTTCTTTTGATGCCTAAAATCATAACTCGTATTACTTGTCGATACTATACCATTTTCCTTGGCTATCTAGGGTCCAGGGTATTCCCTCTGACTAATTCGATCGTCCAAAGTTGCGTTAGTGTACCCTATAGTCTTATTTTCCACAAAGTCCATTTATGCCCTTCATCAAATATTATTTATGACCTCAAATCATTCTCGGGTATTACATTCTCCCCCCCTAAATAAATTTCGTCCTCGAAATTTGGTCCGTGATAATTGAATCACTGCTATTGTTAATGTCTCCCAATTGAAATGTCTTAATTACCATTCCTAATCCTTAGAATTTACTCATAACCTACATCTCTATATGATTCGAGCTTACCAAACATGTCTCTTATCTTCCAGAATATCTTGTTGTAGCTTAAAACAGGCGGTTACACATATCCAAAATAATTCATAATACTTAATATTATTTCAAATCGTGTCCTCAAAATACATTTCATTGACTCCCAGCCGACTTTATTGCTAATGCATATGATAAAATCACACAGAAATTGACAACATTGAACTTAACTCGGCGTACCTTTCTCTTTTGTCCAGTAGATATCGTCGTCATCCTTTGACAGGTAGAAAACTCGTCCAGGGCGAGGTTTTTGAGCCTCGTTTGCTTTTCCCATTTGTTCCACCTTCTGCCTCTTTGGACATTCGCTCAAGTAGTGACCAGGTTGTTGACACGAAAAACATGTAATCCTCATTCGATTCCCGGTTGGTGGTGCCTCTTTATTCTTAGGACAATCATTTTTCTTGTGTCCTTCTTCACCACACGAAAAACATCGAATATGTCCTTGGAAACATTGTTTCCCGGAGTGTACCTTGCCACATCGAGAACATGGCTCATTGCTTTTGGAGTTCCTTCCATCTGATTTATGCTCCCCACCTTTCGGATCTTTCTTCTTCTCATCCGATCGAATCAAACTAACTCGCAGTAGATTAGTCTCAGTGGATAAGGCTCTATGCAATGCCTCATTGTAGGTGTCCAAAGTCCACGAGCTAAGAGCTTGCTGCAGTCCTACTTTCAATCCACCCACAAATTTCTGGGCTTTCTGCCACTCATCGGCTTCGTACATAGGTACATACCGGATCAGTTGAGTAAACTTTACGTCATATTGGGTCACCGACATCTCGTCAGTCTGTTTTAATTTCATGAACTCCCAAGTCTTTTCTTCTCTCCAGCTTCGAGGAAAATATTTTGTGTCAAACGCTTCCTTGAATCTAGCCCAAGTCACAGGTTGAGCTTGCCTTGGCCTTGGATCTTGTTCCACTTGCCTAGGTGTCCTTTGTAAAGCTCGCTGGGCTGATTGCCACCATCGTGCAGCGTCTTCCTCAAGCATGAATGTAGCACAATTGACCTTATCTTCGTCACTGCACTGTAAATGTTGGAGCAGCTTCTCGGTTTGCTCCATCCAGTATTCCGCCATGCAGGGGTCGTCTTCTGCTTTTCCCCTGAACACCGGGGGTCTCTGTCGGCGATACTGATCCAACACATGAGTTGTATGCCTCGATGGCTCATTCCTCGTTACATGTGTCAGCATGCCTTCTAAGATTCTTTCCATTCGATCAAATCTATTCTCACTAGGACCTGATCGCTCCTCTTGTCGTCCATCGTTTGTGACACGATTCGCAGAACGGCTATGATGACTGCTACTACTGTCACTTTCATCTCGCTCGCTAAGATCCATGACTCTCCGAGTTTTCACCATCTGAAAAAGAAAAACACTTCCTTAATCAGTGCAAATCTCACGTAAAGATAATCTCTATCTTGCTAAAAGATCTTTCAAGTCCCACAACCATTAAGGATAACCTGTCCAAATCTCAAATCATGAATAGTGACAATTTCTAATCTCCAATCATCTTTACGGGACTCAATCCTACAACCCGACCACTTCATTTTTTTAGATCAACATTTGAACTAAACACTCTTGACTCGTTCCTATGAGTTGTTTCCTTGAGGTACCTTACCTCGATCCTCACAACATTTATTTTGAGATCCCTATCATCAAAATCAATCCTCAAAATCCTTAAACTCGATTCTCCAAAACACTTATCAAATCATCCTGAGTTTAATATCCCTAGGATCCTTGATCCGAATCGAATTATTTCTAACTCGATCATTCCCGATAACTACCAGTTATCTCATTACTCCACATGAAATTTCAACTATTGCCCTCGAATCGATAGTTTCTAAATTTCCAACGAAATCTATAATCTTTAAATAACCATCGCTCTAATCAGAATCCCTTACATTTCAAACCCTAATCAGAGTCTCTTAAATTCCAAACCTTCGCTCTGATACCAATTGTAACACCCCAATTCTCGGGAGCGTTAACGTAACGTAAGATTCCGGGGATAAATTTTTTTCAAACAAAAATCCAACACAAAAACCATTCCCCGAAGATCCCGTTACACCTTCTCAGTATATCAACTATGAACCATTAATAAACCAAGACAGGTTCACCAACACAAATGCGGAAGCTAGATCGAAACCTCAACAGGTCATAACCAAAACCACTTTATTTATATATAAAGTTGCACCAACGTTTACATGACGTTTTCAAAAGTAAATAACATAACTGAAAAGACATAATGTAAACTATCCGCTAATCGCCGTCACTCCTCGACGATTCCTTTCCCTTTTGCACCGCTGCCTTCACCTGGAACGTTTGAATATTCCAGGGACAAAGTCCAAATTAGATGATGAATCATCTAAGTGAGAGTTCAAAACACATTTTTCATGAATAATGCAAGACATGAAATAAACCAATATACCCGGTAAGCCCTAGCTCAAGAGAATTCCCACGCGCTTAACCCTACCATGGGGAAAGAGCAATCTCTCTAAAAGCTATGCCACCACACCGACTCGATGACACGACGACGCGACGCGATTCTAGCTTAAATGGGGCTGCCAACGCATCTCACCAGAATACGTTCCCACCTTAAGCATCCAGGAACCACCATACAATCCCAACTCCAAAATTTCACATGGACCACCTAGTCGTCCTAGTGCAACTTCCCTGGCCAAACGGCCTGGCACGAAAATCAAGGCGGCTATCCTGACATGCACACCCAGCATCAGATACCCCTATTATTCCGTCACGCCCTTGGAGAATTACGGCTACACTATCCAGACAACATCCTAGGCTGACATCCCACATGAACAACACAGTATGGATCACCTAGTCGTCCTAGTGCAACTTCCCTGACCAAACGGTCTGGCACGGAAACCAAGGCGGCTATCCTGACATGCACACTAGCATCAGATACCCCTATTATTCCGTCACGCCCTTGGAGAATTATGGCTACACTATCCAGACAACATCCGAGGCTGACATTCCATACGTACACATAAAACTCAAGACAATGCCACAATTCACAATTCAATACATCGTATAAACAACATTTATAAAATGCAATGCACAGTTCAAAACGTTTAGGGACAAACCTCCCTCATAAATCCAACCGTCACTGGTTACCATTTTAATGCACAAAACCATTTTGCATGAAATCACCATATGTTCAGATAGAACAAGCACAATAAATCAAGTTTTGGAGGAGAACCACTCACAAGAAAGCCAAATTTTGGTAGCGAACAACTCACCTTGAACGAAACTCAGAACACCTCGAATCTTGTGCCCAACCTCAATTTTCGTGCAACTCCTCAAGTCTTTTAACCAAACCACCTCCTTACAGGTCCTCACGCGCTGCCTAAGTGCTTTACGCGTGTGATGCCTCGCGTATGCTTTTAAAAACCCTCTATCCACTAAACCCGAAGCACTCTCGTCTAGCACAAATGTATCACAACTTCGAATGAGAGAATCCTTAGCCTTGAGCCCCTATTTATATGTTTAGGAAACTTAGCCACCAAGAAATATATATTCTGCAATCATTTCAAATCTTTCAAAATCTTTTCCAATCATTCCAAATCTTCTAATATTTTCTATAATCATTCCAAATCTTTTGATATCTTTTGCAAATCATTCCAAAATCTTCTAAGATTCTCTACAATCATTGTAAATCTTCTATAATCATTCCAAATCTTCTAATATCTTTTGTAATCATTCCAAAATCTTCTAAAATCTTCTGCAATCATTGTTATCTAAATCAAATCTTTTCTTATCCAATCAAATCTTATACAAATCTTATCCTTAAAGTCATCATGAGCCTTCATCTTATCTCTAACGTCATCATGAGACTTCATCCTTATCTCTAAAGTCATTTATGAAGCTTTTTCCTGAATCTCCCAAATGCCCCTAGTAAAAAGATTTCAAGAATTACACTTTGACCCGAACTTTTGGATAATTGCACTTAGACCCTTTTCAACATGGTCCCAGGCTAATTTTTAATTGCATTTTAGTCCCTGAAAAATGGACTAATTGCGCTAATGCCCCTAATTTTTCGGTAAATTACACTTTTACCCCCAACCTCAAAAATTACGATTTTGCCCCCGGCTCAAAAACTGAACTTCTCTTTAAAGACCTTTATAACCCTTTGAAATATCCCAAAACACTCTCTTTAAAATTTCGAAAAAATATCGTTTCGATCTCCCTCCGTCAATTTCGAAAAAACTGCACTTAGGCCCGAATCTTCGTTTTAGCTACAAACCCTTTTGTTTCTTCCAAAAACTACTGAAGGGTTACTCTATATACCAAATATGAACTTCCTTGGGGTTCCATTGACTTCTCAGATACCCCGTACGATAATTCGGTATTTCAGCCTAAATCACAATTGCCTTTTTTTAGCTGTACCGGGAACCGTTCCCGATCCAACTTCTTTTGATGCCTAAAATCATAACTCGTATTACTTGTCGATACTATACCATTTTCCTTGGCTATCTAGGGTCCAGGGTATTCCCTCTGACTAATTCGATCGTCCAAAGTTGCGTTAGTGTACCCTATAGTCTTATTTTCCACAAAGTCCATTTATGCCCTTCATCAAATATTATTTATGACCTCAAATCATTCTCGGGTATTACAGATATGCCTTTAGCCTTTCTTAAATATTTCCCTATGGTTTCTGAAATTAAACTTGGACCTTGCTATTATATATTTCTATAATTTTTAGCCCTCTTGCTTACTCAAAATGTACATTATCCCCAAAGTGACATACAATCTAAGAATAACCATCATCCCCTAAACAAAATAACCTGTAAAAAATGATTTGAAATACTTTAAAATGATTTTTAAAGCGAAAAAAAGCCTATACTTATATAGAACCCTCATATATATATATATAGACCTAAAACCAATTTCTTTTTTCGCAAAATAGGAAAAAGGGAACACATATGATATAAGCAAAATTGAATAGAAACTCAAGTAAGTAAATAAGATCTGTAGGCTCACCTAACTATTATTTTTAAGAAATTATATACTGATTAAAACCAACTTTTTTCATGCTAACTTGGATCCCCGTCATAGTATATGTGAGTAGTCCATGATATCATTAATAGATGCTATCGTCAAAAATAATTGTTTCAGAAAACATTCTCCTCCATCCTTTAGTAATTATGATCTCTGAAGGTTGCAGTAAACAATACAACTCTTAGAGCTTATGAAAGGTTAGGGAGACAATAATATGATATAGTTCCTGCCGTCGTCATTCCGGCGAGCAACAAGTAAAGAGACGGTCGAATTATCAATCTGTATATGCCACACACACACACACACACACACATATATATATATAACTTGGGAATTAGG
Organism: Diospyros lotus; assembly: GCF_014633365.1. NCBI lineage: Eukaryota > Viridiplantae > Streptophyta > Magnoliopsida > Ericales > Ebenaceae > Diospyros > Diospyros lotus. Next base: position 31,005,350 of record NC_068338.1, on the reverse strand, counting down.
AGATTGTGGAAAGAATTTGACAATTATGAGTTAGCTGTTTTAATTAATCATGTAGCAGGTGCTAATTAACTTTTGAATATTCGAAACTGGCTATTGATTTCAAAGAGACAAGACAGAGGGTTAGAGGGGAATAATATATTATCGACCGATTCATTGACTGGCAAGGTGCCAACAGGAACTGAAAGTTTTGGCCAAATTATTCAGGTTGGCAATGAGATAGCTAGCCAAGAAAACTTGCTGGGTATCAACTCCAATTTACTTTATTATATATATATATATACATACATATATATGTTTGATTGTAAAAAATAAATATTTTTTATTCGCACCAAGAGTAATGCCAGAAATTGATGACCTATTATGACAATGTTGTAAACCAACTAGGTTGGCGACTTCAAGCACTTACCAAAAACAAGCCACCTTTTTCCTTCCTTCTTGCTTTAAATAGTACAGTATATATATATATATATATATAATTAAGCTGATGTCTAGCCTCACCAGATTTAATTTCGGGTTAATTTGTAGTTGATTAACATTAGCCAGTGGGCCCTAAAACACACGCGCGCGCGCACAAATTAACACAGGGTAGCTGATCCCTTGGGATATACGATGAGTCGAACCGCCCAATTGATGGTCAGATGCGGCGGACTGGGGATTCCTTGGTCAGGAGTCCTTATTTTTATGGAAAAAGATCTCCCAAGGGGCGTACAGATGGCCGTTGGAATCTCCAGCGGCTCCTCAAGGGCCCGTGCGATGTCAACTCTGAAACCCCTATATAAACCCATTTGCTTCATTAACTCGATCCCCCAGACCACGACAAGTCAATAGTAGTGCTCCTACTAGCTACTGTGTACTTTTTGCCTTTTGGATTAGTAATATTACTGCAGTTGGATCTTCAATCAATCAATTAATGGCTGAAGTTGAAGGGTCCCCAGGAAGCTCCATGCACGGGGTGACGGGGAGAGAGCCGGCGTTCGCCTTCGCGGTGGCCTCACCGATGGTGCCGACCGACCCCACCGCCAAGTTCGCGTTGCCGGTGGACTCGGAGCACAAGGCCAAGGTGTTCAAGATCTTCTCCTTGGCCAAACCCCACATGAGGACCTTCCACCTCTCCTGGTTCTCCTTCTCCATCTGCTTCGTCTCCACTTTCGCGGCGGCGCCCCTCGTCCCCATCATCCGCGACAACCTCAACCTCACCAAGGCCGACGTCGGCAACGCCGGCGTCGCTTCCGTCTCGGGAAGCATCTTCTCGAGGCTCGTCATGGGGGCCGTCTGCGACCTGCTGGGCCCCCGATACGGCTGCGCGTTTCTCCTGATGCTGTCGGCTCCAACCGTGTTTTGCATGGCGCTGGTGTCGGACGCGGCAGGGTACATAGCGGTGAGGTTCATGATCGGGTTCTGCCTGGCCACTTTCGTCTCATGTCAGTACTGGATGAGCACCATGTTCAACAGCAAGATCATTGGGCTCGTCAATGGAACCGCAGCCGGGTGGGGGAACATGGGCGGAGGAGCCACTCAGCTCATAATGCCGCTGCTTTTCGACATAATCAGGCGATGTGGGTCCACTCAATTCACTGCCTGGAGGATCGCCTTCTACATTCCTGGATGGTTACATATCATCAGCGGAATAATGGTTTTGACTCTCGGCCAGGACTTGCCTGATGGCAACCTCGGCGCCCTGCAGAAGAAGGGTGATGTTGCCAAGGATAAATTCTCAAAGGTGATCTGTTGTTAATGGTTTGTTAATTAATTTTGCATATATATATATATATGTATTCTCCATAGAGATGGGATATCTAATAATACATATGTTTTTTTTTTGTTTTTTCTTTCTTTTCATATATTCAGGTGTTGTGGTACGCTATTACAAATTACCGGACATGGATTTTTGTCCTCCTCTATGGCTATTCCATGGGAGTGGAGCTGTCAACGGACAATGTGATCGCAGAGTACTTCTTTGACAGGTTCTAATTAAGTTATTATATATCCTCACTGACGATTGGCTGAATATTTAATTATATGATGTGATTAGTCCTCTCTCTATATATAATTAATTAGTTAAGCAACATCTATATGTGAATGAATTTGATGGATTGATTGTAGGTTCGATCTGAAGCTTCACACAGCCGGAATCATCGCGGCAACCTTTGGCATGGCTAACCTCGTGGCTCGGCCCTTTGGAGGATTTGCGTCGGACTACGCAGCCCGGTTGTTCGGAATGAGAGGCCGGCTATGGGTCCTGTGGATCCTCCAAACACTGGGAGGACTCTTCTGCATCCTCCTCGGCCGTGCAAATAAACTTCCCATCGCCGTAACCATGATGATCTTCTTCTCCATCGGAGCTCAGGCGGCCTGCGGCGCGACCTTCGGCATCATCCCCTTCATTTCTCGAAGATCTCTGGGAGTGATATCGGGGCTTGCGGGGGCGGGAGGGAACTTCGGCTCCGGCTTGACCCAATTGATCTTCTTCACGAGCTCGAAGTACTCCACGGCGACGGGCCTGTCTTACATGGGGATCATGATCGTAGCCTGCACGCTGCCGGTGATGCTGGTGCACTTCCCGCAGTGGGGAGGCATGTTCCTTCCACCGTCCAAAGACGTGGTGAAGGGCAGCGAAGAGCACTATTACGGGTCGGAGTGGACGGAGGAGGAGAAGCAGAAGGGCATGCACCAGGGCAGCCTCAAGTTCGCCGAGAACAGCCGGTCGGAGCGCGGCAAGCGGGTGGGTTCGGCGCCTACGCCGCCCAACTCCACGCCCAACCAAGTTTAGTAGCTACGACACGCAAATCCAAGAATGAGCTGACTTTCGTTTGGTTTGTGATTTTCATATATATACGAAGAAGAATGTTAAGGTATCCACCTGCTAGTGGAGTATGGGTTCATTCCGCACCGGAGCTAAGAGCTTAATTATAGAATCCTCCACAGAATCAAATGAAAATTCAATAGGCTTCCATCACTAGCTTACTTTTTTTTTATTTTTGCTAAGTATCTGCTGCTGTAGACAAGACAAGACAAGAGTACCTGTAAGTTGATAAATTATTTAAAAGTTTGTTATAATTTGGACAATTCAGGAAGCAACCTGGTTTGATTTATTTTGTTTCTCATGAATTGGAAAGAATTTATTAAGCACAAGATAGATGGCCATGGCAATTAAAGCCCAAAATACTAATATATATATATATATATATATATGCTCCAGTTGAAAGAATAAATTTAAATATCCAAGATTAGATAAAAGTGTGAGGAGTATTAATTAGATATAAAAATGAGGAGCATTATTGTTGGATATGTGAAAAGAGTAGTTGGCACTAGCTACCTAGTATTTGTGGCATGCATGTTTAAGTTGTCACAAATTGATGTATAGGTGATCTATTATAAATTAAATATCCAAAATTAATTATAATCATCTGTTGCAAATTAAAGTGGATGGAGTAGTGAAGGATATTGTTCTTGAATAGAATATAGAATATAGAATATATATATATATTCCTTGTATTAATTCTTCTTCTAGCTCCTAATTAATTAATTTATTGAGGCCTTTCAACAATTAAACTCCATTAATTTCACTCTTAATTCATATATATTTTATAATGAAAAGGTTGATTGATTGGGTGGTGCATGCTTATATATTGTACGTTCTCTAGATCTGAGTTTGAGTTTAAGAACAAAAAGAAGTGAATATTAATTAATGCTGTTTCAGATTAGATATTGATTCATTACTATGAATCAATTTATAATTCAATTCTCTCTCTCTCTCCCCCTCTCTCTATTAATTAATTAATATGGAATGATCTCAATAATTGGAGCCACACTTTCAAATACGTGTGTGACCATCATCATGTATATAAAATGAAATTTAGTCGGCGGACGCGCGCACACACACACACATTGCTTGTTGGGTGCTCGTGGGTCGACGTCGGTGTTTTATAGTTTTTTTAATTTAATGTTATTAATATAAAGGAATTTATTTAATGAGTATCGTCTTATTTTCTCATTTTCACCATTAAAATGAATTTATAGGGTTTAAATACATTTTCTTTAATTTGTAAACATTTTTTGCATGTCAAAAATTTATCTAGTAGGTGTACTTTTTTTTTTATTTTTGGAAATGAAAGAAAATAGAAAAATTCGAATAAATTCATTTTTTTTTTGTGGGTAAGCATATATTAATAGAAAACACTGTAAACCATCTATAGTTTGTGTTAGGGCATACACCAAACAACCACATAGACAACTAAACAAATCATAAAAAAATTACAAAAACATATTGGCAACGTTGGAAGTCAGTCGACCATGATTCGTTTGCCCGCACAGAGAAAGTAAACACGATTTTAAGAAAAAAAAAGAAAGAAATGGGAAATACACAAGGAAGTTTTTTATGTGATTCGGCCTTAACGGTGTCTAGTCTATGACTGTTCCTCTGGTTATTTCGGCAGAGTAACAGTATATTATTCCTTCTCCCGCATATAATGGTTTTCGACCCCTATTTATAATATAGAGTGTTTATAATTTGAATAAAATCTAAAATGGAAGGATAATATCATGAAGATAATATTTTCTTATTAGCTTCACCTAATTAAGAAATGATTCCGCATTTGTAGGGATCTGAATTGCCTTAGATTAGGAAGGTTGACTTCTTCTATAACCATTTTTGGTAAATTCGCTATCTCTTCGCAATGCGAGCTGAATAGCCTGACAACATGTCTCGTAGCTTAAGACGTTCCACTGTCTAAACTCAGTCGAAATGACCTACAACCTCGCCTTGATGTACCCTCAACCCAGGACTTATTGGGCTTCTAAGGATTGGGCCGATCCACTGAACTATTTCCGGGCCATATAGTGTGGTCTAGAAAATATCTATAACACATGCACATTAACACAAAACTAATCTTATATCATATTCACATAAATATAAGTAGAGAATTAGCATTATCAAGCTGGATCCATAATCATCAGACCTAAATCTTTGAAACCTTTTTTTGGCTTTCTCAATTGCATTCTTCTTTTTTCTTTTTCTCTTCAATTGGAACTTGGATTTAATAAAAATATACTTAGAACATGTCATATTAGATACAAGGTCCTCCTCCTCAATATGACCTCTTTTACCCTTATTCTCTATATCTATCTTTTACCCTTTTTCTTATAATGAAAAGGTTGATTGATTGGGTGCTTATATATTGTACACTCTCTAGATCTGAGTTTAAGTTTAAGAACAAAGAAGTGAATATTAATGCAGTTTCAGATTAGATATTGATTCATTACTATGAATCAATTTATAATGCAATTCTCTCTCTCTCTCTATTAATTAATTAATATGGAATGATCTCAATAATTGGAGCCACACTTTCAAATACGTGTGATTATCATCATGTATATAAAATAAAAGAGTCATGCTAGATGTACAATTTTTTTGTACATATTAGGTTACATAATGGGGTATTATGACAAAAATATCTCTCGCCTCACATACGCCTCTATGCGCCTCATGAGTGATTTTTTTGTCATTTGTACACCTTTATGTAACTCAAGGTGTATACAAAAGTGTACCAATAGCATTTTCTAAAATAAAATTAAGTCAGCGTGCACACACACATACATATTGCTTGTTGGGTGCTCGTGGGGTCGGTGTTTTATAATTTTTTTTAATTTAATGTTATCAATATAAAGGAATTTATTTAATGAGTATCGTCTTATTTTCTCATTTTCATTATTAAAATGAATTTATAGGGTTTAAATAAATTTTCTTTAATTTGTAAAATTTTTTGCATGTCAAAAATTTATCTAGTAGGTGTACTTTTATTTTTAGAAATGACAGAAAATAGTAAGATCCAAATAAATTCATTTTTTTTTTTTTTTTTTTTGTGTATAAACATATATTAACAGAAAACACTGCAAAACGTCTATAGTTTGTATTGGGGCATACACCAAGCAACCACAAAGACAACTAAACAAATCATAAAAAAATCACAAAAACATACTAACACAAAACTAACCTTGTATCATATTCACATAAAATATGCAGAAAACTAACATTATCAAGCTGGATCCATATATAATCACCATACCTAAATCTTTGGAACCCTTTTTGACTTTCTCAATTGCATTCTTCTTCTTTCTCTTTTTCTTCAATTGGAGCTTACATTTAATAAGAACATACTTACCATCTCTCCTGTCAGATACAAAGTCCTCCTCCTCAATATGACATCTTTTACCCTTATTCTCTATATCTATTTTTGTCTCCTCAAGATAGCCTCATTCCCTTTGGAAGATTCAATTCCATGAGATGTAATATCCATATCCTCCTCCATAAGAGAACAAAATCTATATATTCTCCATCAATGATCCTACCTCATTTGGTTTAATAGATATAGCTTTAGATGTATTTTCAGTAATCTCAATTAGAGACACATGAGATATATAGTTTTTACTATTATTATCATGAGTAGGCTTATCCATCTGAGCTTTGCTTCTCATGCTAACAATGGATATACACAAAAGGCATCCATTGATATTCTATACCAACAAACATGCAACTGGATTGCCCGAGAATTCATCTAGATCCAATTCAATATATTTTGGAGAAAAAGAAGATACATGCATCTCCACACAAATTCGTGCATACCCCAACTTCATCGGTCATTTCTAAGCTACATTTTATTGTATATAAATCCATTTATTGAGTGTTTTTTTTTTTTTTTTACTTTTGTTATTAAAAGAAAATTATAAGATTTTCCAAAAAATATTTTAAGATCATTTTTTTTGTTTCTTTTCACTTGAGCTAACTCGCCTACTCAACTTCATATATTTGAAGTTATTTATTAAATAAATTTAATAAAATTTAAAAATTATTAATGTAAATAAAATCATATTGGGTGTCATTTTATTTCTCATTTATATATTGGACTGAACTAAATTAATAGAATATGTAAAATTTTATGCTTCCAAATAAATTCAATTTTTGAGTGTCTTTTCATCTTTTATTTTTTCTATTAAAATAAAATTATAAAGGTTAAATAAATTCAACCTAATTTGTAAAATTTTATTAACTCAAATAAATTCATTTACTCACTGTTCAAATTCTATATCTATTGAGTTGGTAGATATTAATATAAAGGAACATAATTAATTTTAGTTTTGCTTTAATAATTTTAAATTAATTTTTTATTAAAGAGTAATTAATTATTGATATAAATAACATGAATTGTTTACATATAAGAAATTAATGACGTAAATTGCACTTTATTTTGGAAGAGTTGGTGCTATATATGCACGAAATCAAAATTCATTCCTTATTGTTGTTCTTGTTAGAAATTGTAAGGTTAAATAATTTTAATACAACTTTTAAGTTTTTATTAATGTAAATAAATTTATTTAATACGTGTTATTTTATTAGCAAGAGAGAGAGAGAAGGGAAGTTAATGCTCCTCAATGATAAATTGATTTAATGCTCTTTAATTTTTATTTTTATTATTGGGTGGAAATTGTAAGATTGGAGTAAATTTAATAAAAGTTGTAAAACAAGGAAACCTTAATTCTAAAAAATAAAAAATAATGCTATATAGAGAGAAATTTTCACTAGAATAATTAATAATATATGGCAATATATCTAAGATTTCATCACTTTAAAATAAACGACCAAGAAAAGGTGATCCCATTTTAAAAAAATTGATGTTTTCTTATTAATTTTAATTAAGATAAATATAAGGTACGTACTTTAATATAATTAATCTTATATATAAATATATGAATTATTATATTAGGTACACATGAATTAATAAACCATAGATTTACTTAGCAAAATAAACAAAAGAAAGAACAATAAACAACAAAGGAGTTAACTGAACAGAAGTTTGAAGATCTCTTGATAAAACAAAATCAAATCAACCTACAGCACACTCGTAAACTTGGATTTGTACGTACCTGTTCTTCCTTATCAAGAGAACACAGAATTCTCTATATTACTACATAAGATCAGATACTTTGTGGGTTTTGATTGACATAAAGCCATAGAAATTTAGAAATGGAGGGGCATATATATAGCCTGTTTGATGTCCCTTCATTTGGAAACTAAGCATGGTTGGGCGTGGAGTTGGACGGCGTAGGCGCCGAACCCACCCGCTTGCCGCGCTCCGACCGGCTGTTCTCGGCGAACTTGAGGCTGCCCTGGTGCATGCCCTTCTGCTTCTCCTCCTCCGTCCACTCCGACCCGTAATAGTGCTCTTCGCTGCCCTTCACCACGTCTTTGGACGGCGGAAGGAACATGCCTCCCCACTGCGGGAAGTGCACCAGCATCACCGGCAGCGTGCAGGCTACGATCATGATCCCCATGTAAGACAGGCCCGTCGCCGTGGAGTACCTCGAGCTCGTGAAGAAGATCAATTGGGTCAAGCCGGAGCCGAAGTTCCCTCCCGCCCCCGCGAGCCCCGATATCACTCCCAGCGATCTTCGAGAAATGAAGGGGATGATGCCGAAGGTCGCCCCGCAGGCCGCCTGAGCTCCGATGGAGAAGAAGATCATCATGGTTATGGCGGTGGGAAGTTTATTGGCACGGCCGAGGAGGATGCAGAAGAGTCCTCCCAGTGTTTGGAGGATCCACAGGACCCATAGCCGGCCTCTCATGCCGAACAACCGGGCTGCGTAGTCCGACGCAAATCCTCCAAAGGGCCGAGCCACGAGGTTAGCCATGCCAAAGGTTGCCGCGATGATTCCGGCTGTGTGAAGCTTCAGATCGAACCTACAATCAATCCATCAAATTCATTCACATATAGATGTTGTTTAACTAATTAATTATATATAGAGAGAGAGGACTAATCACATCATATAATTAAATCAGCCGATCGTCAGTGAGGATATATAATAACTTAATTAGAACCTGTCAAAGAAGTACTCTGCGATCACATTGTCAGTTGACAGCTCCACTCCCATGGAATAGCCATAGAGGAGGACAAAAATCCATGTCCGGTAATTTGTAATAGCGTACCACAACACCTGAATATACGAAAAGAAAGAAAAAACAAAAAAAAAAACATATGTATTATTAGATATCCCATCTCTATGGAGAATACATATATATATGCAAAATTAATTAACAAACCATTAACAACAGATCACCTTTGAGAATTTATCCTTGGCAACATCACCCTTCTTCTGCAGGGCGCCGAGGTTGCCATCAGGCAAGTCCTGGCCGAGAGTCAAAACCATTATTCCGCTGATGATATGTAACCATCCAGGAATGTAGAAGGCGATCCTCCAGGCAGTGAACTGAGTGGCCCCACATTGCCTGATTATGTCGAAAAGCAGCGGCATTATGAGCTGAGTGGCCCCTCCGCCCATGTTCCCCCACCCGGCTGCGGTTCCATTGACGAGCCCAATGATCTTGCTGTTGAACATGGTGCTCATCCAGTACTGGCACGAGACGAAAGTGGCCAGGCAGAACCCGATCATGAACCTCACCGCTAAGTACCCCGCCGCGTCCGACACCAGCGCCATGCAAAACACGGTTGGAGCCGACAGCATCAGGAGAAACGCGCAGCCGTATCGGGGCCCCAGCAGGTCGCAGACGGCCCCCATGACGAGCCTCGAGAAGATGCTTCCCGAGACGGAAGCGACGCCGGCGTTGCCGACGTCGGCCTTGGTGAGGTTGAGGTTGTCGCGGATGATGGGGACGAGGGGCGCCGCCGCGAAAGTGGAGACGAAGCAGATGCAGAAGGAGAACCAGGAGAGGTGGAAGGTCCTCATGTGGGGTTTGGCCAAGGAGAAGATCTTGAACACCTTGGCCTTGTGCTCCGAGTCCACCGGCAGCGCGAACTTGGCTGTGGGGTCGGTCGGCACCATCGGTGAGGCCACCTCGAAGGCGAACGCCGGCTCTCTCCCCGTCACCCCGTGCATGGAGCTTCCTGGGGACCCTTCAACTTCAGCCATTAATTGCTTAATTGAAGATCCAACTGCAGTAATATTACTAATCCAAAAGGCAAAAAGAACGCAGTAGCTAGTAGGAGCACTACTATTGATTTGTTGTGGTGGGTTTATATAGGGGTTTCAGAGTTGACATCGCACGGGCCCTTGAGGAGCCGCTGGAGATTCCAACGGCCATCTGTATGTCCTTTAGGAGATTTTTTCCATAAAAATAAGGACTTCTGACCAAGGAATCCCCTGTTCGCCGCATCTGACTATCAACTGGGTTCGTGTTGGCCTCATCGTATATCCCAAAGATCAGCTATTGCGTGTGTGTGTTTTAAGGGCCCACTGTTCGATCAATTGATATAATATTTTAATCTATGTATTGTAATTAATCCTAATTTTTAGACAATACTAGATCAGTAACATCAGCGCATATACACGTATATATCCACATATATATATATAACGAGTTTAGAGTTGAGAAGGATTAACGGTAGGAGGAACTAAACCCAATTAGTTGTGACATTATAGAAGTGTTAAGCAAAGAACAATTATTGAGCCTTATCTATAATAAGGAAAAGCACAGGTTCATCTTCACATCCTGCAAGTGTTCTTTGCCACTCCATCCATTGCCAACTTGCAAGTCAATCAATTAATTAGCATTAGTTAGCTAACAATTAGTCCTTTCCAACTCTCTCTCCTCTTGAAGAATATTTTAGAATCTTCAAAAATTGTATTATATAAGCTGCTACTGTTTAAGAAACATTATTAAACTGCTGTGCAATGAGAGATGCACACTGGCTGTCGACGTTGCTTGCTTTGCTGATATATATGATGGACACACAAACATTATTATAATTACAATTAGCCTGCCTTAACCTTTCAGAACCCTTGCGAGCTTTTCGGCTCTGTATAATTATTTACGGCACATAGTCAACAGACTACGACTATGTTTATGGTTGTGGTTGGCTGGCATATGAAGAATAATTAGGTTATATTTACTCCCAAGCAAGAACTTCTCTTTTAAAAGAGACGAAAGAAACAGCACAGTAGCAGTTAGGTGAGCGTAAATTATTTACCTCCTTGCTTTTAGAGAGTATCATAAAACTAAAAGTACCCTTGGAGGCATAGGAAAAATCTGTGAATTTTTTTTTAATAAAGTGACGTACAAGTCTTGAATGTCATTTTAAAATGTCACTAATAATGTTTTATAGTGAAAACGAATAAAAACTTACTCCTTAAATAAGCCTTCTTTTAGATCAAGCACGGTTCAGGTAAGTTTTTAGCTTTTAAGTGACAAATAAGTAATTTTTGTGATTATCCCAGTATATTTTATTGCCCCGGGGCTGAACAATTTCATCATTCAACGCCAAATAATAGAGCATGCAAATCTAATGGCATTGACTTAATCATGGGAATAAACATCCAATTAAGCACGAACACAAAGCCACCAAAAAAACACATAATAATGAAGCTAAGTCAACTTTTATCTCCAAGGAGCCCAGAGAGATAAGGAGAGCGAAGATTGCGTTGCATTGACCCAGTTCCAACAAGCACTGTACTAGAATAGAAGGGACAAACACTCGGCTCAAACTAATTAAGCAAGTTAAAGAGATGTTAGGAATAACAAACAAAACTTAATTATAGAACGATATCTATTCTGACCACACTTAATGGATGATGATGATGATGATGATGACGATTCATGTCCAGACAATTATCAAGGAAACAACCTAGGTTCACCCGAAGCTCCATCAGCATAAACACGAGATATATATGCTGCTATTTCCCATTCAGGTTTTATATGATGCCGCCGATAATGTGGAGTACAGATATAGAGGACAAACAAACAAACACGAATAAAGGCCTGTAATGTTGTACACTATGAACATCAATTGCTGGTACTTCCCCTTCTTTGAACAGGTTTGTAGAGCACCACAGTGACAAACTTTGAACGGAAGCGATGGGTGATCCCAAGTGCCACAACAGGTCGCGTGGGTTCCCTGCTGTTCTCGATGTAAAGATGATTGAGGATCACATTTTGCGGCAATGGAAGAGATCCAGAATGGTCTCTGCTTGTCGGATGGTTTAGCAATGTGTGTGGCAGTTGTGGAGGGACCACAGGCGGGTCACGTGCCTCGTCTTCATTTCCCAGGTACACGTTATTGTAGCTGGATTCTGGCGAGTTTGGAACTTCGAATCCCACTACAGTTGCTTCATCCTATCCAACAGTTAAAATGTTTAGAGCCCACCTCGGTATAAGGTAGTTAGAAAAGCGAACAAGGTTTTAGGCTTTACTTGATCATCACCACATGGGTTCATTTTGAAGAGGCAACCCAACTGTCTACCAATAAAAGATCATGCACCAATGGAGTCCTTTATTTGATCAGCATGAAAATATGAAGCCCTTTTTCTGTAAGTATGTGCAGAGATGGTCGCACCAGAAATAATTATATAAAGTAACCAAAAAAATACAGAATGTCTGGAAAAGTAAAAAATAGTTCAATAAAACTGCACAAAATTTCATCAACGCCAAACTAATACAATTACAAGTTCTAGTCAAATACAGAAGTCCTACTTGAAAAAGCTCCACTGAGTGATAACATGGCATCTTTTTGCAATTTGTGTAACAGGATGCATCATACTGGAAACATGAAACAAACTGCAGCTTGCAGCAGGTAACAGAAACATAATTTTGTCATACCTAATGCATCAAGTTGACAGGGTAGATAGCTAATTACCCTCAATTCCAAATTTTCTCCAATCCAAATATCCAATTTCGTAAGCCTAGTTTAATAATGAGAACAACCTAAGTTTGCAATGCCAATAGCAACTGAAACTATTAAAAGGGAACCCCCAAAACCTGAGGCTCCCAACTTTGCATGGATCGGGTGAGGGTTGTTTCTGTACGTGTCCAGTCACTCTGGTTCACAAGGAGGCACAGTTACAGACCTTAATAGACGGGGTATCCTTGGCAGAATCAAGGTCTATTGTGTGGCAAGTCATCACTGTAATAGGCACAAGGAAGCTAAACAAATCAGTCACTCTAGTTCCTGGGGATCTTTTCTTTTGCTGGGTTCCTGGGGATTTCTTAGGAGAGAGTAGGGCTGGTTTGTGAAGTTGAAATGAGAGGAGAAGAAGAAGCTGGCTGAGTAGGGTTTGTTTTTGCCTTCTCTCCGTTTTGAGCCTGTGTTTTGTACTCTGGTAAGTGTCAACTCCTTCCTTCCTCAGTAAAAAAATGCTTAAAAGAAAAAGATAAATATCCCGTAAATGTTCCAATCTTGTAGTTCCTACAACTCAATTCAGTATATTCATACTTACATTTTTTAAAATTCATCACTACACTGTAATTTGTTAACTCTCACCCCCCCAAAGAGAGAGGATAGGACAGAGATAGGGGTCAGACAGAAAGAGTAGGATGGACATAGAAAAAAGAAAAGGGAAAAAATTGAATTTCCATCACAGATGAAACACTGCCCCACTAAGAACCCAATTTATCAAGTGCCCGATTAGGAAGCCTAATTCAGGTAATTGACGAGATTAATTGAACTAATGAGCATTCTAAATTGTCTAGAATTAACCATACAAAAGATGATTGAAACCAGAAAATATTTAAGACAAAAACCCACTATGCGCACACTCATTTGGATACCTCTATCAATGCCTAAAGAAATTGGTATAGATTGAACAGGAAGAACAGAGAAATCGTTCTATTGTATTGTATATGGACACCGAATACATTCCCTATTAATAGGGAAGGAGATTACAATATAGGAAAGTTATAGAAAAGGAAGCAAATAAGCTGTACACTATACAAGGAAACTAAAAGATACAATTACAGAAATAGAAAACTTCTTAAATCAGGATTACTTCCTAATCTTGATGATGACATCTGTCTTGATTTTAGGAAAGTTAGCTCAAGATCCTTTCCTCCAATCTCCTCATAGTCTTTGAGAATCTCCAACACTTCCCCTCAACCCGATGAATGAATATCTATCATTCTCAACTTGCTTACAAGTTCTTCAAATCTCTTGATAGGTAAGCCATTTTTTTAATACATCAACAATCTGTTTTTCTAAAGTAACAAAGGGCACACAAACCTCCTTAGCCTCCAACTTTTCTTTAATAAAGTGACAATCAATCTCAACATGTTTGGTCTGATCATGTTGTGCAAGATTATGTGCAATGCTGATGATCGACTAATTGTCACAAAATAACTTTATTGGTCCATTGCTAGGGATTTTTAGGTCTTCCAACACTATTCTCATCCACAATAACTCATATAAACCAAGGGCCATTGCTTTAAACTTAGCCTCTACACTAGACCGAGCAACTACATTCTGTTTTTGTATTTTCAAAACACCAAGTTCCCTCCAAGAAAGACACAATACCCTATAGTCGACCTTCTATCCAATAGTGAGCCCCCATAGTTAGCATCCATGTACCCTGCAACCTCTATTTCTTTCCCTAATCTGAATAGCAAGCCTTTCCCGGGAGTTGTCTTTAGGTAGCATAGAATTCTCCTCACTGATTGCATATGTTCCTCAGTTGGATTATGCATAAACTGACTCACCAGGCTAACAACACATATAATACCAGGTCTGGTGTGAGATAGGTAAATCAAACGGCCCACCAATCTTTGATACCTTCCTTTTTCCACAACCAGACTGTTAGAATTTCCCAGCTTTAGGTTAGGCTCTAAAGGAGTGCCAACAGTCCTGCCACCTAGCATCCATGTTTCCTCCAACAATTCCATGGTATATTTTCTTTGAGAGAGAAAAATACCATCTTTAGTGTAGGCCACTTCTATTCCCAAGAAGTACCTAAGCTTACCAAAATCCTTGATATCAAATTCCCGAGTCAGGTCTTTCTTTAGCTGTTGTTGCTCATCCATATCATCCCTAGTAACAATGATATCATCTACATATACCAGCAATGCAGTTAGATTACCCTTCTTTGAATGTTTAATAAATAGGGTATGGTCTCCCTTACTCTGTCAATATCCCATGGTCTTCATTGCCTTTGAAAATCTATCAAACCAACTCCTTTGGGATTGTTTCAATCCATAAAGAGCTTTTATTTGCTTGCAAACCTGCCCTGTAACTCCGTTATTAAAACCCGGAGGTGGTTCCATGAAGACCTCCTCCTCTAGATCACCATGTAAGAAAGTATTTTTAACATCTAATTGTATCAATTGCCAACCATAATAGCTAAGGATAGGAGAATTCTTACGGTCGCCATTTTTTCCACGGGTGCAAAAGTTTCCAAGTAATCAATGACATAGGTTTGTGTATATCTTTTGGCAACCAACCGAGCTTTATACCTCTCCAGAGTACCATTTGCATTGTACTTCACACTGAATACCCATCTACAACCCATAGGCTAAACACCTTTTGGTATAGGCACCATTTCTCAGGTCTAATTTTTCTCTAAAGCCCTCATTTCCTCTTGCATAGCATGTACCCAATTCTAATTCTGTAATGCCTCTTCCACAGACTTAGGAATGACTATAGAATCAAAGGAAAAAAGAAAACATTTGTGCTTAGGTGACAAACGATGGTAAGAAATGAAATTGGCTATGCGATGCTAAGTGTAGCTCCTAACGCCCTTTCTAATAGCAATGGAAAAGTCCAAATCAGTGTGTAAAGGGTCATGAGACTGAGAGGATTCCAAACCTGACCTTGAGGGGGAAGCTGGTCCTTGCTTAGCACATGGGATAGGTTGACTCCTCCTCTTGTATACTTAGGGTGATCCTTTGAATCTTGCAGGAGACATCGCTGAATCTGGCATAGGATTAGGGGACTCTTGGAATGTTACCTTTGTGGAAGCTAGAATAGGAGAGATAGGAGAAGAAGAACTAGCAGGATCAAGTGGAGTTTGGGACTGGGGTTCATAGGATAGATCAGGAGATGGCTGAAACACTAGTGAGTCCAAACTTGGCAAAGGTTGCTAGTCACCACCTATACTCTCCCCCTGGGGACCAGAAGCACAAGAGTGAAAAAAAGACTGACTTTCCACAAAAGTGACATCCTTAGAGACAACAAATTTTTGAGTAGGAGAATGGTAACATTTATATCTCTTTTGAGTAGGTGAATAGCCAAGGAAGACACATCGAAGAGCCCTAGGATCAAACTTGTCCTTGTGTTGCTTAGACACATGCACAAAGACCACACACCCAAACACCTTAAGAGTAAAAAGAGAATGAAGATTGAATTCTGGGAAGTGAGTTGTGAAACACTGAAAAAGATTGAGATAACCTAGCACCCGTGAAGGAACCCTATTGATTAAATAGGTGGCAATTAACATAGCCTCACCCCAAAAAGATTTAGATATAGAATTCTGAGGCGAGAGAGCTCTAATCACATTTAGGAGATGCCTCATCTTCCTCTCAGCAACTCCATTTTGCTGGGAGGTATCAACACAAGAGGATTCATGGAGAATCCCCTTTTGTTGAAAAAACTGATTTAGATTGTGATTAAAGTAGTCTCTTACATTATCAGTTTTGAATTTCTTAATGGACACCCCAAATTGGGTGAGAATCATCCTATGGAATGGATGTAAGATGTTGCTAAGGGCTTTATCTTTTAATAGGTAAACCCAGGTCATTCTAGTGCAATCATTAACAAAAGAGACAAACCATTTAGCCCTAGAACAGTTGGGAACTTTAGAAGGCCCCAATACATCAGAGTGCACCAAAGACCAGGGAAATAAAGATAGTTTATTACTAATAGCATAAGGAACTCGATGATGTTTTGACAACTCACAACACATGACAGTGGAACTCACTAACATTCAGACCATGAAAGAGATTTGGAAACATAGTTTTCAACAAAAGGAAAAGAGGATGTCCTAGTCTAAGGTGCTGAAGCCATACATCCTTTTTGGTAGAAGCTGGTTAGGAAGAACATGCTAGAATGGGCTGATCTCCTGCAGATGATTCATAGGTCTTCTATAAGTAGTACAACCCCTTGTGTGCTTTACCAACACCAATCATCCTTCCCATGGCTAGATCCTAAAACACACAGTTACAAGGTGAAAAAATCACACGACAATTAAGGTCTTGAGTAAGTTTATGCCCTGAAAGAAGGTTGGTAGAAAGGCTAGGCACATAGAGAACATGCTGGATTTGAAAAACAGGATTTAAGCACATTTTTCCTTGCCCAATTATAGGGACAAACTGACCATTGGCCACTGTAATTTTTCTTGAGTAAGTTTATGCCCTGAAAGAAGGTTGGTAGAAAGGCTAGGCACATAGAGAACATGCTGGATTTGAAAAACAGGATTTAAGCACATTTTTCCTTGCCCAATTATAGGGACCAACTGACCATTGGCCACTGTAATTTTTCTGGAGCTAATTATAGGTTCATAGGTAAGGATCTTAGGTTAGGAGTCATATGATCGGTAGCTCTAGAATCTAATATCCATAATTCATTCCTAGTAATTTGAGAGGCAATAAAGAGCTCAGAATTAAAACACATACCTGCTTGAGTTAGGGAGCATGATTCCCCTTGAAAAGTTTTAAGGAAGGGTTTCAACTTACTGATCTCCTCTGCATTCAACTCTCTCAGATCAAGGATGGCAGTAGATTCACCCTTTTCAGCAGTCTCTTCTCCTTCTTTAGTTGACAGATAGGCTCTTGTGGGATTTTTAGCATGCAGGTTCTTGAATCCTCCCATTTTGCTCAGGACAACTTCTTTACCATGCAATTTGAAGTATGTTTCTTGTATGTGTCTTGGCTTCTTATAGTAGGAACACCACCCTCCTTCCTTGTTCTGTTTCGGGGAAGACTGATCCCTTCCTTGTAATGCTTTTGGCCATGTCCCATGCACCTTAAAAGAACCATAGCAGATCCTTCCACATGATGGTCATTAAACATGGTTTTCCTTCTATGTTCCTCACTTCAAACTATGAAGTAGACCTCATTCAAAGATGGCATTTTCTCATGGCTAAGAATCTGTGCTCTTACCTAATCAAACTTAGGATTGAACCCGGGCAAAAACTCTGCTATTCTATCTCTTTCTAGCATAGAGGTTAGAATAATAGCATCTTCATTACATACCATCTTAATATCTTGATAGTGGTCTAACTCAAACCAAAAACCATTCATCTGATTATAATAATCAGTCACAAACAAGGATCATTGTTTTGTGCTACTGATTTTAGTCTTAATCTCATAAACAACCAATGCATCTTGCACCTTTGAGTAAATTCTCTTCCCTATCTCCCAAATGTCTTTAGCTGTAGATAAAAATATGCATTTTTTACTCACCTTGGGTTGCATGGAACTCCACAGCCATAACATCAACATAGAATCCTCTATGCCCCAAGCAGCAATCATGGGATTCGAGGCCTTAAGGGCTGGTACAGTGAGATGGGAAATCTTCCCCCTTCCCTTCAAAAAGGTCCTCACCAGTGGAGACCATTGGAGGTAGTTACCACCATCTAATCGGTATGAATGGTGCATATCGGGCAGCTTACCAGAAGAAGCACCTCTGATTGATGGCTCAATTGATATTGCTTCTTTCATTTACATAGGAGAAGCTGTTTCTGAAATCTCAGACATTATATGGGACAACTGCTAGAATAGCGAAGAGAGGAACAAGAAACTATCGTGGCAATGAAGGCCAGAAAAGAACGAGTGCAATAAGGCTGATAAAGAAAAATGAGTCTTCCTTAGGTAGGCTCTAATACCATGTAGAAATTGATATAGATTGAACAGGAAGAACAGAGAAATCGTTCTATTGTATTGTATATGGACACCAAATACATTCCCTATTAATAGGGAAGGAGATTACAATATAGGAAAGTTATAGAAAAGCTGTACACTATACGAGGAAACTAAAAGATACGATTACAGAAATAGGAAACTTCTTAAATCAGGATTACTTCCTAATCTCGATGATGATATCTGTCTTGATTTTAGGAAAGTTAGCTCAAGATCCTTTCCTCCAATCTCCTCATAGTCTTCGAGAATCTTCAACAATGCCTACTGAAGTAATATAATGCATGATACAACATACAATATGTAAGAGATTTCTTTTATTCATCATTTTATTTTACTGTCAATAGTAAAGCATCAATCACAAGTTTGATGTAATAGCTTGAAGGAACTCAACATTACCTGTAGCAAATTATTCATCCATTAAGCAAAGCAGAAAAACAAAAGTAATCACCAGAAGTAGAAATCAACTTGGAAACAGGAAGTGGACAACTGTGGAGAAAAAGCTGGTACACTGGATATTTCTCCATTAAAAATAAGCGCCATCTACTCTCATTACCTCTCCCCCATTGCACGAGAGGCTATTAAAAGCAGGTCAGACAAGAGCCATAAAAAGATTTCTTCATATTAAGTTACCATTTCTCCTAAAAGCATAAGCTTAAGAGGCACAGGATCCAACACTGTATATCAAGCTTTCTTGCACTCCCTCTCATGAGAAATCACATGTTGCAGCAACAACAACATATTAAGCCTTAATATTTGATCTCACCATGTGGGGTCGGCAAGTATGGACAAAATTAATTAAGTGGCGGTACAACCCACCAAATAAAAGTGTGAAACACACATCAACAAGGGTATGAACATGTATAAAACATGAGTTGAACCCAAGGCTTTATGAACTGCACTCTAATACCATGTAAAGTTATCAGTAACCCTAAAAACTCAAGCTAGCAGGCAAAGTCAACAACATATATCAAGCTTTCTAACACTTAGAAAGCACAAAAATGCAAAAATGGCATTGGCTATAGTGAGACCAAGCATAAAGAACTTAAAGGTTAGCAATCTAGCATATCTCCAACTTTAGAAAATTCTATGAAAATACCCTTATAGGCATTTTGGGTTTTTTTTCACCAAGGAGATGAAGGCAATGTCAATTGAGTTAGTAATTTATAGATCCTCATAAAGCGAAAAAGAATGTAAAAATATTTATCACAACCTTTTCATTATCTAATTTTGTGGAAATTATTCCAATATGGGGAATATCAATTTGATAACACATCGGGTAAAAGAATCTCATAGGTTCTATATTCAACCAACTCAATGGCGCGCATGATAAGTACACGAGAAATTAAAAATTTGATCAAACAAATCATCACCACAAGCAGTGTTATTAAAGGCTCAAGGCGCATAGGGTCTTGGAGCCTGAGGAGCAAGGCGCCTCGCGTGCCTAGTTGAACTAGACGCATGCTAACAAAAAGAAAAAGAAAAATATATGTCCTAGTTGAAGACTACGGTATAAAATAAGTCCTAACTCCTAATAATATATTCACAAGCATGTTATAAAAAAAATTAAAAAATTTAACATATACTAACTAAGAAAAATATTAAAACAAGTTATATATCTGTAAATTCTAGCAAAGCACATCCAATCATATTTCAGAAACCGACATATAAGCATCACAAAAGTTAAAAGAGTTTGTAAGAAAAGCCTTTAACTAAACTTAGATTAGATCTTAAACAATTTGTTCTTAAATCTTAATTAAAATTAACTAATTATGAATTTTTAAATAATATAAAAGTCATCCTCATCATCAAGATCTAACATTTCCATATTCCTATCATCAAAAGCATCATCTCCAATATCCTCTTCTTCCACAGCAAATCCCTCTTCCTCTTCCTCTTCCTCTTCCTCTTCATCATATCCCTTTCCCTCTTCATCTTCACTTAGTGTTTAGTTATAATTGGAATTAGAATTTGAGAAGTTCTCTTCTCCTTTTAGGATCGGATTCTATTAAGAAACACAACAATAAATAAAATATCAATTCCAATTAGTATTTACTTAGAATCTGAAAAGTTTCATTTTCTTATTAGGATTCCATTAAAAATTACAATAATAAACATTTAAAAGATAAAACAATCAAAATTCTATTAAAAAACAGCCAAGTGCGCCTAAAGGCTTATACTCGCCTTTGCACGCCTTGCTAGCATTTGCTCGCCTAGGACCCTTCTAGGCGCCAAAGCTATGTGGCCTATGCCTAAGCACGCCTTTAATAACACTAATCACAAGCCCAAATCCCATTAGGTGAGGTCAGCTACATGGTTTGTAGTGCTCCAATCATCTCAATTTATGGCCATGTCTTTATTATATCCCATGTCAAGTCCAAGAGTTTTTCCATCATCTTTTTGGGCTCTTCCTTTATATCTCTTGCTAGTATTATTCATGCTCCTCGTAGGTCTGTCCATTGATTTTCTTCTCACATGCTCAAACTATCTTTAATTGTGTCTTCTCTTGTGCATATTTTCTTCAATAGATGCCACTCCAACCTTATTACAAATAATTTCCTTTTTAATTTTATCTTTCTTATATAGCTGCAACTGGACACTACATGATAATATCCTCATTTTAGTTACATTTATATTTTGCACATATGCCACTTTAACTGTCCAATATTTTCCACCATAAAACAAATATGGTTTTATAGCCATCTGATATAACTTTTCTTTAGCTTTAGAGGGACTTATAGAAATGTTAGATGCACTAGTCCACTTCAACCACCCAATATTAATTCTATGAATTGACATTCAAAATCTCCCCTTCTTTTTGAACAATTAATTTAACATGCCTAACCTAATCTTATTTAGGAGTAACGTAGTCTTAGAATCTCCAGTAGGACATCATCCACAGTTCCAATTTTCAAAACTTGCATCCCGTATATTTGGTTTTTTGACTTGCTGAACTTGAAACATTCAGAAGATTTTGACAGAAGGTCTTAAGGAGGTTGTCAACCATTCCTTGAGGACTGCCAACAACCCTCCTTGATCTATCGGCAGTTTGGTTGTCCCTGAATCAAGCACCTCTCTGTTTTGCTTGCCTTCCAATTATATAGGTCCTTATTCTTCATTTAGGCACAGTATAGGTATTCTCAATAGGTCTCATTACACCCCATATTGCTTTTATTCATTCCCCAAATACAAACATATCGGCAACCATGGTGTTAATAAATCCAACAACAACTCTCTTGCAACAGAACAACATAACGTAATGTACTTCAAACCTGCACAATCAGAATACAAGTGGCATAAACCAACATCATAGGCCACACATCTGAGGCTATACACAGATCAAATGTTACTATACAGTCCCAATTACAACCACTATATCATCTTTTACAGCATACTCGATACATCAAAAATAATCAAATGCTTTACCCAAACAAGGTATGCCCTACATGGCTATCCGCTTGTATTGTCCAAGACTGTATCCTACACTACGGGCTCAATTTCCTGAATCCTCAACTGTAGAATATGATAAAACATGCAGTGAGCTATAATAGTGTCATGACCCTAGGGTTTAACTACGGTCTAGGAAGGAAATTGGAAGAATTTGGGAGAGAAACAAAGAAGAATTGGAGGGAGAGACAGCAGAAATCAAGAGAAAAGAGGAAAAATACGGGAGAACGAGAGAGAGAAAGTAAGGGGGGAAATATGAATTCACTATATCATTTAAACATACATTTTTCTACATGCTATGGCCTATTTATAGGCTATTCAACTGATAGTATATTGTAGAACAGCACCCATGTGCACTTTAACAGAATTAATAGCATGATTAGCATCTCCTAACAAACAATTGTAACTAATGACAGCATTGCCCTTCTAATTCCTCGTGGGTCATGACAATCCCCTCTCCTTGAAAGGTTTCTTGTTCCCAAGAAACTTATTACTATTGAGCCATTGTTATTCATCCAATGCCCATCTTCACCAACTAGTTTCTTCTTCGCCTTTTCTTGGTCTCCTCTTGTATTACCCTTTTCTCTTGCTTTCTCTTTCCTTCTTCCTTAACAGTACTACAACTAGCTGCAACCCCAAGTCCAGTCATCCAACTCTTCCTTATTGCCATTGAAAATGGTTCCAATGGAGCTGTCATTCTTGTAACCATCTCATTTTCAGTCATAGGAAGAAATTCAAACTTCTCTTTAAGCAAATCAACCCTTTTGGCAGTTGTTGTCCTATTTTGTGTGCCCGTGCCAATGACATACATATGAGATGTCCCAAACAAGGTGCCCGATACAATCCTTTCCTCCTTCTCCTCAAGTACTTGGTTAAGAGGCTTTTCAGGCTCCTTCCTCTGCTACTTCTGAAGATCAATAACATTAGGAGTCTCAACACCAGTAGGAGTGCTTGAGAGGCTATCAACTAATTGAATGCCACCCTCCAACTCCTCTTCCTTAATCTCTTTTGCAACAATTATCTTTTCTTTCTTGTCATTTTGAATTACCTGATTCAATTTAGATTGTTCCTCATTCTTTGCAGCTACCATTCCCATTATTAGGACCTCATCAGCCTCATACTTCTCATCAGTTACATGAACACCATCTTCCTCTTCCACTGCTACTTCATCAGCTTCCTGCACTACTTGATGAGCAACCTTGGAAGCTCCTTTGATAACATCAGTTTTGGTCCTTTCCCTAAACCGGGTACACAAGTCGCTTACAAACTCTGGCCAGCTACAATACACCCTTCCTCGGCTCCAATTCTGGAACCAAGCCATGTTCACTTTCTCCATTTCAGCTATCAGTATTGGTAGAATACCCGTTCACACCGCCCAATCCACCATTTAGGCTTCTCTCTTTCAAATGCAGGAATGTACATTCGTGAGCCCGGGGGTGTGGAGTGAGTTCCCCCAACTCCTCGTCCCAAGTTTCCCTCCTCTGCATCATCCATTCCTAATATTAGGGACACAACAACCTTAGAAATACCTCTCATCTGCTGACAGCTTTTAGTATAACCTTTAGACTGTAGGCCATGCTTTTCATTGCAACTCTCATATCCAATCTGAATTAAGGAAACAAAATATTCCTTAGAGAGACGTTCAGTTGGAATACTAACTTGAAATTTATATGAAAGTAGGATCAAAAAGTCGTCCAGCTATCTATTGAGGTCCTTGATACCTTTTCTTGTTGCAACAACTAATCTTTCAGCCATCTCCTCCATTCACTTCCTTGAAAATTCACTGTTGTAACAACCTCTTGCTCAACTTCTAAGGATCTCTTCAGAAATTTACTCCGACAATTTAGCCAACCTCAATTCACTGCTTCAAGTTCAGCCAAGAAACAACCTACAAGTGTCACCCCTGAATCACTTGAATCCACAAATTTTCCGTGACTTAATCGGCTCTGTTGAGTTTTTTGAGAATCACGTACAACAGCTTCCAAGGACAGCCTTCCAGTACTCAATTTAGAAAACCTAAGTCTGCCTTGTAATCGCTTCTAGGAGTCACCTATCAAATTGGCACTCTAATCACAATAGTTACTGTCGAAATCATCTAGATCTGCTTCGCCTAGACTTCAACTTATCACTACTAAGATTGCCTCACCTCAACTTCGACAAATCACTGCTAAGATCGCTTTGGGAGCTACCTAACTCATAGCCGAGGAAAGATCGGCTCCGTTACAGTACTTCAAAGTCGCCTCCAGATCTCAAAAGAAAATCACCATTGGAAATTAATAACAGATAAGTATCATTGCACTCGCCGAAATTCCGCCAGATCGTCGGAATTCACCACTGAATTTGCCTAGGTATGCTTCCCATTCACACGTCTTCAAATCTTGTTCGAGATTAGCGAAATTCCCTGCCACAAGACTACTATTGTGCCACTCTGATTTGCCTTCCAATTCAACTTGGTATCACTGCAGAACTCTCCTAGACTACATTGACTTCAATTCCAACCCGAAGTTGCTTTGCTCGGCTTCGCTTTTCAAATCCGAATTTGCTTTGCTCGACTACGCCTTCAAATTCAAGTTCAATTCCTCCTTGCAACTGGTTGTTGGGTTGGATTGCCTGGCCCGCACAATTTCAGTTCATCTCTTCTACCTTCGAGTCGATTTCTCCAAAATTGACAGTATGAGAATCGCCGCTAGCAAAAATCTGCTTCTGGACGGTTTTCAATCTCAATTGCCCAAGGTTTTGCTTCTCATCACGACTTCCTTGTCGCCAGATTCGATGCCTTCTTCTCTCACTTGATCACCGTCCAAGGCCTGGAGAACCACTAGCTTTGCTGCAATCTTCTTGGAGTCACTGTCACCACCTAATCACCGACCACTAAGTTGGAATTCACCTGAATTCTCTACTCATCGTTTCTACCAAGAGTCGTCGGAATCAATTGCTAACAACTTCCGGATCACAGCCGAAAATCGTCGGCTTTGATACC
Source organism: Diospyros lotus (assembly GCF_014633365.1). Taxonomy (NCBI): domain Eukaryota; kingdom Viridiplantae; phylum Streptophyta; class Magnoliopsida; order Ericales; family Ebenaceae; genus Diospyros; species Diospyros lotus. The sequence continues at coordinate 30,980,301 of NC_068338.1, read as the reverse complement.
AAATGTCAAAACCCTAGGGTTTAGCTAGGGTCTAGAAAGGAAATTGGAAGAATTCATGAGACAAACAGAGAAGAATTGGAGGGAGAGACAGAGCAAAAATCAAGAGAAAACAAGGAAGAACGAGAGAGAAAAAGCAAGGGGGAAATATGAATTCACTATATCATTTCAACATGCACTTCTCTACATGCTATGGCCCATTTATAGGCTATTCAACTGATAGTATATTGTAGAACAACACTCATGTGCACTTTAACAGAATTAATAGCATCTCCTAACAAACAATTGTAACTAATGACAACATTGCCCCTTTAATTCCTCTTAGGTCATGACAAATAGCTCAGTAAGACAACAACCACATGTGCACAAGCCATGAAAATACACCCAAAAAAATGTTCAACAATAACTGGGTACTCCTATGGGCACAAGGCAACACCTACTCACTCTATCCCCACAGTTGACAAACAACTTCCTAGGAAACCAATGGTTTTAAGCCCAACCCGCAAGGGATGTGTCTCACACAGGCATTCCCGGGTACATAGCCAAATTAGTTCGTATGCTCAACCCACAACATACATTTCCAATAGAACAGTGAACCACACACAGCAATACATCATACTACATACAGACCAGCCTAATGCTCATACTATGCACAAAGTATAAATGAGAGAGTGATTTTACAAAAGATGCAAAAGAACTGGAATGTTGTTAATACAGCAAAAAATCTCCCACAGAGAGCTCCATACCAGGCTTTTGCAATAGTCTCTGTAATTCACTCAGACAGCTCAGCATTTCAGCAATCTCAGCAACTTTCTCACAAGCCCTAATGGTCTCTTACACACTCACTGTTAAACACAACATTATACTATCACACACAGCTCTCAGCACTTTCGGTGAGCACACAAATCCACGTAGCTCACTGTTTATACACAACACCATGTAATTGCTCAATAACTGCACTACCGCAACACAGAGAAATACAATTGTTCATCCAACATTGCTCTCACCCATAAGGAGGACAAAACTACTCATTCTCATTTCTCCCCCATTGTGGTTTATAAAGACAAAGGAAAGTTGGGGATGTGGTAAAAGTGGATTTTTTCCATTGGTAGCTCCTTTCTAGCGCAGCTTTATGCAGATCTCATACAGCCTTTCAGGCTTTTGCAAGATTTGTCCCCCACTTCCAATCTATTTGCAGCTGGAGGTCCCACTCCAGAGGGGAGCATGACAAATATTGTCACAGGGCCAAAGAGTTAATTATAAAACATAAATATATGCATTCATATATATTAGGACTGGTTCAATCAAAATATAACGCTTAAGCTAAAATAGAACAAAAATATATATGTTTCTCTCTTTACTTTTACAAAAGTATTACACTTACTTTTTTCCTTACAAAAATTATAATATATTTTAAATGTCACATGAAAAGCCAGTGTATATGAAAAAATCTTGAAAGGTAGGGGGATGCATGAGGCTCTGCCTCTGGGTCTCTGACAGCCCTGCCTTTATGCAACCACTAACAATCCTCTCTCAGCCTTTGAGAATTATTCAGTTTTGCATATCTCAGATATCAGATCTTCTTATACAGCCACACAAAGCCCACTGCAGCTGTAACATATCACTCTCTCCCTTCTTGTCCCTAGCCAACCAGCTGAAAAATTTGTGATTATTCCACAGCGCCAATAAGCTACACCTAGGCCATCACTTGACCTATTTACCTTTAAACTTCTCCCTACCTTTACAGCATTCTTCAGCCAACCAAAATCTCCCATTTCAGCACAGCTCTCTAAAGTTTACACACAAACACATATACACACACATACATACACCCCTTGCAGTCTTGAAATTGCTTTAAGGTACAGCCACACTTGAGACTTCTATACACATATACCCTTTTTCCTCCTCCACTTTTCCTCAGCCAATGGGCTTCAATAACACAATACCTGCAGCCTCCAATTTTGTGCCCAGAGGTTCAGCTTTTCCTTCAAAAACCATTTTCACCTTTTTCTTCTCGTCCCTATCTTCCATTGCACTTTATCAATTTAAAATTACTTTACCACTTCTGCTCACATATATACATACTAAAGACCAAAGAGTGTCCATACACAAGAGAGAAAGATGTAAATGTACCAAATGCCTTTTATAAGTAGCCTACAGACTCCCAGCACTTACATTTCTTGCAATCACCAAGGAGTGAACAGATGATCAGAAGTTGTTAAATAATTGGGAAAAAGAAAGAATACTTTCTCACATTTTCAAGGAATGAATGTACAAGTATAAATACAGAACAACTCCTAAGAAATCTCCTAAGTTTTAGGACTAGATAATTTCTAGAATATAGGACTAGATATTTCCTACTTTCTAGGACTAGATTACAACAATTAATTTACAGAAAAATACAACATAAATCAGTAAGTTAGTTGTGGATAATTCTGGCTGCTACTCTATCTTTATCTTCTACTCTATCTTCTCCAACAGAAGTCTATCTTCAACATCAATAAGTCCTCATGGGTCAAATAAAATGAAGCCTGATCATTACTTCTGGTTCACCAAATCTCAGGCTATAATATACCAATTCCCCATTCATTAAGGCCTCGAGTTTCACATGAAAATCATCAAAATACTCTGCTTGTTACAAGCACAAACTGTCAATAGTTCCTTCAAAACTATTGACAGTATCATAAAGTTCTAAAACTGTCAATGAGGCTGTTGACAGGGTTTAAACCCTTGGTATATGCTGATCTGTCCAACCTAAATGTCGGCCAAGTCATGAAAGCTGTTGACAGTTCCCACCAATCTGTTGACTGTTTTTAGCCACCTTTTGTACTTGTGAAAATTTCACATTGTAGGCCCCTAGAAATTAATTTCTTTGTTTGATTATGTGAGAGTAAAATAATAGTATAAAAGATAAAGTGAATCCCTGTCATGAACCTAGGGTTCATGACGGACTGAAATGGACAATCGGAAAGATCCGATTGAATTAAGGTTAAGAGCAAAATGTATTAGAGGGAAAATTGAAGAAGAATGGGAGAGAAATTAGAGAGAAAATGAGGGAGAGCAGAATAGAAAAATGAGAGGGAGATTGTAGAGAAATTGTAGAGAGAGAATCAGATTTCAATTATCAATTCAAGCATCTTTCCTCTCCTCCTACAATGGGCCTTTTTATAGGCATAGGTAGCTCCTTAACTAATTTCTAACAGCACCCATGTGCTTCTAACAAACAACCAAATATCTCCTAACAAACTAATATGAGCCTATTACAATACTACCCCTTTTATTATATCCTATCCAATATTATCTTTCTAATCCTTCTAGGGACATGACAATTTCCTCGCCTTGAAACATGTCTTGTCCCCAAGACATGCCAAACCTTCACAGCTTCCATTATGCTCCCTTTTTCCTTTTCTTCCACAGCTTAGCTGGAGAAATTTTGAAGATATCTTTCACTGCCAATGGAAGGATCTCAGGTGACTTTTGCTCTCCATGCATGGTATGAGTCTTCCCACTGCTAGTAACACCATAAGCAAACATTGTACCATTAATTCCTTGCATGGCACCACTTACAATCTGCTGGGCTGCAACATCAATTCCGGTCTTCAATCCTCCCTTCAACAAGGGTGACAAAAATTCCAATCGGCCAACTGTAGCAATAACGAACATAATGGAATGAGACTTGTTCTTTCCAACCAAACTCTCGACAGCAACATGGTGACACCATTTAGGATCAGCGAGACTTCCTCTTGCTGGTGTTGTCTTCGCCTTATCATTAGCTAAGGAATCCTCAGCATTATCCAACATCATAGACAGTGGAACCTTATCATTAGGAACTCCACCACCCATTCCCTTTCTTATAGAATTTTGATCTTGGACACCCTCCAATCCTTCAGTCCCTGCACTAGTCAACAGAGGTAATGAATTGGCCTTGGCTTCCTCGGTCACTTCATCAATTGCTTCCCCATTTTCCTCCTTCGACTATTCCACTCCAAGGAATTCCTCCTTGTTAAAACTTCCATGATAATCATCAAAATATTCCACCGGAAAGTTGTAACGATACTTCCTAATAAGTATCATCACAAACTCTTACAACTTCTCGCGAAACATTCGACCGAATTCCTTGCACTCTTCATCAAACCCTCTGTTGGTTCCTTTGTCCCTTCGGCTAGTCTCATTCTCAAACTTCTTTTCCCAAATTTGATGCTTCTGGTCAACTGAAAATGCAGCATTCTTTGGCTGCCATTGAAACTCCATTCCAGCTGAAAATGAAGCATTATTTTGCTGCAATTTAGGGCCCATCTGCTCCATGAATGCACTGCTATCAATGGCCTTATGATCAGGTCGTCCCCCTGAAAATACAGCACCCTTCTGTTGCGACTGAGACTGTCCTCGTGCGTGCACTACTCGTCTTGGCTGGAATCTCACTGGCTGGAAAAGCAAAAGGCCAAGAAAACGCAGCCCTTTCCATCATCATTCCTCACACTTCCCGCCTAGAATCGCCTTGCTTCCAGAAAATCCCTTCCGATAATCGCTGGACAGTTGCAACTCTAAAAATTGCTCCAAGTTCTAACAACGATTGTCAAGATGCAACAATCGCTTCTAGACTAATTTCTTATTCACTGAAATGTCAGCTCTGAATCGGATTGGAACAACCTCTCAACAGCCAAGAAACACTGTTGGAATTAGTTTCCCGTGATCAATTTACAGTGATCGAATGAACTGTTTTCGTCGAAATCTCAGCCGAGAACCAACACTAATCATCATCCGCTTCACCCAATCACCATCCAACACTCCAAATCTGCTTCGACTGCAATTTCCGATCAACCTAAACTGCTCTAGGAGTCACTGGAAGCTTCGTCGGAATCGCCTGGTGCAATCATTTCCAGCACTCGATCACAGCAAATCAAGATCGCCCAGACTCTCTATGCAACTGCTGTGATTCAACGACTACCCCCACCTGCTTCCTCTTCGTATAATAATTACCGAAATTATTGGCCGAGGATCACTCACCTGCTGCGCCTTCCAATTCCGAACTGAGGGTGCTTGCTTGCTTGGAGATTAACACCTCCCAGCGCCAACTACCGCCCAATCAACGACTAACACCAGCGTCTCTGCTGTCGCTGGCCAGAATCGGTTCTGCTTGCGATTGCTACGGATTCAACAATCTTCTATGGCCGATTCCTTCTCACCCAATCACCGACCAATTCAGAATCGCCCAGCAGAATCCGCACTCACTGTCAAGTTTGTTTTCCGTTCCGAGCCGATTCAATCGTGATTGCTAGGATCCTGATCACTTGAATCTGTCTTCTAAATTCCTCAATCCTTCCTCGTTTGACAAGGGCTATTCACCGAATCCGTTTGAACTGGTTGCGACAGCCTTCCTCACCCCTGTCGTCAACTCCAACGGAGCTCCTGCAACCTGTATTCTACTTCAGTCACACACACCTAGGCGGTCTGCTTCACCTTCAACGGACTCACACTTGCCTTGGACAGTCGCCACACTCCCAAGTCCAAATCGCGACCTCCTGGCCGTTTGCATCAACACCAACGGACTCGCTATCACCTCGGAACTTCTGCCTATTCACGAACGGCTGGGTTGCTCGCCTTCCTTAATCGGTTCTGTTACTTAATCGGCGCCACTCTAAAACGTTAATCGACTCTAGCGCAACTCACGCTTCCTGAATTCACAACCGAGAGTCATGACAGACTCGTCTTCAATATTTCAACTCAAATCTACTACAATCACGAGGGCCGAGAATTAATCCTCCTCTGAGATACCCTCCAAGCGCACTGGAATACTTGAACTCGCCTATTCCGTTTAATCACTGAAATTGATTTCAGCAGCCTTCAAAATGAATCGAAACCACAGCCAAGAACCGTTGCTCTGCTTCGACTCTAGTTGGATTACCTCCAAATCGATCGGACATTATTGAATTTCCGAACTCACAGCCGAGGACGACTGCTCTGATACCAATTTGTCATGAACCTAGGGTTCATGACGGACTGAAATGGACAATCGGAAAGATCCGATTGAATTAAGGTTAAGAGCAGAATGTATTAGAGGGAAAATTGAAGAAGAATGGGGGAGAAATTAGAGAGAAAATGAGGGAGAGCAAAATAGAAAAATGAGAGGGAGATTGTAGAGAAATTGTAGAGAGAGAATCAGATTTCAATTATCCATTCAAGCATCTTTCCTCTCCTCCTACAATGGGCCTTTTTATAGGCATAGGTAGCTCCTTAACTAATTTCTAACAACACCCATGTGCTTCTAACAAACAACCAAATATCTCCTAACAAACTAATATGAGCCTATTACAATACTACCCCTTTTATTATATCCCTATCCAATATTATCTTTCTAATCCTTCTAGGGACATGACAATCCCCTATCTAACATCTTAAACTTTTAAATGAGATGGTGTTTAACAATTCAACATGGTATTAGAGTAGGCATAGGTCCTGAGCTCAAACCTCATTACGAATCCAATATTTAAATTGTTGCACATGGTCAGACTAGTTATTATGAAGCCTGAACACATGAGGGGGTGTGTTGAGAGTAAAATAATAGTATAAAAAATAAAGTTAATACTCTATCTAACAACTTAAGATTTTAGATGAGATGATAGTTAACAATTAGTTATAATGACACATCATCATTAGTCCTCCTTAATGGCCTAGATTGGTGCAAATTAAAGTGGATCATTACATTAAGGCACTTCTCCTTGGAGTACTTTGTGAGTTCATCATCACAAGAGCAAAGATGTAAGGTCTTAATGCAAATTCTTGATGTAATCCAATTGTAATTGAAAAAGCTTGGAATCTCCTCCATAAGTCCTACTTCATGTTTCTACTTGATTATGTATAAGCAATACTAACTCTTTTCTCTAAAACTCTTCACAATACATCTCTAGGGACTCTTATCATAAGCTTTTTCTAACTTATAAACACAATATACAAATTCTAACTCTCCATATGACTCTAGCACAGGTCTAGGGAAAGCAACTCTATCTGAATACAGATTCCAAGAAAGAAAACTTATTGACTTGCAAAAAAATAAGAAAGATAACTTCTCGAGTTCCAATAATGGTTAAGTTTAAGCATTGTACTTATCGAAGGTCTTGGTTGTTACATGCTTTGACATATAAAAAAGAAATAATGTCAAAACCCTGTACAACTTCCAGCAGCAAACAAAGAGCAAAGGCTTCAGAAGAAGCTCACCAATAAAAGGAGCAACAGAAACAGAACAGTAAGAGAAGTGAACAGAAGTACAATGCCACAGGTCTAGGGAAAGCAACTCTATCTGAATACAGATTCCAAGAAAGAAAACTTATTGACTTGCAAAAAAATAAGAAAGATAACTTCTCGAGTTCCAATAATGGTTAAGTTTAAGCATTGTACTTATCGAAGGTCTTGGTTGTTACATGCTTTGACATATAAAAAAGAAATAATGTCAAAACCCTGTACAACTTCCAGCAGCAAACAAAGAGCAAAGGCTTCAGAAGAAGCTCACCAATAAAAGGAGCAACAGAAACAGAACAGTAAGAGAAGTGAACAGAAGTACAATGCCACAGCAAAGGAAAAACTAAAATACAGGGCCTAATAAAAAGGAATGAATGCTCCTCATCCTTGAAGGCCCTTCTATTCCTTTCTTTCCAGATGTGGAACATCACAAAGAAAGGGATGAGAGATGAATCATTTCTCTGTCTTGGTTGCTAGATTTAACGAGAATGGGCTGCACGATATCTGGGAAGCAAAGTTTTTGAGGGAGTAGTGGAATTCAAGGCACATAACAGACTTGCAAACTAGACTAGATGTAGTAGCATTTAACTAGGTACTATAGGGCTTCCTATTTGGTGACCAGTGAGAAGGAATAATGCTTTTATAACTAGAAAGAAGAGAAACAACCCAGGAGTTAAGCAACATCTTAAACACAGTACCTCAAGTTCTTGAAAACTCAACGGTATACTAAAAGAGAAAGTGGGTAGATATATATATTATATAATATAAGCAAACACTATCTTTTGGTGTTATGAAGCTTTGTCAATAAATTGAATTCCCAAAATATCCTTTATTTATTTTGTTTAGAATAAAAAAAAAAGCTATATCAAGTTGCCAACAAGATTTGAACTCAATAACAATAAATTTGTAAATACCATCACCGCAACGCCAAGACCTATTCATGTTTAAATTTTACCTAAAAGAAACTAAAAATTGAAATGTAATTGTCAAACACCACCAAATGAGCATTTATATGAAATCTTCTAATTTTTTATTTGCAAGTGCATAACATGAGCCACCCCTTTAGTATAAAATTTAAGACAACTTCATAGTTCATACCAACTAGAACTAAGACATCAAAGAAGATAGATTTGACATCGAAACAATTTTAAAACAAACAGATAAATGTCAAATGACCTAATAGCAAACATTTGGCCCATAACAAGATCAACTTATGCAATATATAGTCCATGTTCACAAAATTGGGTATTTCTAAATGTCTGCTGATTCTAAACCAAAAAGAAAACACAATAGAAGCAGCTAGAGACTCACTTTGGGTTAACAAAAGTAGCAACTCTAAACACTACCACAAATACTATCCTATTGTCCAAAAAGGTTTCTTAATTATCAATGGCCCAACAACCCCTGTTATAGGCTTCCAACCTATCTAACTTGTTTGATTTCAATAGATGTAGCATGACTGAAAGATGAGAAACTCCCACATTTTATATAAATTTGGTTTATGATAATTATTTTTTTTACTAGGAGTTTATGCTCTAAACTTCTTTTATTGGTCTTACATTTTATAAAATACTTTCGTTAAAATTTTGTCTCGAGTTATACTTGAAGATTAGTTAAGGTAGCAACAGTGCATTTTAAGAGCCAATGAAGTATTAAATAGAAGTTTATTTCCCAAATTTGTAATTAGTTAGAGTTGGGGGGTAAAACTGTAAATATATAATAGTCTTCATTGGGATATCTGCCCACTGTTATAAATAAAGAGCAAAGGGTAGCAAAGAGAGAGAGAGAGAGTTCTCATTTTCTGTTTGTAACAAGTATTGTTTGCTAAAGAGAAAGGCTAGAGAGATAGCTTTGTAATCTTGGGGGGCAAAGTCCTGTTGTACTCGGGAAATAGAAGGAAAGGATCTCTGTTGTATTCTGATCATTTTTTGAATAAAGAAAGCTGCTCGAGGGGGTGTTTGACTGTTGGATGTAGAACTGGTGTAAACCAGTTCGAATCAGGATAAAATTGGCACCTTATGGGTTGCATTTCTCTTTCTTGTTTCTTATTTCTGTTCTGATTTGGTTGCATTTAATTTTCTATTGTTTTGGATTGATTTCGAGAGAGGAGTTGAGAGAATTGGCACTTGTAAACATTGTTTGAGTTGTCAAAAGAGCTCCTAATCATAACAACTTTGATGGCCAATAACTTAATTAGATGAGGTCACACTTCAAAGGCTTCCAAGTTTGTGTTTGATGTGCAAATAGGAAACACATGCCATAAGTGACCATCTCTATCTACAGAAAAATTTCATTTGTCAAAATACTCAACCTTGCTTTTGATGGGGATTCTATCATCCCTTGTGGTGAATTTAGGGATTCCTATCACTTCTCATGATCCAGAAATCATGAGACATAACTGCATTTCAAAAGCAGGTAAGATAATGCAAAAGTTATAATATAGGTTTTTCACTTCACCTAATTTGTCATGCTTTGCCATTAGTACAAATAAAGTCATCTTGTGCATTGGGGACACTTTTTTTTAGATTAACTCAAATATAAAGGGGGAAGTAACAAATATCACACGTATCAAGTTGTATCATGTTAATACTCATCAAAAGCATATCATCACAAGATACTATTTATTGCAAGAAATAAATTAATAAACAAAATTGATACCATTCAAAATCAAGACCAACATAATATAAGAATGCGTAACATTTGCATGACCTAAGAGTCTATTTGAAAAACATTCATCAATAGAGAAGGAAATAGTTTTTTTTTTTTTTAAAAAGAAAAATGATATAACATGAACACTAAAAGATAGTGTGTAGACCAAAATGCTCGCTAGATTTGTGCAGGCATCTATATGATCGATCATACACATTATCATCTCTCAGCAAACATTTATATAAAAGCGAGATAGTGTCGGATAATGATACTCATCAAAAGACTTCTAAATGCATGTTGGAAACATATGCAATTATTTTTAATTTTTTGCTATAGGAGACTTTGTAGACACTTGAGGGGCACACATGTATTGCATGTCAATCCCTTAAACAAACTAGAATTTCACCATGAGTTCAAAGAGAATAAGTTGAAAATCAATCACAAAACTAAAAACAATATAGATCTATATTTACTAGACCTTATTCCTTAAAACTTTTTATAAATAAAGTTTTACAATTTTTTAATCTTCCTTTTGAATCTAGGATTTCTAATTGACAGTCATGAAAGAAGGAAGAAAGAGAGGGAGAAAGAGAGAATTTAGGGAGAAAACAAAGAAAGGAACAGAGGGAAATAGCGAATAGAGAGAGAAATGAGAAAAGTTAGGGAGAAAGTAGGGAGAAGAACAGAGGAAAAACAGAATAGATAGAGAGAGAATGATAGAAACTTGGCACATAGAGGCATAGCCTTATATAATTGCTATCCCATCAGTTATTTACAACAGTAAATAACTGTAAGAAATAACAACTGCAAAAAATAATATTCCACAACTGTAAAAATAACACTCCACTACACATAGTTGCTCTATTCATCCCCTAATCCTCTGATTCTCAACATTTCCCTTTCCTTCAAAATTTTCTTGTTCTCAAGAAAATCAAAGAAACTAAGCAGCACGGGAAATTTGATTGAGCAAATCGGGCAATTATGCCCAAGTATTAGTGGACGTAAAGTAGAACTGGAAGTATCAGCAGAGCCAATGGTTTTCTATCAGACCAATAGAGTGTGGAATTCCATGCAATTTCCCATAATTTCACACCAAAGATGTGTACATCTGACTTCTCATTGGATGGTTCCTCACCGGGAACTTTTGGAGCCATCCATTTAAGAGTTCCTACTGTTGATTTTGCAGAAAGAAATGAGCTAGCTTTTAAACGGGATAGGCCAAAATCACAAACCTTTACTGTATACTTCTTGTCAACCAAATGATTTGGAGACTTAAAATCACCCATGAAAAGAACAAGATTTGAATGTTGCAGGTGTTTCATAATTGTGACCTCCCTCAAAAATTCCTTCAATTGCTCTGGATGGAAATCTTGATCCATAAGAATCTTTATAGCAACATTTGAGCCCTGCCAATCACCACAATGGACAACACAAAAGGAACCTGCTCTGAATCTCTCTTTCAGAACCAAATCACTCCATGGGATATCCAAATCTTCCATCTCAAGTGAAAGTTCTTGAGTTGGTTTAGTTGGAACAATTTGACCTTCCTGAACAAACCTAAAACCACCTCAAGCTGTAATGTCCTTTGGATCAAAAATGCCTACAAGTGGTTGAGCCTCTCCATGATCAAGTAGAGAGAGATGCTTTAAAGGGAGAGGATCTTTGGCTGTGTTCATTGAGCTTGTGACGAAGACAAGGTCATATGATTTGAATAGATTCAAATCCTAGTCATGAACATCTTTGTTGTTGCTTGAACTAGGCACTTTGCTATGTTCATCTGTAGATTGCTTAGGACATGTCATGTCAGCAGCATCACCATCAATACCTTCTAGAATTGGATCAGCATTCTCCTCAGATAAAAAATCCTCTAGTAGGCTTAGTTGTGGAATCTTAGAAAATATCTGCAAAAACCAATCGAGTCTTTTAGCCAGACCATCTATTGAAGCATCTAACTTGTTCTCCAATGATTGAATTGCTTCGTGATGCTTACTCGATCCTTCTTCCAAGGCCTCTATTCGGGTTTTTGCATATTTGTCACCAAGGAGTTAACCTGGTTGATCAAGGAGTTAATCTGATTGACCTATGCCTCCAATTGTTTTATTCAAATACCATCCACCATAGTTCCAAAACTTGTAGATGCAAGTTGTCGTGATCAGCAATCCAAGAACCAACTGCTCTGATACTAATTGTCAGGACCTAAGTTTTGAATTTAAGATTTCTAGTTGATAGTCATGAAAGAAGGAAGAAAGAGAGAGAGGAAGAGAAAATTTTGGGAAAAAACAGAGAGAGGAACAGAGGAAAATAGAGAATAGAGAGAGAAATGAGAGAAGTTAGGGAGAAAGTAGGGAGAAGAACAAAGGGAAAACAAAATAGATAGAGAGAAAATGACAAAAACTTGAAACAATTTCTTGATAATTCTCGGCACATAGAGGCATAGCTTTAGATAATTGTTATCCCATCAGTTATTTACTGCTGTAAATAACTGTAAGAAATAACAACTGTAAAAAAATAACATTCAGCTACTCCACAACTGTAAAAATAACACTCAACTACACACAACTGCTCTATTTATCTCCTAATTCCTCTCCTAATCCTCCGATTCTGGACACCTTACTTTCTGATCTAGAACGAGTCTAGAATAAAATTTACCTAGTTGCAAAGAAAGAATCCTAAGAGAAGAAAGGTAAAATAGATCTGAAACACAGTCTAAAGTGACTAGTTCCTCAGCCAAATAGGAGTCGTTAAGCATTCAAGAACAAGGAAGACAATTCTTCTAATAATAAACTCAAAAATTAACGCTAGGAAAAACATTACAACTGTTTAAATAGTCCTCCTAACTTAACCCACAAGGATTACGTTTTAGTTTCCTAACTTTGTTGGGCTAGGCACCTTCTACTACTCCTAGGCCCATAAGGAAGGCATGGGCCTAGGAGTAGTCACTTTAATAAAGACTCTAAAATCCATAACAACATAGTTTGAAAACAAATGAAAATAACATGACCAGAAGACTGCGAAAATAATAAAATATGCAAAATTATAAAAATAACCCTTGTAATAATTTTTTTTTATTGCTCCTGCATCACTTTTTATCATGCAGAATGTATATTATTTCCAGAATGCATGTAAGATTACATTATCTATTATTCAAAATCCCATGTCCTATTTTTTGTTATTTGTGTGTCCTATGAGAATGTATCCATTTCCCATGTTTGTATACATGTTAGATAGTCAAAGCTGCCCAAGCAATATCTCTTAGGGCCAAGTAGCCACCCAACAATGACCATAATCATAGAATGGTCACCAACTTATGTTGATCTTTTTACTCAAGAATCCTGCAAAGTATTGTATTGATTTTGATTGACAGTTAAGACTGAACTAAAAAGTTAGCAGTGCATGCATTAACCTTTGTGCACCAAAATGAAAAACTTCTGAAGAGTATATATTGCTTCATGTTGAACATTTGAAAAAAAAATCAGGAATAAGTACTCCTTTAGGAGTCAAGAAGCCAATCCAAAAGTTAAGCGCAACTCTTTTTAAGATTTTGAAATAGCTAGTTCAAAGGAAGTGTGACTCTTTAAGGCCTTCCCTAAAGAAGTTTTGAATTTCCTCAGTTATTCACATCATTAATGGTCTTACTTCAAGAATCATGTAATCAAGTTGAAATTAAAATCAATAAGTTTCCAAGTGTTTGAGGTCCTCCTTTCATAAAGATAAAAGTGGTAGCATAGTTATCAAAGGCGCGCCTAGGCGCGAGGCGCCAGTTTGGCGCCTCGCTTGGGCCGAGGCGAGGCGGTTTTGGCGAGGCTCTCGCCTCACGCGCCTAGGCGATGGGGCGTGAGGCACGCCTAGGTGCGCCTCATGAAACCTAGGTCTTCTAACTAAATGTTGCAGCCCAGTCACTCCTCACTCCTCCCGACTCTAGCATCAGCCGCGCTTGCCTCTCCTCTCCAACTCGCTGCTCGCTCGCCCGATCTTCCTCTTCCTCTCTAGCCCCAGCCGCTCCTGCCTCCTCTCTTCCTCTCCTCTCCAGCCACGACCCCCTCCTCTCCAGCTCGCCCGATCTTCCTCTTCCTCTCTAGCCCCAACCGCTCCTGCCTCCTCTCTTCCTCTCCTCTCCAGCTCGCTGCTCACTCGATCTTCCTCTTCCTCTTCCTCTCTAGCCCCAACCGCGCCTGCTAGTGCCTCCTCTCTTCCTCTCCTCTCTAGCTTCCTCTCCTCTCCAACTGCGACCCCTTGATTTTCCTCTTCCTTTCCTCTCCACTCTCCAGCCGCGCCTGCCAGTGCCTCCTCTCTTCCTCTCCTCTCCAGCTTCCTCTCCTCTCTAGCCGCGACCCCTTGATCTTCCTCTTCCTTTCCTCTCCACTCTCCAGCCGCGCCCTCTTCTTCTATTCTCCTCTGCCAAGTTTGCCCACGTCTTCTCCTATATTGTAAGTTCTTTACTTGTATTTTATTTGTTTATTTCTTGCATTTTTGCCTAATTTATTTTGCTGGCAGCTAGTTGCTGAAATTTTCTTTAAGTCTTTATAGTTTATTTCTATCATTAGGAGAATTTTGTGGAAATTGGAACTGTGTTGCAACAGCCCAATAAATGTCGTCAACCACTTCCAAAACGGACCCGGCATGGAATTATTTTGAAGCTGATCCTAATGATAGAAATACCACCACATGTAAATTTTGTCGTAAAGTAACAAAAGGTGGTATATTTCGGGCGAAACAACATCTTGTGAGCGGTTTTAGGAATACTAAAGCTTGTCCAAAATGTCCTCCATCAGTAAAAGAAGAGATTGGAGAGTACATGTAAAAGAAAAAAAAAAACAGGGATGAGTGAAATATAGCATCGTTAGATAATGATCTTCAATTTGGTGAAGGGTATGATGATGATAAGCCGCTGCCTCAAAGTAGAAAAAGACCCAATGTATCTACCGGAAGTGGAAGCGGTACTGGTAGTGTTGGTAGTGTTAAAGGGCCAACACAAAAGGGTCCACTTGATGTTTTTCTTAAAGACCCAGAAGTTAATGTGTTGAAAAGCAAGGGCAAAGGAAAGCAAACAAGGTTGGGTGAGCATGATTTTGCAAAAAAAGAGTTAAGAGCTCGAGTTTGTAGAAGCTTTGCACGATGGATGTATGATGCAAGCATTCCATTCAATGCAGTGACATATGACAGTTCTGAAGTATTTATAGAAGCAGTTGGTCAGTATGGTCCGGGTGTGAAGCCGCCTAGTTACCATGAAGTCAGGGTTCCCCTTCTCAAACAAGAGGTGGAAACCACTCGTGAAATGATGAAAGATCATGAAGAGGTGTGGGCCAAATATGGATGTTCCATTTTGTCAGATGGCTGGAAAGACAAGAGAGAAAGGACATTGATTAACTTTTTAGTCAATTCTCCTAAAGGAAGTATGTTCTTGGAGTCTGTTGATGGTTCTAGTTATTCAAAGACTGGGGAAAAGATGTTTCAATTATTAAGTAAATGTGTGGAAAAGATTGGAGTAAGAAATGTGGTGCAAGTGGTCACTGATAGTGCTTCAAACAATGTTTTAGCAGGTATGAAATTCATTTTTGTAATTTGTATTATGTTTATAAATAGAACAATTTGAATATTCATTAGATATTTATTATTTACTAATATCTTGTTAATTTCACTCTAAATAATAACAGGAAGATTTTTGGAGGCAAAATATCCTACGTTGTTTTGGACACCATGTGCAGCGCACTGCTTGGATTTAATGTTGGAAGATATTTTCAAGTTGCCTAATATGAAGAAGACATTTGAGAGAGCTGTTATGGTGAATAGCTATATCTATACTCATTCGGGTCTAGTAAACATGCTTAGAAGGTTTACTGACAAGAAAGAGTTGTTGAGGCCTGCAAAAACACGGTTTGCAACTGCCTTTATCACTTTGGGCAGGATGCATAGTCTGAAAAGCAACCTTAGAAGGATGTTTACCTCTGAGGAGTGGATGACAAGCAAGTGGGTAAAAGAAGCGGGGGCTAAAAAGGTTGTAGAAGTGATTTTGATGCCTTCATTTTGGAACAATGTTGTATTTGCTTTAAAGGTGGCTGGTCCATTGGTGCGTGTATTGCGCTTAGTGGATGGTGAGAAGAAGCTTGCTATGGGATACATATATGAGGCCATGGATAGGGCCAAAGAAGCGATTGCTAACTCTTTTAATGGGGATGAAAAGAAGTATGCACCCATTTTTCAGATCATTGATAATTGATGAGATGTTCAGCTTAATCGCCCCTTGCTCGCAGCTGGTTGGTACTTGAACCCAGAATATTTCTACAAGGCTGAACGTATAGATCCAGAGATCATGACTGGCTTATATGAATGCATTAGAAAGTTAAATCCAGATATAAAGGTTCAAGACCAAATTGATGCTAAGCTTTCGATGTATAACAATGCAAATGAGTTCTTTGGAAACTATATGGCTATTAGAAAGAGAGCTGAGAAATCACCAGGTACACACATATATATATATATTACATTATATATATAATCATTCTAGATAATAGATAATAACTAACGTTACTAACCCATGAATTTTATTGGACAGCTAAATGGTGGGCTTCATATAGAATGTCAACACCCACGTTGCAAAAATTTGTAATTAAAATTCTTAGCTTGACTTGTAGTTCATCTGGGTGTGAACGTAATTGGAGTGTGTTTGAAAATGTAAGTGCATTGTACATATATATAACACTTACAATTTTTATTAGTAGTTGGTTTGTTTCATACAGCTTATTCTTAGTATGTTTTTGCATAAATTGTTGCAGCTTCATACTAAACGGAGAAACAGGCTTGATCAACTTCGTTTAAACGACTTAGTGTTTGTAAAATACAATAGAGCATTGAGGCGTCGGTATCAAATGCGTGATACCATTGACCCTATCATATTGACCGACATTGATGAAAGCAATGAATGGTTGACTGGAAAACTTGATGAGGAGAATGACAAAGATGATGAAACTGTTTTTCCAGATGACGTTGGGGATGGGTTGACATGGAGTAATGTTGCTGCGGCTGCAGGAGTTGGAGAGCCTAGTTATCAATTTAGAACTAAACAAACTCGATCACAATTGGGATCAACATCGGCTTCGACTTCAAAGCGGCGAGTAACTCAAGAGATTGAAGAGGAGGAGGAAAGTGAGACAGAGACCGAAGATGATGAAGACTTGGAAGAGGGAGAAGAATTGAGAGATGAAGAAGAAGATGAAGGGGTGATTGAAGGGGATGATGAAGATATTGACCTTGATGTTGATGATCTCCTTGATGATGATTGATTAAAAAACTTCTTTATATTGATTGTGAACTTGTAGTGTTTATGTATTTGTTTAGAACTTTGCATTATAATTGGTACTTGGTAAAGTTTGAGACTTTAAGTTTGAACTTTGATGATGTTTCTAGTTTAGAATTTGCATGATGAATGAATTAACTTTGATGTTGTTTGTTTATAGAATTTGAAGATAATGAATCATGAATGATATGAATGTGTTATTATTGATAATTTGATAGTTGTTTATGATTTTACAAGATTTTGAGTTTTTTTCTTAAAAGATGCGCCTCGCTTCGCAAAGGCGCGCCTCGCGCCTCAAGCTCCAGGACCTTTTGCGCCTCGCGCCTTTCAAAACTATGAGTGGTAGTCATGGCCATCACAATGGAATCCACATAAAACTAGTGCAGCTTCAGCAGCATAAGCAAAAAAGGGGGAACCAACACAAGCTCAAAATGAAGTCTGCAAAATGTGCAGGGAGCCCCAAACTTGTCTAAGAATAATGGAGTTGACCCACCAAGGTGGGAATAGAGCGATGCTAAAATAGCAAGGGTGGGTTATTTCTGAAAAATATGAACATGAGACTGGGTTATTATGGACTCGACATAAATATGCTGAGAGGTGAAGCACTCCCACCAAAGGAAGGCAGGTCAATAGAAAGCACCATGGTATCAGACTCCATCAGGAATTTGAATTTTGCTGTAGAAAAATATTGAACTTAACGGCTACATTAGCATTAAATGCCCCCAAACAAAATTCTCCACCTAACGAACTATAAAAGGAGTAAAATATCACTAATAAATATAACCCAAGCATTCACAGAGAAAAATCCAAAGATCTTCAGGTTTCAAGTCCTAAAGCCTCTTGCATTCAATTCTTGTGAGCTGCACTTCAAGCATTGATAGAATAGTGGGGTTGTAAATGATATTGAGTGAATCTCTTCAAATACAAGTGAGCTTTCCTTGGACCAAAAACAGGTGTATATTAGAGTTTTTCTCTTTCTGTGTGTTAAGTGTTTTTTTTGGAATAAAACATTTGGTGTGATCACTGGCTTCCAAAATTTAGGAATTGATATACTTTCTAACAAATGGTGAAGCATCTAAATGAGTCTTCTGAAATAGATGTGGGCATAAGATTGGCAAAACCACTATTAAGTGGGCATTTTCCTTGCTTCTCTCCTCTTCTCTGTCCTTAGTTACAAATTGCTTGACATATGACCTTACATAGTTCTCCATATCTACATATCTTGGTATTTTATTTCTTATTCAAGTAATTAATTTTGGGTTAATCGGTAAACAGTTTGGCATTTCTTAGGTTATATAGCTAGGTAAAATGACAAGTTTAGGAAATAGAAAACAATGTGATACACAAGTTAAATACATTCCTCCAGGTAAAAATTAGCACATGGGACAATATTAGGGATGTTTGACAATTGATATGATTGCTTCAATCCCATCCCACAACTAAAAAGAGCAAAATTTATTTACGGAGAAGTTTTTAACAAGTAATATACATCATCCAACTCTTACCAACCCAATAAGTAACATGTGAATCACGTCTCAACATTAATGGTTCTTCCTAAATTCAAACATAACTTGAGCATAAACAAATAGGTATAACTGACATAACAATTCAAATTAACCAATTTCGTAAGTTCAAAGTACATAAAGATGGTTTTGTCAAGTGCTAAGAATTCATGAGTTCTCATGCTGAACGCTAGAACACTCATTTGTAATTCCTTTAATGAAGGGAATGGACAATAAATTGTGCCATGGTTCTACTTGTTATGATTTATTTACATTCAAAATCAATGTAAATGCTCTTCTTTACCTTGGGATAAGTAAGGAAAAATTGCAAGTGAGGGTGGGCATCTAATGTGAGCAAGCTAAATATATACATAACTACATATTATTAATTTAGTGAGTTGAGAAAAAGAGGTCCTTGATTGAAATTGTGTCCATTGCTATAACTATAGACCAATACTGGCTACACACGTTCATAATCACAAATTACACAAAAAAGTTAACTGCGGTTATATAACCCTCTAACCCCTACTTCCAAATTTCAACCCACTACTTCATCCACATTCTCCACACAAAGGAAAAAGCTAATGCTGATGCTTAGGTACAGAACCTAGCTGAAGTTTGAGGGGGAACAAAAGGAAGAGTACAAGACAATGATTCCAACCTCACCAAGCTCAACCTTACCTCTCTAGCTAAGACAAAATGAGCATATGAGTAATCAATATAAGAAACACTTCAGAAAATAAGAGCCTCAAACCTACCCAAGAAGAGGAGGATCTATGGAATAGTTAACCATTTAAATCTATTTTGCAAGTTTACCTCAAAAGCATCTAATTTGAGGAATCCACCTTAATACACAATGCTTATACTTGTGCCCATTACACACTATAGGAATGGCTCACCATAAATGTTGGATAAGGTGATTGTCTATAGATCAAAGCACTTTACGCATCTTAAGCGACTAACAATGCCATTAGTCACTACCCATACTTTATTTCCTTTTCTTCAGTTAAGAGGTTTTTGATTACTCATTGTCCATTAAGGAAAGCACCAACCATTCCTGACAATATGCAATTTGGATCTATGTCCACAAATCATCACACATGTTTTTTTCATCTCTGGCAGCGGTAATGATAGCTTCTCTCACTTTTCATTTTCTTCCTAGATATTTTATCTTCCACAACAAGGCACCAATCTCACAACCGTTCGGTACATGCACTGATAAAATACTACCAGGGTAAAAAAATATTTCTAGGCACAAGAATTCCTATTAAACTAAATTATGTCAACAGTCTCCTACACAATTCCAAAAGATTATGTTTTGTTAGAATTATTAGTATCATTATATATATTGTAATTATTGTATGTGTGTGTTTTATTTGTAATAATTAGATTAAGCCCATAGGTTAAACCCGTAGATGTTTAAGTTCCGTTATGCCTATTATAAATAACAAACTAAGAGGGACTAATCTCATAGGTTTTTCTCTCATAATTATTTTCTCACATGGTATAGAGCCACCGGTGAGAAAAAAACCCTAGCCGTCGTTGTGTATATTTTTCCAACAACATTCAAACCCTAACCATCGCTGTCACTGCCCATCCCAGAACACCATTGTCCGGCCACCACTTGCTAACACCGCCTCCACCTTAGGGTTCACTGCCATCAGATCGACCAATCATTGAAGACCCGCTGCCAACGGACCACCCATGCTTTGCCGCTATGTGCTACCTCCACCTCCACGCGTCGACACGTGTAACGCGTCCGCCAATCACTTCTCTCCAGCTTCTCCAAATCTGATCTCCAACAACCCCTCAAGCTGTTTCCGGTGTTAAAGTCCTCGCTATGTCTGATCTCAGTGACGTTATTTATGCTGATGCTACTCCCGCTTCAGCATCTATTGCCCATGCTACCTCTCAATTCTTTACTATCTCCAATATTGGGACAATCAATATTACCATTGTCAAGTTGATAGGGTCTGTCAATTATCTCTCATGGATAACCTCTGTCAAAATGTGGTTCAAAGGGCAAGGCCAAGCAGATCATCTTACCACAAAGGTTGAAAGTGTGTCAGAAACTAGCCGGGCTAGATAGGAACAAATCCATGGCCAGTTATGTAAAACCTCCTATGGCAGTCTATTAATCTATCCATCATGCAGCTCTTTCACCCATTTGAAACTTGTGTTGATGTGTGGAAGGAAGTTGAAAAGTGTTACAAACAACATCTAACATTTGTACACTATGGTCTCTAATATCAAGAATCTCAAGCAAGAGTCGACCATGGAATCTTATCTAGGACAGGTTCGGGCTCTCATGCAAGAATTTGATCCTACTCTTCCTCTTACTATGACCAGCACCGAACAAATTGCTCAACGAGAAAAGTTTTTTATGGTTATTACTTTCTCCGCTAGTCCTACCATGAAGGACTCTTTTAAAAGGTTGTTGAATATGACAGGTGCGCATGATATGTCATCTTTTTCTCATGTTGTTCTTCCAACTGAATTTTTAGCTATTGTGTCACAGCTTCCACCTTAGGAGGAAATAGAGGACACAATAATAGTCGCTCACATCCACAATGTGCCTTTTGTAAGAAACTGGATCATCTTGAGGACAAATGTTGGAAGAAACATGGTCGGCCAGCTGCTCCACATCCATCATCTATCAGTGCAGCTCATGTATTTCATAGCAATCCTAGTCCTACTCAATCTCCACCAAGTTCGCAATTGGTACCTATGTTTGTAGTTGAGTATGATGTCTTCCTGAAGTTCCAGGCCACCCAACAATCTCCTCTTGGTAATCTCGTTGCTTGTGTTGTTCAAGACTCATCTGTTGGCCCTTGGATTATAGATTCTGGCACCATTGACCATATGTGTGGCAATGAACTTCTTTTCTCCTCACTTACCTATTTTGATACCTTGCCTACTGTCACCCTAGCTGATGGTACCAAAACTGTAGTTAATGGGATCGGCCAAATCACACCTACCTCATCTTTCTCATTAAATTATGTTTTATATGTTCCTGATAGTCCTTTTAATTTGATTTCAGTTAGCCAATTCACCAAAACCCTTAATTGTTCTATTATCTTTACTCCTACCTCTGTTTGTGTTCAGGACTAGGGTACGGGGCAAACGATTGGCGTCGGGTGTGAGTCACAAGGTCACTATCATCTTGTTGTGCCTAGTTCACCTGTAACTTACACTAGTGCCGCTTCCCTAGATCTTCTCCACTATCATCTCAGTCATCCCAACCTCTCCAAACTGGAGAAATTAGTTCCTAGTTTGTTGTCCAAACTGGAGAAATTGTTGTCATAATTCTTTTTCTTGTCAGGTCAATAATAGGGCTGAGGCTCCCTTTTCCCTTGTGCACTCTGATGTTTGGGGGCCCAGTCGCATCAATTCTACTTTTGGTCTTTCATATTTCGTTACTTTTATTGATGACTTTTCTCGTTGCACCTAGTTGTTTCTTATGAAGAGTCAATCCGAGTTGTTTTCTATATTTCAGACATTTACTGCTAAAATAAAAACATAGTTTGGAGTTTCTATACATGCCTTACGTAGTGATAATGCCCCTAAGTATTTTTCTTCTCAATTTACTACCTTTATGATTGCTAATGGCATCATGCATCAATTCTCTTGTTCTTACACACCTCAACAAAATGGCGTTGTTAAGCATAAAAATCGACATCTTATTGAAACTACACGAACGCTCCTTTTACATGCTAATCTTCCCACCAAATTTTGAGGAGATATTGTTTTAATTGCATATTATCTAATCAATCGCATGCCATCTTCAACGTTACAGGATCAAATTCCTCATTCCCTTTTGTTCCCTACACAGTCGCTTTATTCTATTCCTCTTCGTGTTTTTGAATGTATCTGTTTTGTGCATTCTTTTTCACCTGGACAGGATAAACTTGCTACAAAATCTCTCGAGCATATCTTCCTTGACTATTCCCGGTTACAGAAAGGCTATAAGTGTTACTCTCCTAAGCTAAATCACTATCTTATGTCTACTCATGTCGCATTCTTTGAACAATAGTCTTTCTTTTCGATTGCTCAAACTGATTCATAGAGTCTTCACCAGGTTTTTCCTGTTCCTTTTTCTTTTCTTTCGTTGTCCTCATCGGGTCCGTCTGCCTCCTCCTTTATGGCGCCTACCCTACCATTTTCTGGTTCACCTTCCACGACTCCACTTCTTACATATCACCGTCGTCCTCATCCCACTACCGGCGCCAGCATTCCTCCAGCCCAGGACTCTCCGTCTGTGGTCCCTTCTGCCCCGGATCCTAAGCCCAACAATCTCTCTGTTGCTCTTCGCAAGGATATACGATCTACTCATAATCCCCATCCTATTTATAGCTTTTTATACTATGACCGTTTGTCTCCTTCTTATAGTGTCTTTGTTTCGAGTCTTTCCTATGTTTCTATTCCTAAAACCACAGGTGAAGCCCTATCCCATCCTAGTTGGCGTCAGGCTATATTGGATGAGATTGATGCCTTACATTCGAATGATACTTGGGATTTGGTGCCTTTACCACTAGGAAAGACCCCCATTGGTTGCCAGTGGGTATTCACTCCCAAAATGGGTCCTCATGGATAGGTGGAACATCTCAAGGCCCGCTTGGTTGCCAAAGGCTTTACACAGATCTATGGGCTAGATTACAGTGATATCTTCTCTCATGTTATGAAAATAGCCTATGTTCGCCTTTTTCTCTCTCTGGCTGCCACGCGTCATTGGCCACTCTATCAGCTCGATATTAAAAATGCCTTTCTTCATGGTGATTTGCAGGAAGAGGTATATATAGAGAGAAATCACCTGGTTTTGTTGCTCAGGGGGAGTTCAGTGTAGTCTGCAAACTTAAAAAGTCTCTCTATGGTCTGAAACAATCTCCATGGGCATGGTTTGGCAGGTTCAACACTGTGGTTCAAGGTTTTGGTCTCACTCGAAGTGAAGTTGATCATTCAATTTTCTATCGTCATTCTTCTTCCTTTTGTATCTATCTTGTTGTCTATGTAGATGACATTGTTATCACAAGGAGTGATTAGGTTGAAATACAGAAGTTGAAGGAACATCTATATCAACACTTTCAGATCAAAGACCTAGGCGGACTTCAATATTTCTTGAGCATTAAAATTGCTCAATCAGGAGATGGTATCTCAATTTCTCAGAGGAAGTATGCCCTTGACATCTTAGAAGAAACTAGTATGGTGAACTACAAACTAGTTGACACCCCAATGGATCCGAATGTCTGACTCTTGCCGGGACAGGGGGAGCTTTATTCAGATCCTGGAAGGTATAGGAAACTGGTAGGCAAGTTAAATTATCTCACAGTCACTCGTCCCGACATTGTTTTTGCTGTGAGTGTAGTTAGTTCCTCAGTTCTCCATGTGATTCTTACTAGGATGTTGTTATCCAGATTCTGAGGTATATCAAAAGAGCATCAGGTAAAGAGCTACTCTATGAGGATAAAGGACACACGGATATTTGTTATTATGCAGATGAAGATTGGGCCGGATCTCCTTCTGATCGTCGGTTAATCTCTGGGTATTGTGTTCTTGTGGGGGGAAATCTGATTTCTGGAAAAAGTAAGAAACAGAATGTAGTAGCTAGATCTAGTGCAGAGACAGAATATCGAGCTATGGCTAATGCAATTTGTGAGCTCATCTGGCAGAAACAACTTTTGCAGGAACTCAAGTTTTGTGAAGTGTCCCCTATGAAGCTTGTTTGTGATAATCAGGCTGTCTTACACATTGCTTTCAATCTAGTGTTCTATGAACAGACTAAGCATATTGAAATCGACCGTCACTTTATTAGAGAAAAGCTGGTTGAATGTGTTATTGTTACAGAGTGTGTTAACTCCAATGATCAACTTGTAGATGTCTTCACCAAGTCTCTAAAGGGTCCTTGAGTGAAATATATTTGTAACAAACTTGGTGCATATAATATCCATGCTTCAGCTTGAGAGGAAGTGTTAGAATTATTAGTATAATTGTAAATATTGTAATTATTGTATGTGTGTGTTTTATTTGTAATTATTTATAATTAGATTAAGCCCATAGGTTAAGCCCGTAAGTGTTTAAGACCCGTTATGCCTATTATAAATAACAAGCTAAGAGAGACTAATCTCTTAGATTTTTCTCTCATAATTATTTTCTCACATATATAAACTAATAGTAAACACTCCTAAGCAATATACCAATGAGAACAGAATACAACCAAACATGACCAAGAGGTTCACAAACACCCCCCCCCCCCCCCCCCCCCTCTCTCTCTCCTTCCGTTGAACATTTTGCATCAAACTACCATTCCTGATGTCAAAAACACGAAATATTGTGAACATAATAAAATTCAACCAGTGAGAACAGAATAAAACCAAAGTACCAAACATGACCAAGAGGTTTTTCCCCCCTTTTTCCCTTCTTCTGCTGAACTTCGTGCATTAAACTACCATTGCGTTCCCAACTAAAGTTCTTACGTTATTCATACTTATTGCTACGTTACTAGAATTAACTGGAAGAGAAAAAGAAAGTTCGTGAAACCAATTGTAATATACAATACCCAGGATATTGAAAAGAATAAAAATGCACAAAAGACGCGATACCCACAATTCTAAAATACTAGAAACCCAGCGCACTAAGCCACAAATGCACTTTCATCTTCCGTATTTCTAAAACCTATAAATCACCACAAAAGCAAGACAGCTACTTCTTACGCCATAACAAATTTCATAACAAACCCAAAACCATTACGTACCGAATTGAAGAGATAAAGCGAAAGAGACGCTAATACATCACGATGAAACAAGAATCTGGGACTACATTGAACTTATCGATACAGTGCAATTGCATGGAACCACAGCAAATATAGCCATCTGTATGTATGCATGTGTGTATTACGGAAAGAGAAGGGATGAAACCTGGTGGAGGGTGGGCAATCGTGGAGGAATTGGACAAATTGATTCTTTTGGACTTGCGATCAGGTGCGATTGTGAAAGAGCAGACGATTCCCTTTCACAGAATGAATTGTTCCCTGTGTTATATAGATAGGGGAAGAAAGATCGGTTCACGACGACAGTGTTGGAACCGGCAACTGGGTCGATACCATCCGGTTCAAGTGGTTTCCAAAACCAGACCCGGTTCTTTTGACGGTCCAAACGTTTTCAATACCTTTTTTCCTTTCTGTACCGACAGGGGATCGAAACTTCCGGCTGAAATGAGAGTGAAGGTACAATGAAAATTAAAAAAAAAATTAATTCAAAATCAAACTTAAATTGGATTGAATTTCTTAACCCAACCATTATTGATAATTCAAATTAAATATCATTACCCTGAAAAAAAAAATCCAATTTCCCGTTTCAGCCTTTTCTTTTTCCTTTTTTTCATTTTAATAGTAATAGTAATAGTAATTCTGTATTCTATGGGCTCATTCCCTATTCTGGTGATTGGGCTGGGCTAGGCTGGGCTGGGCTGAAAAATAAGCTGTAATTGTGAATAGTGGTGGCCCTAAAAATAAGCAGTAATTATCAAAACTTCAGACTTTCAAGATAATATTTTTTTATACCTATCTCGAGGAATGTTTTCTCCTCCTTTTCAACCATATTAAATTAAATGGTAAAATGTTAAGATTAACAATTTATGAAAAATGGTAAAATTCCAAAGCAACAATCTGCCGACAACATATACCATGCCTTTGAAACCTCGTCTGCATCAAACTAACATAACATATGACACGCATCGAGGGTTGTATTCTTTTTCTTTTTTCTCATTTTTTTGGGGCAAAAGGATTGTACATCTAAAGTCTAAACTACCTGTCCTTGGCATACGATCCTAAAAAGAAGTGAAAAGAGTTTTTAATTAGTGAGTTCATGGATTGGCTAACCTGGCCTCTGTCCGATTCTTAGCATAAATTAACGTTAAAAACCCTTTGTTCAATGTTTCCGTCTTTTCCCTAGTGTTGGATCGAAGGACGTGCAGTGCAGCACTAACAAGCCAGCAATGTACGAGAACCAGAAGTGTGAAAATCCATAAGAATTAGTTTAAAATTTGTGTGAAATATATAAGAATTAGCAGGTTTCTTTTCCTCTTGGGGAATTAACAACATGCCGAAATTTTTTAATGTGTTTATTTGTTGTACATATTGTAAATTATTGTGTGAATATAATAAATTTATTTAATATGTGTTTAAAAATCAAAAGATATTAACAATAAATTAGTGTAAAACGTCACACCGAAGGAGATTTGATTGATTCTTTTAACATAGATGATGATCAAGTCCCAGATCTGAATGACTTCACACTGAAGTTTTTTAATATTTGTTTGGGAGGTAGTGGACTCCGACTTTCTAACTGCTATGCTGAATTTTTTTTTTTTTAATCAGAATATTTATTACGAAATGTGAATGTCATGATGATCAATGTTGTCTTTAAAGTATCTCACTTGAAGTCTGTTTCCCATTTCCTAGTGTAATATCTTGTGTAAGGTCATTATCAAGGTTATATTGGCGAATAAGTTGAAGCAAGTGCTCCCTAGTTTAGTGTATCTAATGCAAAATTACTTTGTCTTCGACAAATCAAAAAGTGATGATATTTTATTAGCCTAGGAGTTATTTTATCCACACCACCTCCGCAAAAGTATGCCTCGTTGTCCTATGAAAGTAGATTGTCACTTTTTGTTGACAACCTTGAAGGTTGGGCCAATGTATCTGAGTTTTTTGGGACATAAGAGAAAATATAAAAAATGAACTCCCAAATGTAATCGTTGAAAATTGAAGCAAATCTGAAAGAGTGAATCTAATGAGCCAATCGGCAATCGAGAGGCAACGAGCCACCAGTGACAGCGAGCAATGGAACAAGAGGCAGTGAGCCACCGACCGGTCACAACCCACAAGGACAAGCGACTGAGTAGAGCAGCGAAAGACGATGCTTGCTGGGTGAGCGACTGAGCAGCGAGCCACTGGCCACGAGGGCGAGGCAAGTCGGGTGAGGACGAGCGACCGCCGACCGAGCAGTGAGAGGCGAGAGAGCGAGAGGGTGAGCGTGAGGTCGAGGGCGAAGGGCGACGGCTCAGCAAGAGGAGAGAGAGGCAGGGAGCGACCGACGACAGAGCAGTAGTGAGAAGCGAGAAGCAATAGCGAGGGCGAGACGCGACGAAACAAGAGAGGTGGGGCTAGGGCAGTGAGCAAAAGAGAGGGAAGGAGAAATTTTGCAGACGGGAAAAGGGTGGGCGGCTGGGCTAGGCTGGGAAATAGGCCCTTACAAATGGAAATATTTTTTATTATGAGTCCCTAAGCAATGAAGTTTCCATGACATTTCCATGGGCCTTGAGACAGCTGTCTCATGGGCCTCATGGAAGGTTCAATATGGGGTTCCTTCGCCACCCCTCTCTCTCTCCTTATTCTTGCTATTCTCTCTCCTTATTCTTGCTATGGAGGTGTTATTGGGGATAATGGCCCATCATTCTTAATTGGATGAGTTTCAGTATCATTGCATTGTTAGAGAACAAAGTCGATGTTTACAAAAGGCCTGCTATGTTTTTCTATGCTGAGTTGACTTCTGTTATAACTTTCAAGACTGTTTGGGTCATTTTGTAGATTTATCGGGCTTGGTGGTAAATCCTTAGAAGAGCCACTTCTTCATGCGTTGCTATGATGAGCCTCTTAGTTAGAAGTTGTTGGACATGCCTGGTTTTTGTAGGGATTAACTTGCCATTCTTGTTCCCCAAATTACTAAGAACATGACTTTTGCAGATTACAGACTTATTATTGACATAATCTTGTAGTAGATTGTCGGGTGGAAAAGTATGGATTATTGTCTTTTGGAGACCATGATAATGGTACATGGCCAATCTTATGATTCTTATCGCGAAAACAATGTTAACAATTCAATTTATCGTGACATTTTGATATCAAAATATCACAATAAATTAAACTAAAAAAATCAATAATTTGAATCCGTTGTCTTCTCTCTCTCTTTTTCCCTGTCTCTGTTGTCGACTTCTTCTCCACCCATTGTTGCCATCGACTTCTCCTCCACCCGCCCCTTGCCTACTCTCTATCTCTTGCTCTGGTCGTCGGTCTCTTGCTCTTTTTCTTCTTCTTCTTCTTCTTCTCTCTCTCTCTCTCTCTCTCTCTCATTCTCGCCCTTGTCGTCATTGAAGTTGTCACCATCAACGCTTTTGGTCGCCACCGTCATTCACTTCCACCACCACCGCCAATGCTTCCATCTCTTTCTCTCTTTCTTTCTTTTTGGGTCTTCATTCTTTCTCCACCGACGCCTCCATCTCTAGTCCATCGCCGACGCCTCCATATGTTACAAAAGCGTCGATTATTTTGTTGTCGTCTTCACATCTGTTCAACGACTAACTAATCATTTTGCTTCTAATTTTTTAAAAATTAAACTAACACATATAAATATATAGTATATTTACTGAAAATATATTTGAATATAAGTTTGGGTTAAATACACATATATTTTTTAAATAAAAGTATAGACTAAACAGAGATACAAATAAATAACATATTTTGGGTTCAACATATTTTTATACTATTATTTATTTGTATTATTTGCATAACATGAAATATAATGCTATGATTTTGTGTAACTTAACATATAATTTCTTACTTTTATAAAATGTGATATTATGATTTTGTATAATTTTACATACAAATTTTAACCTTTTAATTCTAACAATATAAATAAATAATAATATAAAAATATATAATTATTTATACTTGAGATAATTATAAAATATATAAAATTTTATTTTTTGTATGAATGATAAAGAGAAGAAATATAATTTTATTGTGATTGATATATATGAATATATCTTTTTATTAAAAATAAATATTATAATATTATAATTTCATTTCATTTTATAACTTAAAAAATGAAACAAAACTACAAAATATTTTTTTAAAAATAGCAAGCCAAACTATTCTCTTAAAAGGTTCAACATATTACAAGTTATGCTCTTAAAATTTTTAAAAGTTGTAAAATAGATTTAATTTGGTCCAAATAATTTTGTATAATATATTTTTAGTTTATAGTTATATTTAAAAATATATTTGTGTATATTTATATATATATGTAAATCTTTAATGTAATATATATACTTAGTTTGTGTATATTCATATTTTATAGAATATACTGAAACAGTGGTGAATGGCGACAGAGGCAGCTATGTCGATGCGAAATAGTGGATGTAACACCCGAGAATAATTTTGAGGATAAAAATGATATTTGATAAAGGGCATAATTAGAATTTTGGAAAAAATAAGACTATAGGGCACACAAACACAGCTTTGGACGACCGAATTAATCAGAGGGAGTACCTCAGACCCTAGATAACCAAGGAAAATGGTATAGTATCGACGAGAAATTAAAATTATGATTTTTAGTGATAAAAGAAATGAGATCAGGAACAGTTTTTGGTACAGCAAAAATACAGCTGTCAATTAGGCCGTATTACCGAATTGTTGTAAACGACGGCCAAAAAGTCAACGGAGAGTGCCAAGGACTAGTATTCGATGTATAGAACAACCCTTAAGTGGTTTCAGGTTGAATCGAGTGGATTTGAGGTCAAATAAATCAATCGGGCCTAAGTGTAATTTCTAAAAAATTGCTCGAGGGAGGTCTAAACGGCAATTTTTCAAAAGTTTCAAGGGAGAAATGAGAAGTGCTAATCTTGAGGGTCTTAGTGAGGGTGTTAGAAAGATCAGGGGCTTGAGGTTAAGGGCCAAAATGCAAAAGAAAAATTTTAGGGGGCTAAAGTACAATTTTCATAAAATTGCTCAGAAATGGCAGATCTGGCCGAGATTTTGGCCGGAAAATACGGCCATTTGGACAGCCTAGGACCGTCAGGGAATGGCCTAGGGTGGCCTAGGAGGCGTGGGGAAGAAGGCTTGGCCAGAAATCGGCCACGTGGGAGTTGTTTTTGGCTATAAATACCGAAGGTATTCGACCGAGAATGAAGCACCAAATCGAGCTCGTTTTTGAATGATTTTTGGAGCTTTGATAGAGGGCTTTTGGTCTCTAGGCATCAAGGATCATTTTGGGAGTATTTTGAAGCATTTTGGTGAGCGTTTGAGGGGGTTTCAAGTTTGGCCGAAGGTTTGAGGCGGTCCGCCTAGTCGGACCTGTAACCGGCCATTTGGGCCATTTTCCGGTGGCCTTTCGGCCTGATTTTTGTGGCATCGTGATCGATTCTCAAAGAGCTTTCGAACGGCACCGGTTTCATGGCCATCGGAGCAACCGCCGGCGACCGACTAGAGGTAGAAGACGGTGGCGCGTGACTGCCACGCGCCAGCAAATTTTGTCCAACCACTCGCCCGCGCATGAGGGCGCGTGAGGCCTTAGGTAATTTTGAAATTTTTTATTTATTTTAAGAAAAATAAAATAAAAATTATGGTAGAAGAAAATTTTGAAAAATGTTGGAGAAAATTGTCATTTTGAAATTTTCAAGGTAAATAAGGCTTATGAAAAATAGGAGGAGATATTGAAAAATTTTTAGAAAATTCCAGAAGTTAGGAAATATTTATTTATGAATTTTTATGAAGAGAAATCGAGAAAAAATCTTGAGTAGGAATTTATTAGAATTTTTGAGGAGAAATATAAAGAAAATAGGAAGAAATTATGAAAAAATTGAAAAAAAATGATATGATTTTGAACAAACGTGATGACTAGGGTATCGTTGAAGCTCGAGGTTGAAGTATAAGAGCGTCGGGCGCAAGAATCGAGGTCAGACACGCAAATTGAGGTGGGCACGCAAATCGAGGCTACTCGCGCTCTTCAAGAAAATTGAGTTACAATGTGAGTGTTCGCCCCCAACTTTGTTTTGACTTGTGAGTGGTTCTACCCAAAAAGACTTTGAGTGACATGTGAATGGTTTACTATGAATGCTCATCCCTATGGCTTGATTTATTATGATTGTCCAAACAGTTATTTGCACATGCATTGAATTTCGTACGGTAAATTGCATATATTGAGATGTTGATTTTATGCATGTTATGATTTTTCGGCATTGGCATATTGTGTGGTTCACGTAGGACATGGGTTGTTAACCTGTGACGTAGCCCAGAGTGACAGCACTCAGGATGCATACCTAGGATTAATGCTAGGTGACCCACTTGGGACGGGGCTGAGACGGACTTCACCCTATGGGACCCAAGTGGCGGGGCTGAGAGTGGACACCACCTCGGTTGTTGGCTCAAGTGGCGGGGCTGCGAGTGGACACCACCCCAAGTTCCTTTGAGCAATAGCATTAATGCCGAGGTGACATCGATTCCGAGGATAGTGCTGATGTGACACTCTTGGGGCTAGGGTTGCATTGGGTTTTGGAATGCTTTTGAGTTGGAGCGTAAAGCCTAACAATGACAATGGGGTGATTCCCGGGTTCATGTGTCGAGGTTGTCCCTCTTAAGCATGATTGTGTTTGCCAATGGGCCGATGGGATCGTGTCGCCTTTAGAGAGATTGTATTTTTCCCGATTAGGGTTAAGTGCTATGTGGGATTCTCTTAGGCTGGTGCATGTCGGGACTTGTCGGTTTATATATGATTTTGCATATTTGCATGAAAATGTTTTGAACTCTCATTTAGATGATTCAGCATCTAATTTGGACTATGTCCCTGAAATATTCAACGTTCCAGGTGATTGTAGTGGCGCCAAGGGAAAGAATGTCATCGAGATGTAGCTGTTATGATTAGTTTTCATAGGTTTTGTCTATGAATACGATGTTCAGAGGTTATGTAATATTTTGATATTTTCATGTGAAACATCGATTCAGTTATTATCTGTAAAGGAAATTGTCAGTTATATATCATTGAGGTTTCGATCTTGCTTCCGCTGATGTGATTGATATTACTTGTCTTAGTCTATTAATTATTCAATTTTGATATGCTAAGAAGGTACGATCGGCATTGTCGGGAAATGATTATGTCGAGGGTATGTATATCAAGGGACTTATGTTGTGTATATGATATAAAAAAAAAAAATATTCCCAAAATCTCAAGGTAATGCACGTTGTGAGAAAACGGGGCGTTACAGTGGAGGTTGCAACGGCAGCAAGAACGAGAAGAGAGTAGGGGAAAGAGAAATGAGAGAAGAAGTTGAAGGTGAGCTCTCGACAAACAGATCAATAGCAAGATGGAATATCGAATGGACTGCGAGAGCGTGAGATTGACTATTGGTCACGCATTGCACGACAGAGGACCAAACGGTCATAGGCAAGAACCAGAGAAAGATAGAATACGTCAGAGACGTCAGATCTAGACCAAGTGCCATCGGAATCTAGCTAAAGAGACGATATCAAACCTGCCCAGATTTAACTGAAGATGTCGCAGTGAGAAAGAAAAGAGAAAAGAGCGAGAGAGATACGCACACACCTAGCAAACTAGATACGTACGTAGGAGACACACACGCAGCTTGCAAAAGTCGACAACAATAGTGGAAAGAGAAAAAGAGAGAATGAGGAAGAAGCTATGGGCAAGCCTTCGAAATATTGGTAAGAATAGATCTATAATTGCAACAGAGATAGATGTGTAATTTCAACTTGGGTTATCCACCAAATTATCATCGAGATTAGTTGTGTAGCATTATCCTGGAGGCCATTGTGTTCTCCAGTACCATTTGGTGCGATAGTCTTGAAGGTAAAAGCTTTTAGTTCCTCCATTTACCTTACGGTTGTCTTTCGTACCAAAAAAGATCATTGGATTCGAGATTCTATAAACCTTATGTGAAATAAAGGATTGGTGATGGGCATTTTGTTTTTCTTGGGTTGGATCCCTAACCTTAAGGGCATTTTGGTAAAAGACATAATCTCTTCAGTTAGCTCAAGAAACAAGTCTTCCTATTGAGGCTCAAGTTTCTAACATTATTCAGAGCCAGCCTAACAGAGTTAAGGGCCTTAGGCGAAAAAATTTGTTCAGGCCTTTCAGTATTGATTTTTTTAATAAAAAAATAAATAATATATTTTTTTATATAAATATTTTATCATTTTATTAAATAAAAAAAGTTAAAATTCAATCAACTACAAAATATAATGTCTCACAGATAAGAAAAAAAAGTCAAACAACTTACAATAATAAACAAAAAATAAATAGAACTAATTTTTCTTGAAAGTCGAAGAAAATCAGTGCGAACAAAAAACTATACATTAATGGTTCTCTTATAGAGAGAAACAAAATATAACATTAAACTGATAGTATTAAAAGATAAAATTCACCAAGAGCAACTTTTTATTCTACAAATATGTGTTGGACTATGTTCACCTTTATATAAAATTAATTTTTCTTGTCTTTTGAGATGCAAAATTATTAATTAAATCTCCATAATCAAGTTTATCTAATAAATCATAAGTTTTATGGGGAACACCACAGCAATGGTTAAAAAATGAAAAATGATGAAGGAAGTTAAAAAAAAATAAAATGTTTTATATTTAATTTTTAATAAAATATTAATTATTAAAAAATAATATATATATATATAAATATTACAAATTTTTAAAATCTAGAGTCTAATGCCATGGCATAAATGGCTTAAAGGTAGGGCCGGCCTTGACATTATTCAAGAGGCTCAAAGTCTTTCTATTTTTTAAATAATTAATTATTTTTCACTAAAAATTATACAATATATTATTATATATTCAAAGTATAGTTACTTTTTAAAAAAATTAGGAAAATTATATATTTTAAAAAATAAAATATAGGTTAAGTTATTTTAAATGAAAGCAACCAACCCTTGTTTAATTTATAAGTTAAAAGCACAATGATTTATAATGGGACTTACTATTTAAAAAAAATAAAGAATTTTACCCTTTACTTTTAGATATATTTACATAGATGTGAAAAGTTATATTCTATTTCAAGCCAACCCAATAATATTATCTATTTCAATAATCCCAAATTCAAATTTTATATACACACAGATATAAGAACAATATTCTTAATTAATCATAAAACTTTTATAAAAATAAATGAAAATGAAATAGCATGGTAGTAACACCTCTGTAATTCAAAATTAATTTGGTAAGTGTTTTTGTCCTCGACGGCCCATACATACTCTCTTTTGAAGAAATAAATGAGTCACCACCCAACAAAAAAGAATAAACACTAAATAAAGAAAGAAAGAAAGAAAGAAAGATCCCCACTTCAGATAGAACACTAAAAATTTCACTGCTGGAGTCCACATAAAGGACAAGAGTATTTTTGTCGTTTTGGACCCAACAGTCTCCACAAGTATAATTGAAGAGGGGAAAGTAAAGGGCAAAAAGGTCCCCACAGAAAGAAAGAAAGAAAGATCGAAGTGAAAATTGAAATTCATAAATGGCCACGTCACCGTTGTACGGACGTAGGCCCGGTAAAGCTTACGGTGGACAGCCTCATGAGTGATGATAGTGAGAATCCAGCACCCACATCATTTCCGGCCCCTCCCACAAGCAGTCATATTAGGTGACAAAGAGTACCCATTTCGGCCCCCCAATAACAGAGCACAGCAATTCGAAACGTGTACGAAGGATTTTTATTTTTATATCATGGTGTGTTCGGGTTTAACTTTTGATGAGGGTGAAAAATGAGAATAAAATTTATTTTTTATTTAAATTTTAAGAAATTTTATTAAATAATTTTTTTTTATGAAATTTGAATTCCATCTTAGTTCAAAAAATAAAGATTTTACTTGAAATCAAAAAATTAAAATTTTTAAGGAGTGGAGTGAGAATTAAAATTTCACGGAATTGGAATTACACATCTCTTTCTACTCTCCAATCAAACGCACTCTTAGTTGTTACGAATTTTTTAATTTATCTTTTTTATTGACATAATGAAATCGAGCAGTGGAGCCGTATGTGAAAAAACATCATCTAAAAAAAAAAAAAATACTCATTTCAAAGAAAAACGTTACCTTTGCATATGCTAAGGTCATGACATTTGGCAACCTTGGTTGCCTTATTCTTATTCATTTTATTCAATTACATTAAATAAAAATTTATCAAAAAATAACCTAATTTATTTATATTTATCATATAAAGTGATAAATAAAGTTTAATGAAGGTAATTTTGCATCCAAGCACACCATGAATCATATACAAAATACAAAAAAAATTTAATGTAGTAAAATAACCTCTTGTATTAGATAATATGGCATTACATAATATAAAAGATACAGAGTAATTTTTTTTCTTTCTTTTTTTAGAATGTCTATCTCTTTTTAGGTTTCTTAAGAGAGAGAATTTCATCAATCTAGCATGTGTCGCCATCAAATATCGACTAATTATGTCGTCACCGTAGTGAATCAATCGATTTTTGATAACGATCCCCGTCTTTTCTACTGGTTCTTAGACCACCTAATTAAAGTTTTCCCTTTCATTTGTTTGTGGTTGCTTCTTGACCCTCGTATATATTCGACTCCTATCTATTTCTATCCTTTCTAATTCATAGTTTTGACTCCACCTTCTAATCTCCTATTGTGGCCTTGGCGGAGACTTCATGAGTTGTTCCTCGATCGGCTCAGCGAAGCAAGGTATGTGAACATGGTATTGGAGCAGAGGGGATGAAAGGAAGGACTCAACAAAGGATCGGAGTGGTACTCGATCGGGGCTTGTTTGAGGCTTGACGACATTGAAGATTTTTTTCTCCTAGGTTGACGGAGTGGCATGTCCGATGTCAAGAATTAGATGCCATGGCAATGATATTCCACTCTTCCTTTTGGCATTCGGTTACTGATGAATGGCAACAACTTTAATCATTTTGTGGTGCTTTTAAGGGTTTGTTTTTTGGCCTCTTATGTCTTTTTTTATGGGTCTACTACTTAGGAGTAAGTTTTTGGGTTCATGTTGGTTTTGTCGTTGACCCTTCTATTATTTTTTAGTTTAGAGTACATCCTTTTGTTGGCACTGTTGTTAGAGGTTGAACTTTGTAGTATGAGATTTTGTATTTCAGTACTTTGTTCCCAGTATGGATTAACTCTTGTAATGAATGATAAAATAAAAAAGAAACTAATTCAAGGATTATACTAAACAACAATAAAATGTAATTTAATAGGCATCCCAAAAATTCTTATTAGTCCATGTAGTATTTGTTAAAATGAGTAAGATAAGATTATATTAAAATAAAGTTGAAATAATTTCCGGACTAACATATAGAATAGTCAAAATAAAGTTGTGAAGCATTTCAAGAATTTTATCAAACTATTTGTTAATTTTTTTGAAATACATTGAATGACTCATGCGCTATTTTTTCTTATATGTAATAATTAAGATAATTTATCTGGAGGAAGAGAGATAAATTTATCTAGAAAAACCCAGATAAAAAGTCGTTTGGCTTTTTTTTTAAAGGTTGTCAGATAAATTTAATAAGTATAATAGAAAATATTTTTGTCTGTAATGCATTTCATATTTCACTTTTTTCAGTCTATATCTTAGTTAACATACAGTACCCCAAACTTTTGTATCATTTTTATTTTAGTTAAACAAAACTCTCACTCACTCTCATCATAATATGAATTATATATATTACTTTTATTTTCTTAAAATATGTAAGAGAGACAAGATGAGTTAATATATATTTGTTATAAGGTTTAATAGGTTTTATAGACCTTATTTATTTATATTGTTGTAGTATAACCTCCGAAGGAAGATATCGTTATCTTAGAGAAGATTTTTCTCTCGGAGAAAGTACTTTTTCTCCTAATTCAAGAATCACATAGCATATTCACTTAGTTTGAATCACTCTCTAGAGAAGACAACAAGGGAGATTTTCTCCCAAACAAGCCACATGTAATAAAGAATTTGTTATTGCCCCGTGCAATGGCTGCTCGCCTTAAGGCATTCCTCTTAGACGATTCACTAGATTCATACTCTTTTGAGGGGGTTCCTTTTATACTTAACTTGAGACAACTCTGTGCACACTTCATGCATGTGTGTCACGTGTCCCACTATCATCATTTTAAGGGGTAGTTGTCTTTCACTTATAAGATGATCTTCTTTAATTTTCAGATGGACAATCACAACTAAAATATCAACATCACATACTTAAGTTTAAGCACGTCATTAAGCTGCTTACCCATAGCAATTCCATTTCTTCTCTCGAACTCTCACTATCATCATTTTAGGGGGTATTTGCCTTTCACTTATAAGATGATCTTCTTTAATTTTCAAATGGACAATCACAACTAAAATATCAACATCACATACTTAAGTTTAAGCACGTCATTAAGCTGCTTACCCATAGCAATTCCATTTCTCTCTCGAACTACCTTTGACTTGCTTCTGCATAACGGCCATGACCTATGTTGACTTAAGCATCAAATGGCTTATGCAGAAGGAATCCCTACATGACTATTGACAATACTATTCTGTGTTACAGCTATTCGATCCCAGACAATAAAACGCTCTTCCAAACAAGTTTTCATCACTCACCTTCTTTAACAATACTGCTATACTTGTTTGAGCCCACAACTACTTTTTCAAGAAACCAAAGCTTGTCCAGCTCTCTCCTTAAAGCAAGCATTTCCTTTTCTCCTAGATTGGTGATCACCTTGACTTCTATGCCTAGCTAATTTATTTCAGCTTAATTTCTCGCATTATAAATTATAATTATTATATTTCTAACAACATAAATAAAATTTATTTTCTTGCATAGTAAATCTGCACGGAAGAAGGTCGCGATGGAAATTAAGGTTTTCAGACTATGTTTTTAAATATTGAAACAGAAAATAAATTATCATAAAACTAAGCATGAACGGGTAAGACCGTTTTAAAAACATAAAGGACTAAAAACCTGAAACATATATCGACAAAGGAATCAACATATGAAATCAACAAATTAAGCCAAAATTAAATAAATCACCTTACATTTAACAGTTGTATATACACTCGCACATCTCTCTCTCCGGAGAAATTCCTCTCCTCAACCATAGCCATCTCTCTCTCTCTCTCTCTCTCTCTCTCTCGCACAGACAAACGCGACTAGGGTCGGAAAGTTAGATCTCAGGCTGCTTGTTTTTAGCTTCCTTTTCTCTCTTCTACTTTTTACTGTGTATTAATCTGGTTTGGAATAAGTAGATTGAAACAGTTAATTTTATGTTGCTTCGAATAGAACCTCTTCTTCTTTTGCTTATGTGCGTGTGTATATATAGTTATGTTTTTCGATTTAGCTCATCTAGGGCTACAGTTAATCACCCGCCAGAAACCTGACATGGGTAGATAGCCCTAGCATATGATTTTTCTTCTTCCAGTTTTCTTTTCTGGAATTTTTGTCGCCGGAAAATCTGATCCAAATAGTCAAAGTCAATAAAGGCTTTTTCTCCAAACCCTAATTTGCAAAAGTGATATATGTTTCTGAAGAAGAAAGGGAGTTTTCCCGTGTTGTATAAAAAAATGAGTTTTCTTGTTTTTGCCAAGTGTGAAAAATGAGTTCAGTTCTGTATAGATTCTTCTATATGTAGTATCCCCATATCATAGCTGTAGGTACGGTAACAGTTCACTGTTCTCTCTTGGCCATTGATATGCTAAGCGCTAGCTGTAGCACAATCTCAAATCTCTCTCTGTACTATGCCCTATCTGTGTGTGTGTCCTTTTTCTGTAATTTTTTAGCTAAGTTCAACTAAATAGATCTAGACCTCTCTTTCTTCATCGATCTCTGTTGCTTTAGTGCATGGATTGATTGACAGTCGTTGTTTGCGGGTGTAGCATCATCAAGATTCACATGCAGATGCTCGGTGGTGATGTAATCTCTCTCTCCCTCTCTCTCTGCGCTATGGCTTTTTGAATGTGGGAATCTTGATGATGCTGCATCGGCAATAAACGACTAGCTAGCTACAATGTTCACTACTGTGAGATACATAATGGAAGGCCTTACTACAAACCGAGCAACTTTGCATATCTTTATTTCAGGTGGGTAATTAATTTCTAGTTTCTGGGAGTATTTCTAATTATTCTTTGAAATCTGTAGGAAAAAAATATACATTCTGCACCATTAATTTGAGGTCTTTGACATTGTGAGAGCTAAGCATTTTCAGATCTTTCTCATATATCTATTCGTGTTGCAGAGACTCGGACTTGATCTTGAACCTGATTCCTGCTGATCGGTAGATCTGTGATTATTCTTCTGATCTTAGTAAAGAAGCTGTGATGCAAATGGAATCTCCTTGCTGAGTTGATTGAATAGGGATAAGGATTTGATACTCTCTACGAGGAAATGGACAGATATATATACTTGTCGTCGGGTATATATTCTTTTTGCTTGTTTGCGGAAAGATCTACAGCTGAACTTTCACAGATCGATCTTTGTTCTTGATTGTCTTTTAAAGATTAATGTGCTGTTAGTACAGAGCAGATCGGAAGAAGATCAAAGCACAGTCAAAAGGTGAGAGAAGAAACCGAAATCCTTTTTGTGCTTTTTTTGATCTGGTCTTTCTTGTGGTTTCGGAGATATATATCTTCTCAATTAGCTAGCGGGCTAGCTAGCTAGCTATTTTAATCATAAGAAATGGAGTTCGAATTTTTTCCATCTTCATAAAGGCTGCAAAGTTGTTTGATGTATATTTCAAGTAAAATTCTTCCTGGTGGGTTTTTGTCCTAGGAAGAAGCAGGTCAAAATTGAAACTAAATATGCCCTAAAAAATTTCAATGCAAAACCTTACTGTTACTAGTGCTCTTGATTGAGTCACCGTATATAGCAGCTTGTTTTCTTTTAAGA
Source organism: Diospyros lotus (assembly GCF_014633365.1). Lineage (NCBI taxonomy): Eukaryota > Viridiplantae > Streptophyta > Magnoliopsida > Ericales > Ebenaceae > Diospyros > Diospyros lotus. The sequence continues at coordinate 30,939,940 of NC_068338.1, read as the reverse complement.
CCCACCCTCTCTCTCTCTCTCTCTCCATATATATATATATATATATATTCTTGATCCACTCATTTCATTTCAACTCTTATAGAGATATGTGTGCTTCGATCACTATCTTCAATAAATGTGTTATTTTACATAGTTTGTTTCACTGAGCAACCAGAACTTGTGTGAAGTCACTAATTTCCTAACTGTACGTAACCTGCGCTATTATATGTTTAGATATGAATCTTCACCTTAAATTAACAACTAACTCAACTAATTTGTGTGTGTGTGTGTGTGGAGAGAGAGAGATTACATGTACTAATTGGATCTGATACTACGAGGGAAAGATTTGATATTACTGTCAAAAGATGCTTAAGACATAAGTGGCCACGGCCTGTGTTGTATTCTGTCAGAAATTCATCAGCAGTAATAGGATGTACACTGAGAAGCACTCATTACCACTACTAGTCTCTATGTATATGCTGTCACAGTGCTCCTGTGGATGGGGCACCACGATGAGTTGCTGTGTCCCTTTTTTTTTTTTTATTACATCTCATTACTGCGTCATCAACCTCACCCTAGAACTACACTGAAAAGATAAATGGAGGGATGTGTCTGCAGTGTCCCTTCTTTGTTCTGCTTGTAGACCCATCAAAGCATTTGCTCTATATTGCTATATACATGTGTGTGTATGTATTAGCTAATTATAGCTTCCTGGTTGCTTGATTCATTATAGTAGTTACCACTTAAATTTATGCTGGCTCAATTCTTTCCTTAAATCTTGATTTACATGCAATTAGGTAACTGAGCTGTAGGCTGTAGCTGCAATGGATCTTCATTACTGGTAATTTAATGCTGTGTGTGTGTGTGTGTGTCAATGATGCTGAACATCTTTAGAAACCTACAACAAAATTCTTGTTGGTTGGAAACTTTTGACAGTCTTAAATTAACCAGTTTTGAGCAAAACGAGTTGGCTGAAACGTAGATAATTAATTAATTGTGTTCTACCAGAAAGAAATTAAAGTATGTTTAGCGGGAGAAACAAAGCTCTGTCACCATTACTGTACCTAGGACAAAGCATGAATGCCTTGTATTAATGTCTTGATGAAATTTTTGTCTACAAATTGTAAATTTTAAATAAAAGTTTATTGATTAATATGCTTGACTATTACAATTTAGTTTTTACTATTTACACAGGCAAAATTTCAAGTAAACTAGTCTTTGTATCATGGTAAAATTGTTTTCAAATTAATTCTAAATTATAAATCATAAATTCAAATCTTATTAACATAGTTAGTGCCTGTTTTTTTAAGCAAGTTATAAGAAAAATATTTTTCAAAAACACTTCATAATAGAATAGAATAGATATATGTATAATTTGTCCATTATTTTTTCAAGCTTGAAATTTAGAGGTCTAGCTGCTCCTAGAATGTGTACTGAGGGGTCTAGAAGCTGCTCAGCGATGGAAAAATGACATTTTAATCATGTTAGAAATAAACCCAAAATATATAATTAACATGTTAATTAACTAATGTTACCAAGTTTTTTTGTTTTCATATATGTTAGATAATAACTCCTCAAATTCATGCATGAAGTACATTTAGTTTCTTAAATAAAAACCTATTTCATCCGGTTGTTAATAAGCATAGAAATAGGTATAAAATTTAAATTTGTCCTTTAGTTTAACTATTGCTAGACCACACTAATAATATGTGAAATAATATAGCCAAATTATTGTAGGTATATGTTTAGAGTGTGTGCCAATAACCAAATAATTACAAAATCTCTAGTGTACAGTGTTAGTGACTCGGTTATTTAGAATAATTAGGATTGTAATGATTAGTTTTCTATAGTATCCATGTAAATACGTCCTTAAGGGAGGATGTGCAAAACTACAAATTTAGCATATTATTTCATTAGAGAGATTATGGATATTAATATTGAGATCGAACCACGTTAAAAATGGTATACCTTCTCTTGATTTTATGTATGATCCGATCCTAATAAGTGATAACAAAATTGTTCTTTAAAAATTCGTGATTTTTATAAAAATTTGTTTAGAGAAATAAGAAATATTTTACTCCCCAAAAAAAAGTTAAAAAAAACATGAGATTTTACTTAGAGAAGTCGCAATTGATGATCAAGTTGTCAACGATCACTATTGGCTTAGGAAGAAAGTTTTGTCATCAGTAATGTGGCACATGTTTAAGAGGGAGGTGCCACATCACTTATGACATTATATGATGCCTTCTAGCATTTTTCATTGGCAAAAAGAGAACACCTTGTCATAACTGTCGCATTGCATTGAGAGAGAGAGAGGGAGTGTGAGAGTCACTCTATCACATGAAGAGAAATTATAGAGCAACTTTAACAAAGTTCATAAAATGGTAAATATGTTTTGATGCCATCACCACGATTGTTGTTTTTAAAGGAGGCCACATGGTGAAGGGAGGAAGCAAGCTAACATTTGAAGAAGACACTTGCGGAATAGCTTTAATAAAGGATCCATTGGCTAGACAATGATGGAGTCAAACATGATTTGATCTAGGTTTATGTATGTGACTTCACTTGTCTGGGTAAATATACATAAATAGATTTGGCCCGCATATGTGTTTTGGGATCACTTGATTGAGATAGAGATTCCTAATAAGAAATTTAAGTCAATTGGTGAATTATTTGATAACTCATCAAGTTCATATTATTTGATAGATATATATAAAGTCTTTCACATAAAATAACTTAATTGTGAATAAGAGTATAAGGGTTTTTAATTTTTAATTTTAAATTTATTTTTAATTTTGTGTTTTGAGTGTCTATTTTGAGATTGCTGAAAACGCATTTTTTTGTCTGAAATACTTTTTGCATTTTAAAAATTTGAAGTGTGTTTGTAATGAAAACTGTTAAAATGACTTTTTATTTTAAGTTTTATTTATAATTTTTTTTTATTTTTAAAAATGTATTTTTGAAAATATATAAGTACACATATTTTCATTATTTTGAAAAATAAAAAACTAAAAAAAAAGGCATATAAACAGTAAAAAAAAAAAGAGTACGGCCTAAGATTCTCTAAAAGTAAAATGTTTTCCTTGAAATAGCCATGGCTTCCCTCAACCTCCCCTGATTGCTATTGCTAGCATTTCACCAATCAATCCCTTTCCCTTTTCTCCTAACACTCTGTGAACATATTGATTGATGACAGTAAAGAGCCAATCAAAAATCGAAAAATGGTGTCCTCGGACACATCATCCAGAAAGTCTGAGGAATTCCAGCCTCGACGAAGTGTCATTTCCTTTTATCATTTCTACGTTCAAAGTGAAAATTTGATTATTTTTTAACACTCTTTACGCGCTCTAATTACTTTATTTATAATTTTAAGTGCTCTTAAGCAAGCATTAATCAAGCAGAGATGGAAAATGGACGGGTCGGCCCAGGCTATGAGACGAGCCGGTCCATTTCTCATCTCTAAATCAAGCCACACTACCCCCGACACCCAATTTTAATTCTTATTATTATTGTTTTTAAAACACTAAACATTACTAGCTATTTTTTTCCTTTAGACCATAGTTGGGACAAAAATATGTCGGTGGAAAGGAGAAAAAAAAAGTATATGTTTTTGTAAGGATATTTGTACCTGCATATATGTATATATATATATAGTTTTCTTTTTTGCTTCCACTAATTCTTATTCCAAACGTGCCCTATCTTTCATTAGTTATTTCAAACGTTAATATAATCATAATTCACAAATCCTATTGTATACCATAGTTTTGGGTCCAAATTGATAATTTTGAGTTTTGACATCCGAAGGGTTTTGGAGCTTCAAACAAATTTTAGGAGTGAATGTAAACAAAAATTGACAAAACTTGAAACGAAAATAGAAAATAAAAGACCCCCAATAATGCATTTGTAATTTTGTTAAGGTAATATCTTAACTCATATATTCCATCTCCTAAAGTCAATTATTAGTCGTTATATAGCCAACTTATAGACACCGTAGGCACTACGCTTATTCTACTTCAATGTGTTTATATATGATATGTATTTGTATTGTATTAATAAAAAAAACACAAAATCATTTTCCACACTTATTCCTCACATGGTATTGAAATAGGTCATCCTTGGGATATCTTCTACATAGGTTCTCATCTCCCTCCAAGGCCCCAAATCCTCTTTTCCATCAAAGATCTGCCCCATAACAACGTCGCCAGGTTAGATTCGGCCAATGCCCGCCCTTATGCATCACTACACAACATTGCTGCCAAAGCCAAAGATCATATCTGCTCCATCAAAAATCTCCTTCCTACGCTCGCCGGCCACTTCGTCGCCGTCTTCATCAATGCCAACATCCTGCCATCACCGTTGATATGCTCCTATCTTTGTTGTTGGCCACTTCGCATACAACCAACTACTATCGTCGTAGCCTCAAGCCACCATCAGATCTTCATCTTCGCCTAGATCTACATCTCTAGGCCTAGCGCAATTGCCATTCACTTTCGATTTGCGTCATCGCCTCAAGCCATCACCAAATCTTGTTGTGCCTTGGGCCACCACCAAATCTCCTTGAGCCGCCAACGACATACGCCCATATCTGAACACTTTGTGGCTTCAGATCTACTGCCAGACATCGTTGTTGTGGCTTATGCCTCAACGTTACAAGAAAAATCGATTTTAGTGACGGAAAAATCCGTCACTAAAATTTTAGTGACGGGGTAAAAATCCGTCACAAAAAAGGGCGTCACTGAATTTTAGTGACGGGGTTGAGCAATCCCGTCACAGATCTTTTCCATCGCAGATCGTTTTAAATAATAAAAAAAATAAAAAATAAAATATTAAAATTAATTTTAAAATAAAATAAAATAAATATTTATCTAATTTATAATATTAATTCTAAATATTTGAATTGAAATTTTATTTATTATTTTTAATGTTTTATGTTAAATAGAATTTTTTGTATTTTTTAATGTATATATTTTATTTATAACAATAAAAGTAAATTGTATTACATTTAAAAGTAAACTATTAAAAATTACAGTATTATATCAACATTTCCTATGTATTTTATTTAAAATTACAGTATTATATTTTAATTAAAAGTAAATTTTTTCAATTAAAAAAAAAAAAACACAAATAACCATTAAACTAAACTAATACAAAATAACTATAAGTAAACTAAAATAAAATAACTACAACTAAACTAACACAAAATAATCATTAAACTAAACTAACACAAAATAACTAAAACTAAATAACACAAAATAACTAAAACTAAACAACACAAAATAATTACCTCATTGACTGAAAGAGTGGCAGCAATGGCACCGGAGCAATAACAATACCGGTGGGAGACAGCAGCTGCAGAAAAATCAAGAGAACCAATGGGAGAATAGAGAAATGGCGTCGAAATAGGGGGAAGGGAGCGAGAAAGAGTGAGAACCAGAGAAGGGAAGGGGGAGATGGCTGTTCGGGATGGGGGTTTTAAACTTAAATTAGTGACGGGTGTGCCAGTCCCGTCGCTGATCAGTGACGGGCATGGCAGTCCAGTCACTGATATGCGACGGGCAAGGCATCCCCGTCACTAATCAGTGACGGGCATTGCAGTCCCGTCACTTATCAGTGACGGGCAAGGCACGCCCGTCACTAATCAGTGACGGGAATTGCAATCCCGTCACAAAAAACATGGCAGAAAATTTAGTAACGGGACTGCAATGCCCGTCACTGATCAGTGACGGGCATTGCAATCCCATCACTAAATTTTCTGCCATGTTTTTTGTGACGGATTTTCGTCACTGAACCCGTCACAAATTAGTGAGGGGTGGGCCCTCGTCACAAATCCCGTCACTAAATAATGATTTTCTTATAGTGCAAGTTTTCGTAGCCTCAACATGTGATTTACTCCATGCACTTGCCAGATTCGGCTAGATCCACTAAACAAGGCTACTATAGGTGCTAGATTTGCCAAATCTAAAAGAGATCTCGTCTGAGTATCGTTGTCGGTCCTCTTACCCACGACCACTATTGTTGTTCGTTGCCACCTCGTGTCTCGTGTTTAACTGTCGTCGCCGTTACTTTCGATAGCTGCCTTCTAATCGTCGTCGCTGCTAGATCTGATAGATGTAACAATTGCCTCCAGATCACGATCTCTTCGCTAACTCTATGCCACGTCGTTGCCATCCCTAGATCTACAATCTTTAGTTATAGTAATTTCTCCAACGAGTCAAATCCATGGCTACCTCACATTCTTCTTTTGCTCCTAGTGTCACACCTAACACTCAGTACACAGCTGACTCTCAACCCAAACCAATAGTCTTTTTAATTTAGGAACGCAGATAACACTAAAGCTTTCTACCTCCAACTATCAAGCATGGCGTCAACAAGCGCGATCCCTTCTATCTGACATGAAGCTTTTTGGTTATGTGGATGGATTTACTCCCTCCCAACAACTTGAGATTAATCAAGATGGTGCCACCATTCCAAATCCAAATTACTATGAGTATGCTCATAGTAAGCATACTCATATCCTCTATGAATGAAAGAAATAGTATAACTCTTTCGACTTGTGAGACTTCATGCCAACTGTGGATGGCTCTTGAAGCCAAATATGCGAATCCATCTCGCTCTCACATTATGTCTCTCAAAAATCAACTCCAACGAAGCCGCAAAGGCTCTCAGTCCATCATGGAATACCATTTTCTATCAAATGACTCATTGATGAATTATCTGTTATTGATCATGACATCTTTGATGATGATATAACCCTTTATGTGTTAAATGGTTTAGGTGCTAAATACAGGGATATTGTTACCTCCATATGCACAAAAGATCGTACATTCTCATTTGAAGAACTCCATAGTCATTTAATTGCTCACGAGGAGTACTTGAAACGTAATGATCTTCCCTCTGAAATCTCCATTCCCACTGCCCATATTCATAAAAAAAACTGCCTCGACCAGCAAGCAATTTTAGTTCAATCAACAACGTGAAAATGATGGGTTATATCCTCACAATCCACCTGGAAATGGTTCCTTCTCCCATAATCACGCCTATAATCATAGCCTAGGTGCCCAATCACACATACGTACTTTTGGTCCACAAAGTCACGGCAACAGGCCCCTTCCCAAATGTCAATTTTGTGACCTTTAGAGACATATAGCCAAATATTGCCCACAACTAATTCAATGTTCTCTCAAGCCTTTTGTCAATTTTGCAGCCTCCAACACCCCATCTTCATCCAATTGGGTGCTTGACATAGGCGCCAGTCACCAGTGATCTTCATAATCTCAACCTCCACTCTCATCATGATGGCCCTAAAGAAGTATCAATTGGGGACGATACAAGTTTGCCCATTACTCATGTTGGTTTAGCAAAAATTTTCACCCCCACCTTTGTCTTTAACTTGCATGAAGTTATGTGTTTTCCAAAAGCTCGTCATAATCTTATCTCCATTTCTAAACTTTGTTAAAAACAATAATGTTTCTGTTGAATTTCACCCTTTTTCTTTTTTTGTTAAGAATCATACCACGGGAGCGACATTGTTGCAATGGTCAAAGTAGTGGCGATCTCTACACCATCCAACCTACACCAAAACATTCAATCACGAGACCAACTACTCTCTCAACCACTCGCTCCACTCAAATCTTCTGGCATACTCACCTTGGCCACCCATTCCTAAAAATTCTACAACACGTTCTCAAGGACAATGACTCCATCAAGTTCAAAGCTTCTTTTCACTGTTCTGCTTGTTAATTAAATAAGAGCCATAAATTACCATTTATTGATTCCTCTGTTACTTCAACCTTACATTAGAACTTCCGTATTTTGATATGACCTTTACCAATTCCTTCAATCAATGGCTTCTGTTATTATCTCATTTTTATTGATCATTTCACTCGGTATGTCTAGTTATTTTTGTTGAAATTTAAAAGTGAAGTGTCTGACATTTTTCCAACATTTCATGCTCAAGTAGAATCTTTCTTTCATCACAAAATCCGCTCTATTTACACTGATAGGGACACTGAATACACCAAACTCAAATCTTTCTTTCAAACTCATGGCATTTTACATTACATTTCCCCACCATACACTCCTAAACATGTTGATCTTGTTGAACGCAAACATCGTCACATTGTTGAAACTACCCTTGCCCTCTTCACTCACGCCTCCATGCTTCCGAAATTTTGATGCTATGCCTTTCAAACCGTTGTGTACCTCATAAATCGCATGTCCACACCAACTCTACAACATGACACCTCTTTTTCCAAACTCTTTCACAAACCACCATCATACAAAACCCTAAAGGTATTTGGATGTTTTTGTTATCCTTGGCTTCGTTCATATTCCAATCACAAACTTGATCACCGTAGCACTCCTTGTATCTTTCTTGGCTATTCTTCCCAACACCATGCCTACAAATGTCTTGACCAAGTCCACAACAAAAGTTACCTTTCTCGGCATGTGGTCTTCTTTGAAACGAAATTTTCATTCTTTTCTCGTTCACCATCTACTCCTTTATATACATTTTTACCCCATGGGCCCACACCTATGTTTCCTCTGTCACGGTCACCATCCTCCACAACAAATCAAGTTTCCAATCCCACTCAAACTCTTGCATCTCATCCCCTAAGTCAACGTCTCTTATCCCTCAATACTCTACACTCACACCTATTCATTCCTCATTCTACCACTCAACTTCAAACAACATCCACTACAAGCCAACCAACCTCCGACCCCATGCATGTTGATACCTCCTCCTCATGTGCCAATGCCTTATCATCACCTCTTGCTTCGCCACTACTTGCTCATGCATCACCAGTCGCTCTCTCAAGGCCAGTTACTCAATCCATGCACAATATCCATAAGCCTAATAAAAAATTCCTTTTGACCACTAAACATCCTCTTCCACCCCTTGTTGAACCAACATGTGTTTCTGAGGCAATGAAGTCTCCTACATGGTGTGAGGCTATGAGCAATGAATTTAATGCCTTGCCTGCCCAAGGTACTTGGAATCTAGTTCCACGAGATTATAAGCAAAATGTTATTGGATGCAAATGGGTCTTCTGTATTAAAAGAAACCCAAGTGGCTCAATTTCTAGGTATAAAGTGAGATTAGTAGCCAAAGGATTCCATCAACGACTAAGCCTTGACTACACACAAACCTTCAATCCAGTTATTAAACCTACCACAGTTCGCTTGGTACTCTCTATTGCTCTCCAACACCGTTGGGTCATTAGACAACTAGATGTGAATAATGCATTTCTTCATGGCCATTTGAATGAAGTGTATATCGCTCAACCCCCTGGACCCATCACTCCTAAATTTGCCACCCATGTTTGTCATTATGGACTCAAGCAAACCCCCTGAGCCTAGTTCACTACTTTACACTCATTCCTATGCTCATATGGCTTTCATGCCTCCAAATCAGACTCATCTCTTTTTGTTCTCCATTGAGGTAACGTGCTACTTTATGTTCTTGTATATATGGATGACATTTTAATTACTAGCTCCTCTATTTTGGCCATCAATCATTGCATCTCTTCTTTAGCCACAAAATTCCACATCAAAGATTTAGGCTCTCTTCATTATCTTCTGGGCATCGAGGCTATTTCTACCAAGACTGATCTTTTTCTTAGTCAACATAAATACATTCGTGACCTTGAACAGACAAAAATGGCAAACGTGAAAAAGGTTCAAACTCCACTTTTAACTAGCACATCTCTCACATTACATGATGGTACTATAGCTATGGACTACTCTGAATACAGAAGTATTATTGGTGCTCTTCAATATTTATCCATGACACGGCCAAACATCGCATTCGCAATAAATCGCCTAGCTCAGTTCATGCACAAACCCACTATTATGCACATGGTAGCTCTTAAACGCCTACTACGCTATCTTAAAGATACAGTCTTTTATGGCATTTATCTTCATAAAGATCATCCCTCTTCTCTCTATGCCTTTAGTGACGCAGATTAGGCCGGCAACAAGGACGATTACACTTCAAGATCCATTTATCTTATTTTCTATGGTGGGAATCTTATCTCTTGAAAATTTTCCAAACAACGTGCAGTGGCTCGCTCATCTATCGAGGTCGAATATTGATCCTTAGCAACAATCTCGACTGAACTCATATGGATTCGATCTTTACTCTCTGAACTCTGCATCCACATAAATCCTTACCATCTATTGTGACAATCTCTGTACCACTTATCTTTCCCTTAATCTAATGCACAATCGAATGAAACATATAGCAATTGATGTGTACTTTGTTCGCGACCTTGTCCAAAAAGATATTCTCTGCGTGCAACATGTCTCCACCACCAACCAACTTGCTGACTACCTCACAAAGCCTCTATCCAATCAGCATCATCACTATCTCAAACACAAGATCGGTGTCCTCGATGGCACACCACTCTTGTAGGGATGTGTCAATGCAATATCTTAGCCCATATATTTCATCTCTTAAAGTCAATTATTAGTCGTTGTATAGCTAACTTATAGGCATTGTAGGCACTACCCTTATTATGCTCTAATGTGTATATATATGATATATATCTCTTGTATTGTATTAATAAGAAAAACACAAAATCATTTTCCACACTTATTCTTCACAAATTTATTAACAAAAATTCAAATTATATACAGCCTGCTTGCTTGTTTACGGTTCTAAAATTATATTATTGAATTTAGTTTCAAGAGAACATGTTGAACAGACTTAGTTTCAAAACTTATTTAAAAAAAATTATACTTTGGAAAAGAAAAAAAAAAGGAAGCTGTTAGTTTAGTTTTAAATTATAAAAGCTATTTTAAATGAAAATGACATGTGATGTGAATATAGAAGGTAGCAGTAGCACCTAGGAATACTCAAATGAAAAATTCTAGAAAGTCTGATGAGGTTAACGAAAGAGGATAAAAAGATGATTCTGCCCTCATGTCCTGCTCTCTCCTTCCCCTCTCATGAATTTGTCCCGCTCCTGCTGCTCTCACCGAGGCGAGTCAGTGATGGCAGAGAGGCGACGGAGGCGAGGCAAGGGGATAGCAGCGAGGCGATGACAGCGGCCATGGCAGGGGAGGCGAGAGCAGCAGGACGGGGGTAGTGGCCCGCTTTGCAAAGTTGTAAAGCAGGAGAGGGCAAAATCATCTTTTTGCGAGTGGGGGCAAAATCATCTTTTTACCCCCTTTATGTGAGCCGCTCAGTAAGCCCGTCGGGCCCTATAGAACGACTCTACTCAAACATGGACGTTGGTTTCGGAGCTTCAATTTCATGTGGCAAATATCAATCAAAATCGTCAAGAAAAGTCGTTCTACGAGGCTCGACGGGTTACCGAGCCCTATCTCTCGTCTCCGTCTCCAACCCCAACTCCAAAGCCGACTGACAAAGACGTTGCAGAATCAAATCATCCCCACAATCCTCAATTCCTCCTAACTCTTCTCAGCCCCTCCTATCCGATCTCACTCCCAGCCATCTCCATCTCCTTCTGTCGGTTTTGACATCGGTCCCACATCTCAAAACCTCAAAGTGCATCCACTTCTTCAGTTTCCTCTTGGAAAACCAGTCTTTTTTTTCCCATTCAAGCTTGATCTTCAAGCCCATCTCACCCTTCTTTACAGGGCAATCAAGGCACGGAAGGTCACAGATGCTGAAAATATGTTGTTTTCGCTCTCAGTGGATGAGAATCTCAGGAACCCTTTTCCTGCTCTAGCTTCTTCTTTGAGAATCACTATGAGGAACCCAGGGTTGTTGCTAAACGGTTCAATTTGGTGCTTAAGAGTTTTACTCTGATAGTCGACATTTTAAAGAGGCTGTGGAGGCTTTCAATTATATGGGAAACAAGGGGATTGAGATCAGTGACAGGACTTGTAGAGTTCATTTGGTGGCTCTTGTGAAATGGGACCAGGTGGACTCTGCCCTGGAGTTTTTTTGCCAAATGGTGAAATGGGGTGTTGATGTTTCAGTTTTTTCATTGACTGTCGTGGTTAATGGCCTGTGTAAGAGTGGAGAGATCAGGAGGGCCAGGGAATTAGTGGAGGAGATGGCGGGCAGAGGTCTAAAACACAATATCATCACTGGCAACACATTGGTGGATGCTTGTGCCAAGAGATGGAATTTTGAGGAGTTGGAATTGATCTCAGGTTTGATGGAAAGGGAAGGGGTGGAATTCAGTGTGGAGATGTATAAATTTTTGATAGACGGGTTTTCAAGCTCTGGAAAGATTGAAGCAGCGGAAAGGATGATTCAGGAGATGCTTGAGAAAGGATTTAAGGTAGATTCCCATTTGTACACCTTGGTTATCAATGAGTATTGTGGGTTGGGAGATATGGATCGTGCATTCTCCTTGTTTGATGAAATGACCAAGAGAGATGTTAGCCCAAGTGCATCTTAGGTACTTGTAGCTGAGCTACAGGCGAAGGAAATTGAGTTGGATTATGAGATACATAACGGGACATAAGCCGCCAACCCGAAGCAAAAACAATGAAATGGATTCTGCAATCCTAGCCAGTTTGACACTCTTGAGACTCCATAGCTGATAACTTTACAACAAAAGAAGTTAATATATAATAGAAGAGGGGGCTCTGTGTTGGTGTCTTGTGATCGAAGTGGCCAATAAGGAAACCAAAATTTCAACTTTCAGTGTAGAAAAATAACCCCTGAAAATTTCAACTTCCTGGATATATGCCTAAAGGCGAAAAGCACAGATAGAGGAGTCGTGGGGCTAAGTGGCTAACATCAATGCAGACATTCGTTGTAGCCATAAGGGCAAGATATTTGGCATCAAGCAAGAAGCATGAACTGCTGAACTGAAGTACGATTTCAAATTGAATGGAATGGACAAAGGTGAAAAATGAAGAATTTTGCCCTATTTTTTCGTGGAAGGCAGCTTTTTATTTCCTATGGTTGTCTTGACTTTTTGGTCTGGGTTTTCCCTCATGGTAGGAGACAGTGTCAACTCTAATAAAGTATAATCTATGTGACCTCCATGTCATAATGGAAAATCTTTACCATACATCCAGTGCAACTTCTTGTGATATATGCCAAGCATTCTATCAAATATATATTCTGTTTTTCAGCATTTTTGCTTTAGAAGAATATTCAACTTTGTGTTGTGCTGAGTTTCTACCAATTCTTCGCGCATTCTTTTGGGGTGTAGGAAGTTTATCCACCTTCAATGGTGCGTGGCAGCCAACCTGAATTTAGCATATATTGATTCAATCCAGTAGCAAGTCAGGAAACTTGTTATCTTCTTCCTTGTGTTATTTTGAAGTCTGCATGTGGATTGAGTAATCACCTCAGAAGTCTCTGTTTTTCCTATTTAAACCCGAAACTGAGACAAAGGAGAAGGGTTGCACCTAATAATCGCCAGATCTTATACCATATATTTTTTCTCTTAAAACTATATATTAGGGTTACATAGCCAAAAACGAAAGGAAAAACTAAATATTAGGGTTCATCATTATCATCCCCAAACAATTTTGACATACAGTGGGGGATTAAAATCAGAGGTGATAGTTTATTCAGAATCTCATTCATGATATTTCGTTTTCAATAAAACACTTCAAAAAATCTACCTGCAGAAGTTAAGAAAGCTTGTGCACCAAGCTAAATTGCTAGACCAGACAGGAATTCAAGCATTGCATTCCTTAAAACACTATACAAAGTAGAGGAAAGTCTCTTAAAAAGCAACAGAAGAAACTGGAAGGAAAAGCAAAAACACAAATTTTCAGCTACCTTTGTGGAGTTCCAGAGAGAATGGGATCTTTAGCCACTGAGCCATGCTTTCCACAAGCTGGTATGCTGCGAGAACGTCTTCCCATTTTGAAATTACCAGAAGATGGCAATGGCATTATCTTTTCGTTCTTCTCCCTCAGTAAACAAGAGTAAGAACAAGGAAGTTCCAACATTGTTTCACTCCTAGTTTCCAAGGACTGGTCAATATTTTGTTTGTCCTCTTCTCCATGGAAGCCAGTAACTTTGCAAGCCAATTTTTCCCCCAACATTGGCACTGCTTTCTTCATGCAATCATTGTCATCTGACCAGTAGCCATTCTCTTGGATATCCTGCATCGCTAGATCATCATATTCTTCGTCTGATTTAGTGGACTCCTCATCTACTGAGCCTTCCATCTGGAAGATATATTGTTTTAACATATGAACCATAACAAAATACCAAGCAAAACAGAAAACTTTCCACTACTGTAGAGTAGATCCATTAAGGAAAACAAAAGCTCAAAGGAAACTTATTCCTACTACATCAGCAATCTAATGAAATTATATAATCACCTTGGTTAGACCTCATTGCCTATGACTACCCAAATTATCTCTGTGCAAGCAAACAAGTTTTTTGCAAGATGATGCACCGGGACTCTCAAATGACTATAATCTTACCTCTTCATGCATTTGTTTTAGACCATCATCACTAAGATCCTCATCACTGTCCAACTCAGGAGGATCGTCAACCTCCTCATCGCTACCATGCACAAAATCCTCCTCCTTGAGCTGGATGAATAAGAAATGTAATATCAGAACAGCAAAATGATGTAGGAACAGATGTGGAGATTACTGTAAGGTTTTGTACTTATCATGGTTTTCAACTTACCTCCTTGGCTGGTCCATCAGATATCCTAGGAGAGCTGCAGCAGGACGAGTAATATCTACTACCAGTGTCAGTCATATCACCCTTCGACTCATCAATACTGCCAGCATGACTTGTGCCACCAGTTTCACTGGCCCAAGCACTAATGCCAAAGTGACCAAACTGAAGATTAACAGGTTCGGCCTTACCAATTTGCAATGGCCCATACATTGGTGCTCCTATCCCCTTCTCAGTCAATTGGCCCACTATGGGCTTTCCATTACCATCTATTGGCCATGCCTTTGCCACAGAACCATCAGTATTCAGAAGAGCCATTAGATGCCTGCTAGAACCTTGTCTTTGAATAAGTTGGAACATGCCCTTGGAGCTCAATGAATTGGCAACACACTGGTTCCTGTATTCCTCATCAACCACAGTGACTGTATTTGTCACAGGATCATAAAGTTGCTCCCCTGCCTCGCACCTTCTAAGGCAACTAAATACCGTAGCATGGATGGCAGCCACGCTCTTGTCAACATTAGTGTTATTTATTTTGGGGACCAGATGCTTGTCAGCTCGCTTGCAGAGATAATCTTGGATTGTCCTGATGTTTCGAATATATTTTACATACTTGTTTTTAGCAGGATCTAGTGTCATGTACTTAGCACGAACTGCAAATCTTTCCAAGTGTTTATCCTCATTTGTTATGTATATCATAAATGGTATAATTGAAGGATGTTTCTTCATAAGGTTCATCTGAAAATCATGGCACAAGTTGTGACAAAAACAGAAAAAGAAAATGCTAGTTGGACAAGTAAACTTTTATGGTAGAAATGCATATTCATTTCACTTACCACAAAATTAAGGCTTAAGTGGACCCCCTCAACAACTACTGATTCTTTTCGTTCTTCCCAAGCAGTGATCAGCCGATCAAGACTGTCAATGACCATTTCACTTTGCGCCTTAAATCCTTCAATGGCCATCTGTCTTGGACTGATAAATTCTGCAGAACTGGAGGCCACTTCTGGTGTTTGACTGTCAGATTTTCCAACTATAGAACAATTTGATGCATCATCCTTTGGTGGGAGCTGGGAAACAGCAGCTAATTTTTTAGCTTTCTTTTTGGCCTTTGCAGCTGCAACAGCCTCTGGATCCAAATATTCCCCAGCATGGTATGTTGAAGCCCAAAGCAAAGGATTTTGCTTTTCATCTACGAAGCTCCTCATCATATGGCGAATTGAGTCGGTGGATATCACAGTTGTGATGCCCAACCTGCTACCCTGTAAAGTTGATTCAAAAGCCTCAAGTCCACATGTGTACTCAACAAACAATGACAGCATATTTTAAGAGAATGACGACTGTAAAGTTTTCATGACCTTGAATGCAAGCATAAGTTGCATTTTTTTTTTTTTCTCTTTTTTCTTTTTTGGCTAGAACAGAAATCAAGCCAGAAGCCTACATAAGTTGCATTTTAGTTGATTAATTAAAAAGAAATATTTGAGAATGAGCTTTCCAGGATTGTAACTCGGGTTTGAATCTAACATTGTACGACCCAACATTTGTGAATATGAACTATCAATAAAGAGGGATTCATTTTAAATCTGTCCCACTAAAGGATTCTACTTACACAGCTTCTAGTGGGATGTATCTCTTCTGGAATTAGCTTCTAGTAGTTGGATGTACTCTTTTTCAATCAAAAACCTGCGCTGCTACACAGTATAAACCCAATGTTTTCTTCCAAATCCATACTGCAAATCAATCTAAATGCTACATGACCCACAATCTCAGATCATAATGCCCATTCCAGTGAATTGTGAGCAAGACATTAGTCCCCTATACCCGTTGAGCAGCAGATCACTATCTTGTACTCCGTGGATCTTTTACTTAAAAATAAGCATCATGGACAGCATAGAACAACTTGAGAACAGCAGTATGAGTACAAATATTCTTTTATTTAACTAGAGCTTGCACTAAAATCAGCACATGCAACAATTATCTATTGAAAGCCACTCATGCATCAATCATGTATTGAAACACCACTACGGTCCCACCAACAAAATTCCAGAATAACTGTAACATACATACTAGGGATTAACATCTTGATCAAAAATAAGAAAGAAAACAGGAAAAAGGACTTAGTAAAAAAAAGCTGAAAAAGGGCACGAGGCAGAAGTGCAATTAAATTTCCATGCCTGGACAGTAGAATATAGAGTATTGTTTTCCGCGCAGAAAAAGGAAAAAGAAGGCATACCAGCAATGCTGACAATGTAGATTTGCCACAGCCACTTGTTCCACACAGCAGCACAGTTACAGATTCCTTCCTTTCACGAATTCTGAAACAACAAAATTTCTGAAGAGTTATAAGATCTTTACACACTAAGAAAAAGATATTAATTCCTTTGAGCTGAACACCACAAGTTCCCCAATATCTCTTGTATTAACCAATCAACAACATAATGCAGAAATTAAAGCTGTAGCCAGTTCACCTATTCAAAGCACTGTTGCTGGCTGGTGCTTTCCACCCTTTTCACAAATTTGGTTAGTTGTGATTGGGTTAATTAAAATAGTCATGATACCACCAAATTAATTTTCATACTTACTTAAAAATCTAATATAAATTATCCATACAACAACACCAGATGTGAAAACTTTTGCTCCTACAAACCATGTTAAAATGGATTCACATAATGCTAACCACAAAATTAGAATCCATTATCAGCAATCAGACAAGATGCACAATATAATGTGAACAAAATTACGTATAACCCAGATAATTACACCCTCATGCTACTGAATTCACTATTTTAACCAATTAAGCAACAATTATCGAAAAGCAATAAAAATCTTTCTCCTGTTCATTGCAAGGGGGTGCAGATAAAAATCAAATCTAGTTCAGGAAGTTTATCCAAGTTTCTTTAACTAGGTGGCTGCCATTTAATTTGGAAAAAGAAAAAGAAAGTTGAAAGCAACAATACATGCGGATATTGACGGCTTTAGTGCACTACAAGGTCATTCAAATAATAGTTTTTTGCCATGGTAACGGATATGGAGTGTTTGATACTTAATTAC
The DNA here is from genome assembly GCF_014633365.1 of Diospyros lotus. Classification (NCBI taxonomy): domain Eukaryota; kingdom Viridiplantae; phylum Streptophyta; class Magnoliopsida; order Ericales; family Ebenaceae; genus Diospyros; species Diospyros lotus. The sequence goes on along the minus strand of NC_068338.1, from coordinate 30,922,329 downwards.
CAGTGGAAGACAACGGCAGTGGAAGTTTTGGCTTGTAAAATAAACTTATATAGTATGGATGAGTCAAGCAAGAAGGCAGAATTTTAAGATTGTGATTGATGAAATTGTGAACATTTTTTCTTGAAATCATTCTAATCAACCAAATAGTTAACAAAACATTTACTGGTGGACTTAATTGGCTGTAACAATAATAATCATGATATTAATAAAGAGCATTATAATAGCAAAGGAATGTAAATGATTGGAACAGGACTAACTCAGCTACCCCTGACCACAAGGCCATTCAAGTAGTTGTAAGGAATCACTCCACAAACAATGATCATAACCACTAACAAGTAACAACCGACATTGATCGTTAAAATTGATGATGTAGAGAGATTCACTTCGTCAAAAGAAAAAAAAAAATTCTAATGTTGTTTGAGGTAGAATTTAGATGTGAATCATACAGTTATCTTAGTCCAAATTCTAAAAATAAAAAGTTTGTGCAAGTCCATTTGTGTATTAAAGTTGCTACAAATAGGACAGACAGAAACCGTCGCTAAATGTGCAATGGGGTTACGTCAAATGTTTCTCTGACCAATATTCAGACCAGATGACGCCAAAAAATTAGGTCAACAAGTTTTCAACAAAAGAGTTAATTGAGAGTTAATGTAGCAAACCTCCAATGCATTTTAGTTTACAACTCACTGTTCAAATTCTGAAACAACAACAACAACATATCCAAAATAAATTTTATATACAAATTTATGAAATTGAAAATATTGAATCATAATCATCATCAATTGCAACTTTTCAGCTAAAAGTGCTAGCTACTGTTGGGTTGGTTCAATCACCAACTAACAATCAAGTCTCATTACCTTAAGGGTCTCTGCAAACCCAACAAGAAGTTATTTTCTCTGACCCTTGCCAAAAAATAGAAAAGTTATCTTCCACTAAGGACAAAAAAGGTGTTCCCAGTTCCCACAATTTGAACAATTTAATTTAGCATTACAACACCCCCCCCCCCCCCCCCAAAAGAAAAGAAAAAAAACAGCTATTCGTAAGGTTTATTTAGGTATAAACTCAATTTCGTGTTTCTCTTTCTTAAGGGCACTAATGTTTCTAAGGTGCAGTAAATAACTTAATGAGTGCTTAAAATAGTAAAAAAAATCTTGGCAAGAGTTGGATATTTCCTAAATTTTGGTTAAAAAAAAAAATCTAGGCATTCAACATGCTAAAATATGCATATAGGAGCTAATGAAGACAAATTAGTACCATAGAACAAGAAAGGAAAACATATGACATGAATTGCCGCTCCTGATTTCCACATGTGATCATGATGGAGCTTCGACCGCTTAATACAGGAACCTTAACTCTTATGATGTCAAACAAGATGTAAATGGTGGTGAAAATTTTATGAAAAGGTCGACTTTTGGATTTAAGAAACAGAAGATTGTATGTAAAATTGTAGGAAATAAGGACGTGGTTATAATATAGCCAGGGATGGGTTGGAATGTCAAAGGATTGGCTATTAAACATTTCAGAAGTAAAAACTAACATAACTTGAGTGACAACTGAAACGCCAAAATAAAGGGGAAAAGGTCAGGATTTATTAAAGTTTCTGGGCTAGTTATTTAGTTATGACGTAGAGGCTGTAAATAGAACTCCAGGAAGCAGACAGATTTTGGCAACTAGCCACTAGAATCTAACAAAAAACTAAAGCGTAAAATCACAACAAATCAAAAAATTAGTATACGTACATACACTAACATATAAGCAGTTTGACAGAAAGAAACGATATTTGTCTATCTGAGCTACTGATAATGGTTCATGTACGAGTAAGAGGCATCATAGAAAATTTGATTCCATTGAGACATGAAGGGTGGCAGACTGTCAGGCAATAATATCAATTTTCAAATGGTAACATAACATTGTACCTGCAAGCTAAAACCAAATCCGCTCTCTGGTCAGGGCCCACGTACTTGTACTCAGCCAGAGCATCACAAACAACATCCAAGAACATTTTTCTTCTGATGACCACAGTTGTGCGCCTTTTGTACAATTCAAATGTTTCACTCTTATCTTTACCATTTCTGTCTAGAATCCCCTGGCTAACCCCACCCACTTTGTTCAAGCGACCATCTTCTTTCTGAGACTGTATTCTAGGAGGATGTGAATCCAACATCTCTATCCCTGCTGAAACCAAAGCATCCGCAGAGCATTCACTTTTCATCAATTCAAACACCCTTTGGCTAATCTGATGAGAGAAGACACGTGATATTCAGTGGAAATCACAAATCCTTAGGAATAGTCTAATGTTTAAAGGAAACACTAAAAATTCTCTGAATGAGTCCAAGCTTTAAGCAAAGACAAGAGAGCCACGAGGTCCTGAGTTGCTACGTCAAGCATAATTATATTTTTGTGACCTTCAAAAGGTTCAAAGTGTGATCTGCACCGTGATATTTTAGGATGACAAATGTATTGCAAAACATTGTCTCCAACTCCCTGACAACCAATAGAGGACAAAGATGGACACAAGAAAATCTAGAAACATATCTTTAATTAAAGAAATATAAAGGCACTTTACATGTTAGTCCATCGTGAAGGTAATTAATTACACAGAGGCTACTAGATAGAGGCCTTCACGTGCGAACACGTTTAAACCTTTAAGTGAACATAAGTTCAGAACATCATTCCAACCTATGCCAACAGCTGAATTTGCTTTATGCTTGCATAAATTTTTCACATTACCAATCCAAAACCAATGTCTAACGAGGGAGGAATGAATCCTTTTCAAACACAATGCTGCAAGCGAAAGATGATCTCATCCACTGTTTTGGCTTAGCTGAGAAGACCAAGGCTACAGCCTGCTACATGTTAAAGATTGAACCACTTGATGATTCTCAAGAAACTAAACCGACATTATGCGGACGAAATTACAAATAGTAATAATAGACAACTGCTATGACGAAACTAGAAACAGCAAGGCCCAGCCTAACTTAAAAATCAACCCCGCCCACATTTAAAAAATAGTAATTGTGAAAGATTCATATTAGGTTACTCCTCGTCCAGTCTATAACCCAAAAATTAGAACATTCTAAACAACTAGAAATTTGAAATTAGAGAAATAAAAATAAAGCTCGCATGCACAGATGAGATATAGATTGAACGCTGGGGGGGGGGGGGCTGAAATATGAAAAAGAATACCTTAAAAGCATGGCGAGGTTTGCAGCCCATGAGCTGCAGAGTACTCTGAAGAACAGAACGCGTGTACCGGAACGACTCTTTCCTTGTCTCTCTCCTGTCCTCATCATCCACAACCACTACGTACAGCAGCTTTGTCACCTCTCCCATCTCTGAACCAACCAAAACACAAAATATCAATACAGAATTCACAAGCAGAACAGTAAAACAGAAAAGCAAAAGGCGAAAAGCAGAAAACACAGAACGAGAAAGAAAAACAATTCTTAGAGCAATGATGACTGACAACCAGATCGTACACGTTTCAAATGTGAATTCGACGAAATATCCAAGGGGTGGAAGGGATTGGCGAAAGAGAAAGGCAATGTAGGATCAAATGCAACAAGAGAGAGAGAGAGAGTACCTAATTAAGATCAAATTTGATCAGATTGAAAGGAACGAGAACAAGAGGTGCTAGGGCTCAGAGGCAGGCGTCCCATTCCGACACCGATCCCTCACTCTCTCTTTACATATGTCTGTATATATGTAGGTCTCTCGCCATTTGCACTGTCACCTGTCTTCCACGCATCACAATCTCAAATGCTCCACGACTCTCTCTCTCTATCTAAATAGAAAGAATGCGAACACAGACAAAGCTCTCGCTTCCCCCCTCTCTCTCTCTCTCTCTCTCTCTAGATTCTGATTAATTGACGGATTTCGCCTCCGATTTGGACGCGAATTTCCGCTGGCTACGATGAACCAATTGGAGCGGTATTTATAGGAAAAAGGGGCGGGGCAGAGTGGAATCTCGAGGGTGGCAGGATCTGTAATTCAAGGGCAGAAGGAGGGCGAAGTGTTATTTGGCTATAATTCCTTCGGACTCTTGATATCGACTGCGCTGCTTTGTCCTAGTGTAATTAATAGAGAAATTAAAGCAAATAATTAGGCCCATAGTCTTAATGCCCCACCGTACAAATCCACCATCCATTTACACGGCGCGGTGAGGCCCACGCTAGCACAGTGGACTCACCCTATGATTATATAGAATTTGTTAATTAAAAAATAAAATATAAAAAAAAAATTAAATTAACAAATTTTATTATATTTAATAAATTTATCCAATAATTTACTGAAAATAAATCGCTAACTTATTATCTCTCCATCTAAATAAATTTATCCAATATCTTTCAAATAAAAAAAATAACCCATATGCTCCTAATACATTTTTAAAAAAATTAATAAATAATTAAATATAAATTTTTAAATAGTTCTCAATATTATTTTATATTTTAATTTAAAAAATATTATTATTTTATTTTATTTATTTTAGTAAATACTACGTAATTGTATAATAACGATGGCAATGGCATGATTAGTGGCTTTGAATAGATAAATATTTTTATAGAAAAACAATTAATATATTTGTTTATGTTTATTAATAACACAATTATATACTTTTAGTACTTTGGTATAAACTTTATAATAATATAATTTTGGCAAGTTGTACCATTACGCTTTTGAGAGTTAATAAACAGATCAATTGTACAAAAATCTTGTATAGTTTGGTTGGAAGAATTTTGTAATTTACTTTTGATCAGACACCACATTTAAAAATATTTAAATTACTAGAACAAGAGAAAACTAAATTATAGAAATTTTTAAATCATTTTAAACTTTCGGCCAAATGAATCAAATTATATAATATTTAATTTAATCTAATTTAATTTTAATTAATTAACCAACATGACATTTATACTATTTGTAATAGTAGCCTTCTGTTACAGTTAATTAACCCCAAAAAAATGAAAAAAACACGCGCGCGCACATGCGCAAAATCCATTGTACAAATGGGACCAGAAAATGATAAGACGCGACAGTGAAATAGTGAAAACGACATGAAATGGCGTTTTATATGAATGGATAGATCTCCTTTCATGTTCATTTGCAAATTGGGCAAACTTTATGTGTCCATTTACTTAAATTATATTATATATTTTTATGTCTTTAAAAATAACATCAGCTTCTTCTAAATTCTATAAATGTATATTACTTATTTTTTTTGTTACTAATAAATAATTATGAATGTTTTTAAAATTCTAAAAATTATTCTTGGAACCTAAAATCAAAAAACTTATCTGAATTCATTCGAACTTAGTATTAAAATCAAATTCCGCAAATTAAGAATACATCAAACAAGAAAAATAATAATACATAAAAAATTTATATAATTAAATTTAACAATGAGTCGCGCTACTTCTACATTATTTATGTATATCTTGAATTACATAATGCGCATAAATAACATAAATACCCATCGCTACATTGTGCCTTGGGTGAGAGCATTTTAAATATTAGAACATCATTATGTAGTTCAATATGTATCTCATAATGTATCAATAACACTTTTCTTTAACAATATACGTTGATTACTATCTCACCATATGGGGATAGTTCACTAGTCAAAACAAACTAATATTAAAGCTTTAGTTAACCAAAAAATCACATATTAAAACTCTAGTTATTAAGTTACACAACACAAGCACTAAACGAGTCACACCTATTTATAAGTGACAAAATCAGGGTTATACTGGGATTAGGATTCCCTTAAACCTACCCCAATCCCCTAATTAAACTCACTGTTGAAATAGAATTAATTTGATAAAATTTTCTTCTAACATTATCTGTAACCTAAACTAAAGAGACAAAAATACAACACAAATAAAACAAAATTTGAAAAGTTATTTCAACACTAGATTCCAAAAAAGAGGGATAGAGAGGGAGAAAAAAAAACTTACCAACTAGTTGCATATTTTTCGTCTTTTCTAATGATCTTGGTTTTGATTGACAAAATTGACAATAATAAATTATTTTAGATATGAGCTTTTCAGGTGAAGGATAAGAGAATTAGGTTTCTAAGTTAGTGAGGTTTCGTCAAAAGCCCCATCACCACCAGTAGGTTTCTACTAAAATTTAACCCATCAATAAGACAGCAATACATCTTAGATTGTCTTAACCTTAACAAGGAAAAGAAGCTATACAATTGATGTGAATTGTTTACATGTACATAAGATATTTATTTTTAATATGATTTTTAAAGTACAGCATAAAACAAATTATTATATTTTTTTCCAATAACTGTATTTAGTACTAAACAAGTAGTAAAGGGATAGGCTGAAAAGCTTATCTGGAGATTTCTAATGTTGGTTCGATTCCTGAAAAAGCAGAATATTTCATCCTGGAAGAGGACCTTAGGTGTGATATTAGTGGTGCTTAGATCTATCACCCTGATCACTTGGGCACATTCCTTAATTTACCTCCTTAGTGTAATTCTAGAGACGAGGTGGTCGAGTACGTCAATAATAAATCGTAATAAAAAATATATATATTTTTTATATCATTAATTCATTTAAGAGGGAACAAAATCCATCATAGATTGTCTTTTCTTTTTTATTATTATTATTATTATCCTATGTTGTCTTGTCAGTTTAGTATTTTGATAATAATTTATTTAATTGAATGCTTTTGACCGGCCAAAGCATCATACTGTTTTGCTACTTTAGCTTTCTTCCCTTGGGCTCGATTCGAGGACTTTGAATGCGTGACACTGAGACCAGATTTTTTATTATCGATGCATTTATTTATACTAATTACATTATAATAATTAGCATGTCATGTTAATTATTAATTTTTGTGGGTCATTTACATGAAAAAATCTTGGAGTAACCGCTTATTAATGTAAAAAGTTACTTTTTAAAAATCTTAAAATGCAAAAGTTCATTAAGAATATAGTCTTTAGTATAATTTGATATTTTTTTAACGATAAATCTATTTGGATAGAATCTATCTGGATAGAAAAATATTTAATGCTTGTTTTATATTATTTTAATTATATTAAACAAAATAGAAAGACAATTTTAACCTTATAAAAATTTTAACTCTTCACTCGTCTAAAATTCCCGCCTAAAATTACTGCCCAACATATTAAAGTTGCACATTTCCAAAACAAAAAAAATTAGTTATGAAAATGAATAATGACAATCACGACATTTAGGTGGCAGCATACCATTGACTGTAATCAATGTATTCTCTTTGCATTTTCTTTCTATTTTATTTCATTCATGGATTATTTTACTTTGTTCGAATTAATTGACGCATGGAATGACTAAAGACATCAAATAATAAAAATATCTTCATCTTAAAATTATCAACTTGCCTCGAATTAAACTGGCGGACTTCATCTATATTGAAGTCCGCCTAGCATCAGCCAGCATATGCAGCCCGCTGGCGGACTGCATTTAGATGGAGTCCGCTAGAAATTGGGAGTTGCCTGAATTATTGAGCGAGTTTCATTATTGATATTTTTATTATTTGATGTCTTTAATGATCTCGTGCATCAATTAATTCGAACAAAATAAAATAATCTGTATTTAAAGCCATTATGACTCTTGAGATTTTAAAAATTGTGAGAGACTAAAATTTAAATTTAATAAGGAAGAGAGAGAATGGAATTTTGAATTGTGACTAAAGAGGGTATTGTTGGTAAATAAAATATTAAATGACATAATTATCCTAACATTAATAATTAAAATGACAAAAAAAGACAATTCTATCCGGATAGATTCTATCCAAATAACAAGGTCTATTTTTCAATTAGCAACATAAACTAGTTAAAAGATTTGTGTTAAATAAAATTTAAGTATTAAAAAAGTTATAAAATTTACCCCCAATCGCAATCAATCAATTAAACCTATAGAAAATCAACGCAACCTATAATCTTGATTCAAAATCGTAATCCTTAATCAACCATGGAACTGTAAGGTAAAGAAGATAAATGAAGAATGGAGAGAAGAAGAGACTAAACAAAGGGGTAAAAGAGAAAGGAAAAGACAAAAAGGAAAGAGATGAAGACGGCCGAACCGGAAGGAGACGGAAGGTCGGCGCGCAGGCGCAGTGACAATCCTAGGAGTGGCAACTTGGTAATAAAGTGTGAATGCGTGGGCATCGCTGTATTCGCATTTTTTTTTACTTTATCGAATTAGTTCTCGCCGCGTTTTATCAGGTGATCGATTTGGTTTGGCGTTCCTCCAAATAAGGCCCACGTGCATCTCTCAGGATCTGACACTCCGGCAGTGGTCCCGTCCGTGCGCAGGCACGCCCTTTAAGAATCCAATCCCATCTCAAGTATTGCTCAGAATACTGATTAAACTATAAAAATGTATTTTATTTTTATAAAATTATTAAATTAATCGTGACAATATAATGTTTGCGGGAACAAATTCAGAGGAAACGTGAAGCTCCCCTCCTCCCCCTCGCACACCCCTTGCACGTCTAGGTCGGATAAATTTGATGTAGGTAAGAGGATATTTTTTTAATTTTTAAATAATATATTTATTATATTTTATTTGTAATATTTAGACAATTTAATTGATTAATTAAATATTTTAAAATATGATAAATCTATTATTAATTAATTAAATTATTTAAGTATTAAAAATAATATATATTTTATTAAACTAATATATATTTATTATTTATTAATAATTATTTTTTAAACAATAATTAACATTCTTTTTATAAAATAATATTATTTATTGACGTGATATTATATTTTAATTATATTTTTTCATCTATTCGTATCACGATGGTACATTTGTTTAACGTAAATATCATTTAAACACTTGGTTATAATATTTTAATGATAGTCATGAATTAACATAATATATATTTATATTACTATTATATAAAATACTCACGCATAAATATTACTAAAAATATCACAATCAGGCCATCAAATAACATTTTAATTTACCTAATTTGGTAGGTGATTGTATAAATTGATGATTCAATCGGATTAATGGAATTATTTTATTATAACTGAATCAAATTAAAATTTAACTCAAACAGTGAACATTCGCATTTCGCTGAATTTGTGTTTAACTAAAAAATAAAAAAAATTACATTCTGTAATTTGCTAATCCATCAAGCCCAAGGTTTATATTGTACAGAAATATTATTTAGATATTAAAATTTGATATTTAAAATGATATAATATATTAATATATGAGTATCATTATAAAAATTATTTGGCATTTTATTATGAGAATAATAGAATGTGGTGAGCCATTTCTTCTGGTGACTAAGAAGAAACTCGAACGGTTCCCATAAATTTGAGTGGTTTTTTAGTGCTAAAATGGATGGGAATGTATTCCATAAGCATCCTATTCTTTTCTTTCCAAAAATCACTTCTTCAAGGAAGATCGGATCCATAATTTTATGTTTTGTGGTTGGTTAGTTTCAAAGCGTCCATCCGCATTAAATAGATAGACGGCGCCTAATATGCATGTACGTACTTGGGAACTTTAAGAATATATATTAAAAATGTTGTCATGCTTATGCTAAGAGAATATCATGAACAAAAATAACACCTCTAGCTATTCTAGTACGTACCGTGGAACATTTAAAAGTCAATAACCAAAATTTTATAAATATTTAAAGAATCATGCTAAATGTAGACCCATTTTATATATTTTGAACTATATAAGGGGATATTATGACCAAAATACCTTGTGCCTCACGCGCTTCATGAGAGATTTTTAGCCTAAGATATATAAAATAGGTGTACCAATAGCATTTTACATGTTTAAATAATTATTGAGTTTGGGATGACAAATTAAGAATCGAAATTACATACCTTTATTCTTTCTTTGAACTTTGGAATCAACAACATTGAATTCTTAGGTACATTAAGGATATTATGGGTATTTTTTTCCACAATAAATATGAAAACCTCATAAGGTAAGATTAGTGATTAATGAAGTTAAAGTGACTAATTTTTTAACAAAATTTTGGCAAGTCATTTTCTGTTTTGAGACTAAAACTAAGCTTATTTATTTATCAAAGCGATTGGTTGTTTTTTTATAAATTTTATAATTTCTTAATATTTTATTAATAATAATTAACATTTATTTTGAAAAAACTTAACAAAAGTTGAAAAGGCCAAGTGCAGGTACAAGGGCTTGTTTGGGGGAGGCCAATGTAGGCAAAAAAGAGTGCTCGATTCATTGTCCAAGAGAGCATAGAAATGTCTTCGAAAGGGTTGCCTGAAGAGACTTCCAAAAAGAGAGATGATTTGCATCGCAGAAGATAGTTAGAGGGCACATAATATTTTTTTAGTGTATGCCTTTCGATACTTAAATGAGTCACTATTATAGTAAAGAGAGTACATAAATATAGTGTGCATGTGGTTCATGATCCAATTATGTGAAGTTTATCCCAAAAAGTTGCTTGAGTCACCTGAAGAACTAAACATACTTAAGTTAGGAGTCTAAAAAATGCGGAACTAAACTTAAAAGTCTCAACCATGAAGGGTTGAAAGATATTCATAGACACTACTTCGTAATAGGAACATGTGACACACATGTAGAAAACGTGCAACTCCTTGAATTATATGTTGTGTGACTTTCCTGATCACAAACAATATCTCGTGATTAGGTTTAGGAAGAACCTTAGTGAGAAATTCTCTCCTAATGAATGATCCCTTAAAGAAAAAAAAAAAAACACAAGGGGTAGGCCACGTTGTTTGAGACAACGTAGGGGTAAATCAATATCGGAGACACGTCTCTTTGAAGGCTCAGCTTGAGATGACTACTCAACCGGGTTGTTGCATATAGAAGAGGTTCGTAGAGAGCTAGCATTGGAGACTCATTTAGGGAAAAGCATCTTTCCCACAAATGACCACCTCCTCGAGAGTTTTCCCCGAAAACTGCTTCAGGGAAATTGCTCCAGAGGATGGGTAACAAAAGTTATAAATTTTAAATTATAATATTTTAATATAGTGTTACAAACTTTATAATCCCAACCCAACCCAATTTTATTTAAATTTAGTTAAGTTAATTTGATCTCGTATAATTTTATAAAATAATAAAAATTTTAAAATATAGTTATAATTAATTTAAATTTATATAAAATTTATACTGACCAAACCCTTTCTATAAGTTTAATCCATTAAACATTCTGGAAACCTTAAAAATTACTTACACTTTTCACTCCAAATTTATTTTTATTTAAAAAATAAAATTAAAAGACAATGCACAACTGAATTCATTATTCTTAACAAGCTTGTCGAGTTGTGTAATTAAGTTAAAATTATATAGTTTTTTAATATAATTAAAATAATAAATTTTTTAAATATCTAAATAAAAAGTATATAAATATAAAAAATAAAATATGTATTTAGCCAATGAAAATGATGTTGGGCTTTATATTTATTTATTTTTATAAAATCAAACTGCCATGCCTTTCAGATGGTGCACAACTGAACTCCCAGGGGAGCAGCTACCATACTAAGGACAAACACCGATTTGACCTGTCTCTTTGATTTTATTATTATTAACTTTATGTCACGATCAAAAGTATTTTTAATTAATTTATAAATTCCTGTTTACTTCCATTACTGTCTATTACATTTAATGTCCTTATTACAAATACCATTAAATTTTTTGAATGATGGTCATTTTGAACAAAATTTTGTCTTTTTGAATAAATCCATTTTTCATAATTTTGGTCCGATTTGTTATGTATGAGCTGGGTTGCCAAATCATTAGAATAGCTGAATGCTCATCCTTGCTAACTTCTGCAGATTGGGTGGCCCAAATCAATTTTTTGGGCTGGGCTAAGCATATTTACCATATTTTTGGTGTTAAAGCTCCCATTTGAATGGACGATATAATATCAATATTTTATAATTACAAATTTATTTTGAATATACATTAATATCAACATTTATGCACAAAAATATTATTTTTATGTATTATTCAAATATTGAATTTATTTTAACTGTAAATTAAAAAAAAACAAAAAAGAATAGGCCCGCGGCCCGGCCCGGTTGTCTACTGGGCAGATTTTATGGGCAGTGATTGGCCCTCTCTATCATTCTCTCATTCAGTTCGCTAATTCAATTTCCGGAATTACCAATTACGATCTCAGCAACAATCCCCTCCCCTCCCTTCAATTCCAATTCCAGAAATCAACCATTACAATCATCCGGTAGCATCGATTCTCACTCAATCCCAACTTCAATCGTCTCTTCTCTCTGCTGTGAAATCGAAATCCGAAAATCCCTCTTGAAAGAGGTAAACATCGATTCTTGTTTCAAGATTTTGTTCATGTAACTGGTGTGTTTGATCAAAGGCAATGTTCAATTGGTGGTCGATTGACGACGCATGACTTGCTTCTGATGGCTCTTTCAATGATGACATTTCAGTTAATGGTTGCAACTGGCTAGTGTTCTTGCTAGGTTTAAGGTAGCGATCACGATGTGGTCGGTCCATTTGGATCCAGTAGGTCGAATCTGTCTTACAGATGGTAGTGTATCTTTCGTGATTTAGGTTCTTGTGTAGTTTTATGCAACTAGTTGAAATGCTATTATTGACTCAATTGACCATGATGGAGCCATATAGATGTGCGAAGCTAGAAAGAAAAGGATGTTAGACCCTTCAGAATTGACAAAATATTGGTTTAGTATGGTCAAAGCAAAAAAGTTTCTTCCGTTTAGATTTAAAGAAGGCGAATGATGTAAAATGCTTGTTGCTGCTTGCTAATGATGTAAAACGCTAAACGCTGATTTGATTTTAAAGCCTTTAAAATGTTGTTGCAGGTGCATTTTTGATTGTTGATTGTGTTGCTTTAAAAGTTAAAATGCTGCTAGTTGTGATTGTAGATTTTGACTTCTGGTCATGTTGTTTTTGTGAGAATGGTGAAAATTTTTATGTGTTTTGATATTAGTATTATTTTAATGAATAATGCACCTCAAAATGAAACTAGTGTAATTTGAAAATTTATGAATAATGCACCTCATAATGCTCTTCCTATTCGCCTCATAGCATCCTAATTTTTGTTGCTTGTAAAGCTGTTAAATAATTTTTAAAGTAAAAGTGAAGATATTTTGGTATAAATAAATTACTGATTAAATCATAAAGAGAATGGATTATTTACCACTTTGATATATTTATCAAATTTTCTGTCATCGTCTCTTGTATATTTTATCAGTATGTAGTGAGGCCGTAGATGATTGCATGTTTGTCAAATGAAATGCTTAGCAGAGACATCATTTTGTCATTATGTCTGTGTGTCTAGTTTTTTTTAACAATTATTCTCAAGCCTGTAATGCACAGCCAGCCATTTAGTCATTTAGTTTCTTCACGTGGTAGTTACTAGTTGCAACCTCCAATTGGTGGTCATAATTTTATGTGAATTTCCTTTGTGATGAGGGATCTTTCTTTCCTCTGTTTTTTTTTGTGCGTGTGTGTATGTGCAGGAGGGAGAAAGGTTTTCTCTGTAACATGAAATAGAGCATGCTATTTTCCATGGCCTCAATTTATTTTTGTTGAGATATAAAATGACTGATTTTCTTACACAGCTAAATTACCATGCTAAGTTGAATCTTACCAGGGAGCTGCATGGGCCGCACATATTTGATCATTTGTAAATTCTGTGTGTTTTAGCCTTGTGTACTACATCATATGTTTCAAATATTGACATAGTAGCCAGTGTACATTCACATGAATTATACAATGTGAAAAATTTCTCATACTAACACCATGGCTTACAAAGAGTTATTGATTTCTCTGATCTACTTGGTACTAATACTAATTATTTGTGTTATTGTGTTTCTCACACGGGAGATTTCTTGGTATTGATGCTCTTTTTGTGAGCAATGTATGGATACACATGATTGTTGTACTCCTTGTTAATTCCATGTTGTAAAATCTGTATAAGTTCTAGAATCTCACTTTTCTTCCCTGTATCATCTTAAGTGGATGTTCAATGGGGTATTTCAAAGTTCCAATGTCGTTGATGTCCTACATTTCAAGTTCTCTGTTGTGTGATTTCTTAATGCAGCTTAATACCCAGTCAGTTCTCATGGACCATCCTCAAGTCTTACTCTAACTTTTTGTAGCCATACTTGTATACTGTTTTACCATTTAGACAAGTCCATCCAGTAATCTTCAAACGCCATATGTGAGTTGGAGGCTTAGCATATTATCCACTGTCTAATTTTACCATACTTGCTTCTTATATAGAATCTTAGTTTTGATCTTCCTGTTTCAGATCCAACACACTGCTACTGTAACTACATTTAGAAAGCTGTTTTTATTAGAAATATTTTTTTTTTATTATTGATGAAGCTGCTTTTTCTCATTTTTGAAGAGAGTGCTATTTTCTGGTTAGAGATTTTGTATCCAAATAGCCAGTGTGATGCATGTGATGCCAGTGATCTGTTAAAATACAAAGCATAGTACTAAAAACCTTCTATAGTCTAACAAATGACGTCTATGCTGAAAACACCCAGCTTTACCTTCATCCCAGAGAACATCACCTCCAATGCTTATGAAGCACTTTGTTTCCAGCGTTATTCCATCATTGGGATTCTCTTCATCGTCAAGACATGTTCTTAAAACTGGGGATGTTTTAAAGCAAGCAAGGATTTTTTCAAATTCTGATGTTCTGGAATATTCAAAGTTGAGCCATGACTTAAATCCTTTGCATTTTGATCTCGAGTGTGCCCAGAGTAGTGGATTTGAAGATCGACTTGTTCATGGGATGCTTGTTGCTTCCTTGTTTCCAAGGATAATTGCTTCTCATTTTGTAAGTTCTTGTCCTGGTTTTCTCAACTTCTCTTTATCAATTTGCTTTCTTGTTGTAGAAAAAGCAATTGATTATTATGTTATAGTAAGAAAATGTGACTTCATCCATGGAGTATTAAATTACCAATTACTATTTTTTTTGCCAGTTTTAACTTACAAATCCTGCCAAATAAAGAAGGGAGGGGGGGGGGGGGGGGGGGGGGAATATCTTGTTTGATCTGACAAGTTTAAGACAGCCCTCCTCCGTTATCTGGCTTAGGATTGGCTGTAAATAGGGGTCCACGGGCAGCGTCGGAAGGTCTAGAATTTCATATATTAGATATGCGAATCAGTGAGCTTGATTCTTGATTCTGTGTTGTGATCCAAAAGTACATCAATCAAGTTAATTTTATTATAATCAACAGTGTGCCATGCCACATCTCCTGGAAATAAGTTTTTGTTGCAATACCATAACCCGTAACAGAATCACTATATATACACGAGTTACAACTCTGTTCTAGGAAGAACTTGACCATTATTTGTAAGTGGCACAAGATCCCTATATGAGGGCATAAGCTGCAACTTTGATCTATAAAAATGTTGGCCATTATTTGTAAGTAGGATCAAAATGAAACAAATTCATATCCACCATGATTGTCATTTTTTGTGTTCTTTTCTACAAGAATGCCGATGCATGCTTCGCAGACCTAGTGGGTTCGCATGTGCGCACACATACTTTGACCTCATAGTTAAGGGATTTCCACAACTTAGACCTCTCCTTTGGGTTTTCTGTGGTGCTTGAAAGCCGTCTTGTTCTTATTCTGTGCTTGGTGTCTGATGTTTACGAATCGGGTTCAGCCGTCTAAATGTGTCATTTGGGAACCATGCAGCCTGGAGCCGTGTATGTTTCACAGAGCTTGCAGTTCAGATTGCCAGTGTACATTGGAGAAGAGATCGTTGGTGAAGTGCAAGCAACTAACATAAAAGAGATCAAGAACAAGTATCTGTGAGTAGTAATATTAACCAGATAGTCCTGTTATCTACTCTTAAAATGCAGTGCTTCTAGTAGCTCTAATCCTTTAGATGTTTGCTTTTGTCGGGCAGGGCAAAGTTCAAAACAAAGTGCTTTAAACACGGCGACCAAATTGTTATTGATGGTGAGGCCACAGCCCTTTTACCAGCTCTAGCTCTTTAGCACGTGCAATCTTAAGAGAAGTCCCCTTTAGCCTTTGGTGAGGCCCCATATGGCACTTTTTATTGATTCTTCTTTCCGCTAAATTGGGTTGGTACTAGGAGTTTATAATAATTTTTTTATGTAATTCGGGTTTAAATCGCTTTGAAGTGAATTTATATACAGATAAAAGAAAATGGAAGATATTTCTGATTTATTCTAACCCTTTCTGTTTAATATTTCTGCAAAAGTAAAAAAAATATATGCTAAAATACTATTAAAATTTACATTGAAGCATACAAGCAAAAATCACTATTTATCCAATATTATTGATATCATGAGAAAATTCGAGAAGATCTGAGGACATCGATATGACAATGCAAGTTTTTTTTTTTTTCCTTTTTTAGTTGCTTTAGTGGTTATGTTAGCATAAATTTTAGTTATGAATTTTGTGACAAAAAAAGTTAGAAACATAAGAGAAAGCGATCCTTCTGAGCCAATCATTATCCAACTTACTATTGTTTTTATTCTCTAAGAGAATATTTAATTCAATGTGATGCCCTGGATATTCTAATTCAGTTATTTTCGGCTGCTGTGTATATAAATTTTAAGTACATGGCATCTCTCTTGTTGGCTTGAAAACCTTTCTCCTAACACAGCACACTCAATCCTTTGTCATGTTGTAAGAACTGTCTGGGCTTAATATCTATGGGTGATAATGGTTTTGACAGATTTGATAATTAATTCAAAAATAAGCTATTTGATTCAACCCCAATTGTTCTTGGTAGATTAAAAGTTTTGTTGTATTGTTTTTATGTACTTTTAAAAAGTGTTAATTATAGGTTTCAGTTTTTTGGGTCTAATTTTTGTATGACTATATTTGGTTATACTTTATTTTTATAATTACTTTGTAACAAAGTCAATTTTAAATCTAAATTATAAATGAAATCAGAGTCTAGGCCTATCTAGTCCTTTTTTTTTCTCTACCTGCGTCCCAAGGGTACAAAAAAATGAGCATTAGTTACCAAATCTGAGTGACAAGTATTAATTTTCATAGCTTAGACAATATTATTAACTGCAAAAATATAATTTTTCTCTTAATATGAAATTCAATTAAAAAATCTTAGTCATATACTAATTTTTCATAATTATTGATTAAAAAAATGATCTACAATCTTAAAATAATAAAAAAAAAACTAATCAATTTTTAACTAATAAAAATATTAGATTTGTTTGCTTCACACATTGATTATTAAGGAATAAATATTTTTAGAAACACAAACAAGCTGTTAATCTTTAATTAACATACTCAATATGCATAATTTATAAATTATTACGGAATAATTGAAAATTTACTGAGGACACCTTCTAAGAATAATAATAGTTGTAAAAAAAAGTATTATACATAAAAACTAAAAAAGTAAACAAAGTGGGGGTGGGGTAGAGGTGTCAAAAGGGTCGGGCTGGCCAGAGAAATTGGGCCTCGGCCCGTTGGGCCCTTATGGGCCAGTAAAACCCTTACTTATTTTTTTTTAATTTTGTTATTCTTTAGTAATTATTAATATTGGATACTAAAAAATTTAATTTCGTAATATATATAAATAATAACCATCAATTTATTTAAAATTTTTAAGTTAAATTTTTTATATATTTAAATTATAAATAAATATTCTCCTTTTTATATGTATATTATTTTTCATATCAATTCACAAAAAAATTTATAAAGATATAGAATTTTGAAATATAAAATGATGAAATAATATTTAAAATTTAAGAATTAAGATAGAAAATATTTTAAAAAGAAAAAGAATTAATTTTATATATGTATATATTATATGTATTATTTTTAAAAAAATTATTTAAAAAAAAGGTTGGGCCCACTGGACCCGACCCGCTAGGCCCTGTGGGCTAAGGGCCCGGCCTGGCCCTCTAGCCCACGGGCTGGCCCGGCCCGGCCTTTTTGTAGGGGGCTGTGGGCCGAGCAGGGCCCTATCTATGGCAAAAGAACTTGGCCCGACCTTAAAAAGGCCGACCCGATCCATTTCCCGTGGGCCGACTCGAGCCGGCCCTTTTGACATTCTAGGGTGGGGACAGGGGAGCGCAAACTGGCAAAGCAAAGGGCGCCGGCAAATTGTGAAGGCCCGCATGGTTAGAGCACCGACAATAGCAAAGAGCAATGAGCAAAGAGAATGAAATCGATCCCCAATTTTGATTACTAAGTAGGAGGAGGAAGCAAAGGGAGCGGGAGGAGACTACTGCAAGGCCGATTGTCGCCGCCACGTCGTGAGCAAGCCAGGCCAGCCGCCCGCTTGTAAGCTTCCTATTCCATCCTTCGGTCCTTCCTTTGTCTTCTCTTCTCTTCTCTTCTTCATTTTTCTGCAATCGCCGGCAACTGTTTGCGCCGCCGGTGCCAGAAATTTCGGCTCCTTCTTCCCCTTTCCTCTTTCTTTTCGTTATCTGTGATGTCATCGCCAACGCTTCGAAGGACTGGCCGAAACCCTAGCCAGAGCAGAAACTAAATCAGTTGAGGGGAAAAAGTTTGATGCCGACCTCCGATTTGTTTGTTCTCTTATTTTTTTCTTCGGTACCACGAGGCTATATTATGTACTTGTTTCCACCTATCTTAGCATCAGATCTGTTCTTTATCTTTTGCGATTGATTTCTTTTGTTCGAGTTAATTAGTTACTATTTGATTGGTTAATCAGCGATTTTGTTGAATTTACAGTGGGATAAAGACTTGGTACGTTGTTGTTGTTGTACAGTTGAGAGTTCAATTATAGGGGAGACGCATCTTATGAATGTCTACCATGTTTCTTTGTGGTTTAGCATATTGTTTCTCAGGTGTATGCGTCCCAGAGAATATTAACTTAGCATATTGTTCCTGAGATGCTATGTTTGTAATGTTGAAGCTTTGATTTAAAAAATTTCCATTTCAGTCAACTATTCTCAGGGAAAATTAGGCGCATCTTTTGGTTATGTAGAACCTACGGACCAAGCTAGAAACAAAAAGGGGCGGCCTTCTACCTTAGAGGATGATATAAGTATAATCTGGCTGATACTCTTAAATATCCCCATCAATCCTGTCTCTAAGGTGTTTTGCTTCTCTGAAATTCATGCAATTCTCAAAAGGCTACCCTCTTTGTGCTTTCACTCTAAATTTATTGAATTTTTTCTGTTGTTTCCAGAATTTTTTCTTGGTTTTCTTTCAGTTATAAACTATGCAAAAAATGTTCCATTTCCTTTGGAAGATCTGTCTTTTGACTTATCCCAGTTAATTATTCTACTTTGCAGAATATCAGCAAAGGGGCTTGACAGAGGTTGTATAGGGTCGGCAAGACTGTGGAAGAAGAGGCAGCTATGGGAGAGCAGAGAAAGATGTCTAAGGAAAAGAAAAAATGTGTGGCCAATCTTTCAGAAGAGTTGAGTGACTATGGTGGTGCAGCATTTAATGAGGGGAATGGTGGTTGTAAACCAAGAAAAGAGAATAAGAGAAAGAAGAGGGATGAGAGGGAAGGTGAGGTTTCTATTGGCCTTGGACTTGATGATACATGTGATGAACATATAAATGTAGAAAGTTTTGCAGAAGTGGATGAATACCATCCAAAAGAGGAAAGGAAGAAGAAGAAGAAGAAGAAAAAGAGAAAATTAGATATTGTTGACAATAATGCACAGTTGGACAATGAAACTGATATGGGAGGAGAGGAGAGGAGGATCTTGGAAAAAGATAATAATGAAGTTCTTATGAGTGGCGATGACATCAAAGCAACAAAAAAGAAGAAGAATAGGCTCAAGGCAGACAGAGCGAAAGATAATAAATATACTTCCTCCTCAATGAGGGTCCCCAACGAGAAAGATGCAGAAAAGGTTGGGGAAGTTAAGGAGCAGAAAACTGCAGGTGCAGAAAAGCTTGGTAAAATGGGGGATGATGTGGAGGTTAGTGATACTGCCAAAAAGAAGACCAGTAGAAAGAAGAGAAAGAACAGAGATGATGTGGGTGAAGGAATGCAACAAGTGATGGCTGAGGAATTGGGAAACCACAACCTTGCAATTGAAGGTGGCAAACTTAATACTCTCACAACTAGAGGCAAGATACAGGATGCAAAGATGAAAAAGAGTAGCCGAGCCAATATGAAGAAGTCAAAATCTGTTGAAACTATTTTGGAAGATCCTAAACCTAAAAGGAGGTCCAAAAAAGTTAGTTTTTCTGGTCATATAGAGGTTTTCCCTTTATCTGATGATCCAAATGAGGGGATGGAAAAGAACCAAGAAGAGGAATTAGTGCAAGGTAAGCGATTTTCACCTGAAGAAGATGCCCTGGTCAAAGATGCTGTCTTTAACTATATACGGGTTCATGGCTTGGGTAAAGAGGGTTTGAATATGGTTATGAATTGCAAGGCTCACCCGGAATTAAAAGGCTGTTGGAAGGAAATTGGAGCTGTTTTGCCTCATAGGCCTTACACAGCTATATATTACCGAGCTCATACATTGTTCGAGAGGGCTGAGAGCCGTTCCTGGACTGCTGAAGAGCTTGAAATTATAAAAGAGTATTATGATAAACATGGACCTAAGTGGAAGAAGTTAGCTGGTGTACTTGGGAAGCACAGGGTTCACTTAAAAGATGCTTGGCGCAGAATAAAACTACCTAATGCTAATAGGGGACGTTGGTCTCAAGATGAGTATCAAAATTTATTTGATTTAGTGAACTTAGATTTAAGAATGAAGGTGTTTGAGGAGAGGAAGTCAAAATATGGCATGTTGAGAGATAACATCAGCTGGAGTGCAGTTAGTGACAAGTTATCAACTCGAACTGTTGCAGTCTGCTGTATGAAATGGTACAAGCAGTTAACATCACCTATGGTGGCCGAAGGAAAGTGGGCTGATACTGATGATTATCGTCTGCTTCATGCACTATATAGCTTGGATGCTTGCTGCATAGAGGATGTTGATTGGGACAATCTTCTTGACCATCGGTCAGGAGATGTATGCCTGAAGCGCTGGAACCAAATGATCCGTCACATAGGTGAATATGGGAACAAGTCATTTGCCGAACAAGTTGAAATTCTCTCAGAGCGATATTGCCCTGATGAGCTTGAAGCAAGAGAGGCCTGGGATAGAAAACCTGTTGTTCCCTGACTTCAATAACTATCTGGTACTGCACATTATCAGTTTTGTCAGAGAGTAGTGTGTATGGCATACCTACCAAAGATTTTTAGCTTTTGAATCCTTGTTTGTTCCAAACTCATTATTTGGTCGCTTTCCCTCTTAATTTTCTAGTTTTTCGTTGAATGCAAAAATCTCATCCTAGAGTCTATGTAAATATCCCACAGCGGGATTAAGGTTGGTTATGTTGTTGTTGATCCCCAACCTTTAAAGATAAAAGCCATATCACAATTTTGCTCGTTTGCATTTAGCAGTTAATTGACTGCACCAATGATGCAAGTGAACAACTTATAGGTTCGCAGATTAATGGAGGAACTGGTTAAGTGCAGCAAACATTTTAATCAGTTGCTCGTGTATTTTCTTATGCCAATATCCAAGATATACCAGTTATCAGACCATTTGTACCGTTATCACCTTTCTTTGCCTTATTCATGTACTACTTTAATGTGTGGCCCTGTCTCTCCTAGATCTTTAATTTTGTTGATAGATTACAGTGAATGGTCATAAACATTTTAAAGTGGTTTATCTTGAACTGTTAGCTGGTTACCTTAAGTGAGAAGAGCTTGAATGAGATCATTAATTGTGATCCCATTGATATAATCAGATGTGCTATCTTCTAATTACGACTCATTTTTCCAGGCTTTGTCTGGTTAGGGTAACTTCTATTAATTTTGCATTTTAGTTTCCTAGCAAACCTACTAATATATGAGAAGACATTAATGGAACCTGTGATTCCAGTTGACAACTAATTTTTTCTTGGTAATTACTGATCTGCAAATCCTTGTCTGCAGGTGCGGTTCAATATATGCTGGAGTTGTGGCGGCTTTTTGTACTCGCAAAACTCCCTCTAATGTTTCTGTTCCATTCTGCTTAATAGTTTCTGAGAGATTTTGTACCCTGGCCAACAGGAAACGTGATGTACCTCATCTTGGTAACTTATTTTCCTTAATTTATACTGCAGCTGAATATGTGCGTGGTTTAATTCCAGTGTCCCCCCAAAAATGAAACGTATTAATTGAACTTATGTATTACGTCCTTTGAGCTATGGTACATGTTTTGACATATTCTTCTCTAGACCCCTAGGGATTTTACACTTTGTATTCATTTATTGTTTTGATAGTAGATTGCTTATCTCGTTGTGGTTCATAAACTTAATTAGGGTTTAATAAATTTTAACATTTAATAGTTAATTTTTAATGGTTAATAGACCAATCAAAATGTGATAAATAAAGCTGCTATGTGGATGGGTTTAGAAACCCACCAAGTTTTTCAATCATATTCCACATAGATGTTTGGGAAGCATATCCGCTAATGTAGTTTATAAATTTGGTCAAAATTGGAATCCGGTGCTTTTAACCTTCCTGAGGCTTTTCACCTCTGCTTGGCCTGCCTAAGAGCAAGTTGTTATATCCTTCAGAGGGGTATTTTTGGACTTTAAATTGGCAAGGTATGCTCATTCATGACTCCTGAAGGCCCGCGATGACCACCTTGGAAGATTTATGCATTCTAGCTAGCTCCATTGAGTAGCAAAGGAACCGTAACATTTGGTCTGAATTCATCCCACTTTTGCAATGCAGTTGCTTTTTGTGATTTTCTTGCTTTCCACGGTAGAAAGATGAGAAGAATTTGGTGGTTTACATCTATTGTTGCATCAAAGGGGGGCCGTGCTTGGAGACCTATCGGTAATAGTTTTATGGCCAGAATTTTACTATATTAAAGTAATTTAGTTATTATTATTATTATTATTACTACATCAAAAATAAAATAATATACAATAACTACATTCGTAACACAATTATATTATAATATGATAATCTAAAATAACAAATTATATGAAAATATTAATCATTGCTAACATATTGAATTAATAACAGTTATATCAAAATTCAATATATTACATAATAATATGATTATATTCGCATGTTATATCAATAATGTAGTTATATTTTAAAATAATATAAAATAATATTAAATTAATTTAATTTCCTACAATTATTAAAATGTAAATATATTTAAACATTGATTTGTATATCGTATTACTAATATAATTATATGAACAATTTATATTGGTATAATTACATTTTAATTATCTTCATAGATTCGTTAATAATATAATTATCTAAATTATTTAGTATTATATTGTAGAGTTAATAATAAAAAAAATTATCAAATTTTAGCCAACGTGTCAATTCTACGATAAATTTTGAACTTAAAACAATTTTAGATTTAAACTATTAATTTTGCATCGATCTAATCTGGCATTAAAAAGTTATATCAACTTGTCCCATATATGTGATTAAACTTCCACCTTGGAACCAGCAACATTTTCGCTCTTCGTTTTTAATATTGGAGATAATACTTGGAGCCACACACTACTTGAAGAATCAATTGTAGGTCCTAATGCATGTTTGCAGCATGCAGTTGGGTTTTTCAAATTTGAGAATAAAGGATTTGAATCAGTGCAGTGCTTCTTCGACACACTACTAAACCATTCTGGCACACAATTATTATAAAACTTGCATATATTAGTGCATATGCAGTTATAAGATTTTGGGAAATAGCAATTAGAACCAGACAATAGTTTGTTGAAAAATCGAGTTGCGTTAAGGACATAAATGAATACATGAGGTCCAAAGCAAGGGCCAAGGAGGCCTAGGCATAAGAGAAAAATGTGCAGCAACTGTAGTATCTGACATCTAATCTGAGATTGCCGGATTCTCCACGAAATCAAAGTTAAAAGAAAGTTGGAACTTTTTTGAGAAGCAACTTAAGAAATAAGGTAGAAGACAATAAACATTACTGTTTCTGTCAATTACAATCATCTGGTGATTCAACATGTTTATCTTGAAAGGTCTACCGCCTTTTCTTCCCCTCTTGGTTGCAAATGCAGGCAGAACTGGAGCATGAATGCTACATGTAAGTATAATTACAATCCAAATCAGTTTAACTAGCATTCCAAGACTGTTATGCCATCACATATTGCAGTTTAACATAAATCTGAAAAGAGCCACGGAAATTATAAGAATTTCAATCCACACGCAAGATTCATAATGAACTAGATCCACACAGCCTTAGATTAGATACACTTTTGAAGTCAGCTACACATTTTCTAGCTTCCCTTTTTGTCCCAATCATTCAGCTACGGTGGCAAATCATGAAGATATGCAGAATTTGTGTTTTACTAATTTTAGAATAACACAATAACTCATGTAGTAGAGAAACTGGCAAACGAAATCCTTCAGATTAAGGCAATATTTGTTAGTCCTCTTAAAGCAAATATGCACATTTTTAGCATATCTTGCCACATTATTCATATACCAAATTCTGATTCTTGTTGATTAAAGTAAAAATGATTGTTTCTGTTTTATAATCAGGAGATCTATAATCATTGATGAACATCGCAGAGGACTCTCTTTTTGTTAATAATTCTTTGAAGCCCAAGAAAGGGCCATCAAAGGACATCAAATTCTTTATAACGTAATATATATATCTGCAAGAACAAAAAGTAGTAAATGAGAGTTAAAAATTTTGCAAATTTCACTGATGGCAACTGGATCCGTACTTACACATATATGTTACCAACATGGATGATTGCCTGATTGGGACTTCCCCTCCCCCCCAGGGGGGTCATGAGGACAGATTTATTGCATGAAAGGACAGAAATATAAAGGCCAGAAAACAGAAAGTTCAACATCAGTGTAACTGTCTTGGAGTCAGGTTGCTTCCTGCCATATAACGAGAATGTAGGGGCTTGTATTCAGAGTTTGCAAACCCTTCAATCTTTCCTATCGCTCTACCATATACCATCCATCTCTTATTCCTCTGGGTTTCTGAATTCCTTTGCCCCCTCTTCACAATCTTTATTGCCAGTATATTATTTCAAAGAATTTAGGATAAACTACAATTTCAGTTCTAATCTTCATTACCGTCATGCTTAACGTTACACAGTTATCATTTTAGTAATGTGGAAACTGAAAAGTAACACTGTTGCAGATATTAGATTACCAAGGGATTTTTGTTCCTTACTATTTGACCAAAAGAATGTCCAGTGTGTGAATTAATATAGGAAAGACTTGCATATTTACCTACTTAAGGATATATTGAGTTGTAGTGCACCTCAGCCCAAAAGCTCAAGAATATAACTGCACCAACAAAAAACACACTATAAAACTAACATGCATTTATATATACATATATCCACATATCCACAAAATATTCCTTCAATGAAAAATGAGCAAAAATTAAATGCAAGGAGGGGCCATTTTTTCAGAGCACATATGAGATTTATTGGCAAAAACTTGTAAAACATTAAAGTTAAGAGCATTGCAAAAGAAAAAGATAATTTTCCCAAAAAGTTTTCCATAAAAGTAAATTCATTACTAAGATTATCATAAAGAAAAAGACAAATCCCCTGAAACTAACCACCAACTATATACATTCAAACCATGCTATCCTCAATCAGAAAACGAGCAAAACAAGTTAATGAAAAAGCAATAAGTTTCTCTACAAAAAGGCATATTAATAACTTTATCACCTATAGTATGAACTCTGCCAAAACATGAGAATTCTCGAGTAAACTAGTTATTGAAACAAAGAGAGCTTCAGCTTTCAGAGTTCCAAATTTTCAATTGCATCCCGATAGTGAGACAGAAATATGGGCAGTGATCCCTTTTCATTGACCAGAACGGGTTCAAACATATGCAAGCTAACTACAAGAAATACCAACTCATTCACTCAATTAAATCACCTGAATGCTAAGCAGTGTTGTTGAAAACGTGTTCAACCACCATTAAAGCACAAAGCACAGTTCTAGTGCTTTCAGAGAATGCTACCCAAAATGCATGTTGAGTAAAAAAAAAAAAAATTCAGTTCCCCTAAACAAACAATCCCCTCTCCCCCCCTCAAAAAAAAAAAAAAAATAACAATAATAATAATAATAATAGTAGCAATCCCTCCTTTGAAATCCAGAAGCCATTACTTCTCCCTCCTTCACAGATAGCCTCCACCACTTCATATGCTCATTACACTCGTATACCAGCCAGCCTTGTCTCTTTTCTGTTTTTTCCTTTTTCCCAAAATCAAGATTTCAGTACACACTGTGTCTGAAATAATTATATTCAATGTAGTATTAACTTAGAGCATGCATTGTTCATACCAACACTGACTAAGAACCATATACCAATTTGATCCAACTTCCCCTGGAAGACATGAATGCACCTCTAAATCAAATCTCTGCTACATTCCTACAAGATGATGACACTTCTCGTGCCTACGGGTTATGCTCCAACATTATGAGAAGCTTGGCTATTTGTTCCACAAGATAAATGATAGTTCCCAATAAATCATGTTGGCTTTGGTCTTTGGTTAAGGTGAAAAGTTGGGGATAGATGAACAGCATGGTGTTGAAATAGAACCATGCTCTCAATATTACCCATCACAGAATGCAAACATACAAGCATGCACAGAAAAAGAGGAAGGGGGGAACAAATAGCAGCAAATATCAGTCTCAAAGCTGAGATGAACGAGGCTCCAAGTGAGAAAGCGCGACCAAATGTATTATCAACAAACCAAAGCCAGTGAAACTACAAATTTCAAGTCCTTCCGACTACAATAACCTTCGTATTAATCAACATTGCAATAACGTAGATGTTGCAATGATATAATGATTCTTGGACAAGGGCAATTTAATGGTTGTTTTGACCATTTTAGCCTAGACAGATTAATAGCATTAACTAAAATAAAATACTACAATAATTTGTTTTCCAACTACACCAGGCATTGGCATATGAGGAATATAAAAGAGAATCTGGTCTTTTAGACAACTACCAGTTTTCTTTTCTTTTCTTTTCTTTTCTTTTTTCGAGGTGGAATACAAAGCATACTGGACTATATATTGTGGTATTGTAATTTAAAGAAAAATTCAATTGTGGCTTTGACCATTTTTCATTAAGGAACATTTTTTTTAGAGAAGTTCAGTAAGCATCATACCATCTCTTCTCCTTTTAATTACTTTCTTCTTTCTATTGTCTTCACCAGTTTTAAGAGAATATGTCTAGGTAAATATAAACTCGTGCTGCTAACCCTTCCATGATCCATCAATTGAGTTCTTTTATGGATTCTTTCTAGATAGCTTAATATGTATATATAGGCAGTTCATTTCCAGAAAGAAAGTGAATGTGATGGGAACCAGAAAAGAAAATCCACTGAAGTTCTATTCAATTCACCAACTCAACCAGATTACAAGAAAAAGAACTGGGCATTCGAGAGACCCTTAACTCTCCCTAAGAACTCAATCAAAATTCTCTTCCCCCCTACCAATTTCTCCCTCCCCCCCCCCCCCCCCCCCCTACATATTCTTCTCCCCCTCCTCAACCGAATTCTGTTTCGCACTTGCTGACAACCCAGCAATTTCCCCACTCTACCCCTATGCACATGGCTGGCTGTTATGCAAGCCATCCAATTTACCACCCTGCCCCTTGGACCTTCTTTGATAAATCCAGTCAACTGGGGGCCTATCATTACTCCCCACCCCCCCACTTTCACCTTGTCCTTAAGGTGGAAAAATGGAAATTGTTGCTAGATCAAGTGGTAAGGCTCCCAAGTAACTTCCAATGAGGGTAGCCCCTTCCATTGTATGAGCACCTCTAATCCTCGTAAGTTCTTCCCGGTTCCTGGCCGAACTCCAAGCACTACCTCCAGTTCCACCAACATCTCAATGTCTTCATTCAGCTGTCGAGGAATCTCCACATTAGCTTCCAATGCCCCTCTTGCCTCTCGTAGTTGGGACACATGAAAAACATGATGGATTGGGCAATGAGGTGGCAGAATCAACTTATAGGCTACCGGACCTACTTCCTTCTCAATTTCAAATGAACCATAATACTAGGTAGCCAACTTTTCATTTGCACGGGCAGCCAATGATTTTTGCCAATATGGCCTTAGTTTCAAATAAACCAAGTCTCCTTCTTTGTACTTCACCTCCCTTCTTTTCAGATCTGCTCCCTTCTTCATCCCTGCTTGTGCTCTCATCAGCTGTGTGAAGGATTACATCTCTCTCAATCAGCTGCTACTCCACCATTGAAACATGGGTAGTTCCCTTCTCAAACCTCAATAAGTGTGGTGGTTCTTGCCCATACACTGCTTGAAATGGAGTCACCTTGGCAGCAGTGTGGTAAGAGGTATTTTACCATAATTCAGCACAAGGTAGCCACATGTACCATGCCTTCGGTTTAGAGGAAGCAAAACAGCGCATGTAGGTTTCTAAAGTCTGATTAAGTACCTCAGTTTGTCCATCCATTTGAGAGTGATAGGCTGTGCTTCTGTTGAGTTTGGTACCTTGTAGTCGGAACATCTTTTCCCAAAATTTGCTCATGAAAATTGTCTCTATCCAATACGATGGACCTTGGTATTCCATGAAGCCTCACCATTTCCTTAATAAAAATTCCTGCCACCTCTCCAGCTGTGAACGGGTGTTTAAGGCCAATAAAATGCTCGTACTTACTAAGTTTGTCCACCACCACCAAAATTGAATCCATCTTGCCCGACTTTGGCAATCCCTCAATAAAGCCATAGCAATGTCGTCCCAAATTTGGTTCAAGATAAGAAGAGGTTGCAAGAGTCCCCTCGATGCTAAGGCCATATATTTATTTCGTTGGCAAACTGAGCAATCACTTACATACCTGTATATATACCTCTTCATTCCCTACCAACAGAATTTGCTGCCACCCTCTTGTAGGTTTTTAAGAATCTTGAGTGCCCCCCTATACTCCCATTGTGCCCCTCATGAAGTAACAATGGAATGAGAGTGGATTCCCTTAGGTAAATACAGCCTGCCCTTGTAAAGGAGATGGTTGTCCACTAGCTGGAAGTTGGGGTGTGAAGTGGGATCAGCTTGGAGCTCCTAGATAATTTCCTGTAGTCTTTCATCTGCCTTCACCTCACCGGCTAACTTATCTAGTTGGACCACTTTAGGCACTATTAAGGCCATTATTGTTGCTGGGTGGCAGATTCATGACAGCCCATCAGCAACTTTATTCTCCAAACCCGGCCGATATTGTATCTCAAATTAAAACCCCATCAATTTCACCATCCATTTCAAGTATTCTGAACTCACCACCCGTTGTTTCATCAAGTATTTAAGACTCCTTTGATCTGTTCGAACCACAAACTTCCTACCTAACAAGTAATGTCTCTATTTTTGCACGGCAAACACTGTGGCCATCAGTTCCCTCTCATAAACAATTTTTTTCCCTCCCCAACTGACTAAAAGCATGACTAAAATAAGCAATCGGCCTTTGTTCTTACATTAATACAGCCCCCATACCTGTTCTCGAGACATTAGTCTCAATGACAAAGGGCTTCCCAAAGTCCGGCAGGGCTAAAACAGGTAGGGATACCATTTTAGCCTTAAGTTGCTGGAAGGCCTGCTCGGCTGCCACATCCCAAAAGAAGTTGTTCTTTTTTAATCTCTTCGTTAGACGCCTTGCTAACTTGCCATAATCCCTCACAAAGCGTCTATAATACCTCGTGAGGCCAAGGAACCCCCTCAATTCCTTTACCGATGTAGGAGTAGGCCACTCTAACATAGCTTGTACCTTACTTTGATCGGTTGAAACCCCATGATGAGATATAACATGGCCTAATTATTCAATTTCTAGTTGTCGAAACACACACTTCTTCCTTCTGGCAAAGAGTTGGTTGTTAGCTAGTATTTTTAAGACACAACGTAAATGTTGTGCGTGCTGTTCAAAATCCCTATTATACACCAATAATCATCGAAGAATACCAACACAAAACGCCGCAAATATTCTCTGAAAACGTCATTCATCAATGATTGGAAGGTGGCTGGCGCATTCGTCAGCCCGAATGGCATTACTAGGAACTCGTAATGCCCTTCATGAGTCCTGAAAGCTATCTTGAGAACATCCACCGACTTGACTCTAATCTGGTGGTAACCAGATTTCAAATCGAGCTTGGAGAAGACCCTGGCACCATGCAACTCATCAAGTAACTCCTCTATCACAGGAATGGGAAACTTATCCGGTATAGTGACCTTGTTCAAGGCTCTATAGTCCACAGAAAAACGCCACCCTCCATCCTTCTTTTTTACCAACAACACCGGACTCAAAAATGGGCTGGAACTAGGTTGTATAATTCCAGCAACCAGCATCTCCCCCACCAATTTCTCAATTTCATTTTTTTGCAAATAAGGGTATCGGTAGGGCCTCACATTAACCGGTATGGTTCCCATAACCAGATTGATGGTGTGATCCTTCCTCCTGTAAGGTGGCAACCCTTTTGGTGTAGAGAAAACCCTCTCAAACTCAGCTAACACCCCCCCCCCCCCCCTAGCATCACAGGGGCTTCCTTTTGAGCTTCTTTGATCTCTGCTGCCATGGTTCCCAATTCTAATAGCATTCCTTCTCCATTCTCCTTAAAGGCCTTCACCATCGCCTTCAAAGACACCAAGGTCTTGCTCAAGCTAGGGTCCCCTTGCAATGTTACTGTTATGCCTCCTACCTGAAATTTCATCGTGAGGGCATTCCAATCCATATTCATTTTTCCAACAACTGCTAGCCACTTAATTCCCAAAATCACATCTGAGCTCCCCAAGTCCAGAGGTAAAAAAAATCCTCTATAATTTGCAAATTTTGAAGATTAAGCTTCACTCCTTTGCAAATTCCAGCCCCTTGCACTGCCATTCCAGTTCCCATAACTACCCCATATCCAGTTGTTTCCTCCCTTGGTAAAGCCAACTGTTGTACCAACTTGGCTGCTATAAAGTTATGAGTTGCCCCTCCATCGATAAGCACCACTACTAGCTGCCCCTCTATATCTCCTTTGAGCTTCATAGTTTGTGGTGTAGTTAATCCAACTACAGAATTCATGAAGAGCTCAATGACCTCCCCCCTTTGCCTCGGCTCTCCTACTACGTCTTCCAACATTTCTCCCACATCTACCTCTTCTTCTACCTCTTTATCATATATCATCATCACTTGTAGCTCTTTACTTCTGCACTTGTGACCTATAGTATACTTCTCATCACATCAAAAACATAGGCCCTTATCCCTTTTTGCCTTCCACTCAGCCTCGCTAAGCCGCTTGAAGGGTGGGTTACTCCCTCTCCCATTGGCCTGTGGTTGATAAGGGTTAGGAGGACTAACCATCGTTTGTTTTGGGGGCTGTTGTGAGGGTGGCAAAATTCCCCCTCACTGGTAAGTCAAATTTAGGTTCGGCATGGCCTGTCCTTTGTTCAACCATGATCCACCCGCACCTCCCTGAACCACCTGATTCCGCTCCTATATACGTTGAGCGAAGTCCATCATCTACTCCAAACCCCTCGACCTCAACACCCTCAACTCGGCCTTGATATCAGGTTGTAAACCATTTATGAAATGTCCTTCCAGCATGGCTTCTGGCAAGTTTTCAAGGGACAATGCTAATGCCTTGAAACATTGGCAGTACTCCATGACAATTCCCTTCTGTCAGAGGGTTAGAAACTGCTCTTTGACGGAGCCTTCTTGGGTGGGTTGGAAACGGCTCCTCAATAGGAACTTGAAGTCCTCCCAATTCCTCACCCTTCGCCACTTCTCCTCCCATTGGAACCATGAGAGTGCAGCACCCTCCAAACACAGTGTTGTTGTGTCCATCTTCTCCTCGTCAGTCAGCCCAATCACCACAAAGTACCTATCAGCTTAGAATATCCAGCCGTCAGGATCTTCGCCTTCAAAGAGAGGCATCTCCAACCGTCGCCCTCAGATCTCCGACCGCCAACCCTCCTCGAAACCCCCTGCTTCAGCTCACCACACCCCTATTTTCGGCATCGCCTCGGAATCCTGAATAAATTTCAGAGGCTAGCCTCCCAACTTCTCTATGTTCTTCCTCTCCCGTTCCTGCTCCTCCCACCTCGTTCTCATCCAAGCAAATTGTTCCAGCAAGCTCGCTACATTCTTCTCTATCGATTGAACCTCACCCCTCATGGCATCAACTCCCCGTTGCATGCATTCCATCCTCCCTTGCAATTCACCTACTCGATCCGTCAGGTTCACCATTAAGATCGGTGATGCTCTGATACCAAATTGATGGGAACCAAAAAAGAAAATCCACTAAAGTTCTATTCAATTCACCAACTCAACCTACAAGAAAAAAAACTGGGCATTCGAGAGGCCCTTAACTCTCCCTAAGAACTCAATCAAAATTCTCTTCCCCCCTACCAATTTCTCCCCCCCCCCCCCCCCCCCCCCAACCCCCTCCTCAACCGAATTCTATTTCGCACTTGCTGGGTTGTGTAACAACCCAGCAATTTCCCCACTCTACCCTTACGCACATGGCTGGTTGTTATGCCAGCCAGCCAATTTACCACCTTACCCCTGTCCCTTGGACCTTCTTTGATAAGTCTAGTGAACCGATGGGCCTACTAGAACAGTGACCTGGATTCAAAACAGAGGGCCAAGGATTGCTTAGTTATGTAATATTAAGTTGCACTTGCTTGGTAATAATTAAACAAAAATCACTAATAAGAAAATAAGACTTGCATATATTATTCATCCAATTATTTTCCCAAAGCAAACATTGTAAACCAAAGCCAATCTAAGAATCCATACCCATCACAATACAACCATGCATTATAAAGTCAACTTTCTCTAATTTCTAAAAAATTCATCCAAATACTCTCACAACACCAAATATATACCATGAAGCAATGCCCAAATGATCAAACTATCTTTCACACTTTTTTATGATACCACTGGCATTACAATAGATTTACCAAGGTAATGTTATAGTCAAATCCCTATCAAACATAACTGCAATATAGTTGTTCACAATGGTTAATCCAAACCAAAGGTAACAGAATGTTGTTGAATCTTCAAAAAGAAACGAATTAAATCATTAAGACTTAGGAAAACCAACCTCGATTTGATCTTTGAACATTAGGAAGAATCTCAATGTAGCAGGTGTCTTTGAATGATGTTATGACAAATATTTTCACCCCATACTGCAATTAAATCAATAGCATGCATAAGAATACTATTTACTGAATATACCTACTAACTTTTTCTTGGGAGGTACCACCATACTCAAAGATGCTCAACAAAACTGACAGGTTTAATTCCCTGAAGAACCTGATGATAATGAGTTTGAAGATCGAAACAAAATGGATGATTTAGGGACGGAGGTTACAAGAAGCATTATGGGTGGCAAACTAGTAGACTGGGAACATTAATGGTTGTGAATAATGCCAGTTGTGCTTTAGCAAGAGGGATGCTTTTTCCATGTCATGCCTTTTTTTTTTGCTTGATATGTCATGTCTTTTTAATAGTGTGAATGATGAATTCTAGTAGGTGTTCAGATGATTCCTTAAACATACACTGTAAAACTATTGTTCATTGCTTTTAGATGACAAGCTCATTGCGGTTCAGAAGGCAAATTCAATATTTTTAATTTTAATAGATGAACACTGTATTATCAAGGAAACACCATCAAAGAGGTGAACCTTGCATAAGGAGAACACAGAAGAACAGGCAAGACTATTTCTATTCTTTTCTCTTTTTTTTCTGGTACTATCAATGTATATATCAAAAACACCATAAGCAACCAGAAGTTCACTTATCCAAACAGTAGATTCCGCACAACACTGTCAAGAGAGGTGGAGAAACACTCACTAATAAGTGTCTCCTCATCAGAAACCAAAGAAAACAAATCCGCGTGCAACTCATTCCAAAACTCACCCTTTGAATAATTTATTCAGGAGTCTCCCGAAACTTTCATGATAGCCATTTCCATGTATATTTTTCTCTGTTCACCATTCCTACCTTGGAGGCTTTTTAAAAGATTAGAGAAGTTACAAGATAATTTCCTTTGGGGTAATTTAGGGGACGAGTTCATGTATCATAAAGTTTGTTTGATGAGAGTTTTTACCTACCCATGCAAACTGGAGGATGGGGCATTAGAAGCACTGTGCACTAGAACAAAGGCCCTTTAGTGGCTTTGGAGATTTGCATGGGAATGACACCTTTTGGAAGAGACTGATGGCAAGGGAATTGCTAGCATGTGTGCACTACTACTACAAGGCAAGTTAGGTCCTCTCATTGGGTTGGAAATAGAAGGGAATTGATATTTTACTCTTGTGTTTGGTTTTGATGATGAAAAACAAAATCAATTTATTTCCTAAGTCATTTGTCAAGAATATGATTTGTTGAAGATTATGATTTGTCAAGAATATGAAAAACCAAATAATCTATAATTTTCTATAGATGGAGATTTGCACAAACAAGCTTTAAGATCTAAAAGAATCTCCTAAATGATTTCACCAAATTGGTTTTGAAAAATTGGATAGTGGATATTTTTACCTTTAATATAATTTTTCTAAGTCTAGAAAATTAGAGCATTATAAGGAGACATATAAGAAAATGTTTTTATTTTGAAAAACTATCTCCTGGTATTTTGATAGCTAGTATTCATTGTTGTTAAAACGATTTTTAATGAATTTTTCAATAAATATAGGGTATGTATTTTGAGAGTGAAAAATTTGTTAAATCCCGAGTTTGTACTAAAACCAAAATTCTATTTTCTTATGGTTATGGATTTTGATTTTTTAGATATTTTTATTGAATCCAAATAGGGGGTACTTTCTTATTTACATTTATGTATTAAAGTAAATGGAAGGAAAAATATAAATTATAGAAAATGAGGACATTTACTTAAACTAAAGAAATGTAAATATGTTTTGTATCATCATGCCTTCACTCTGTCGACTACATGCTTTCACTTTGTCGACTAATATATTGACTTGGTCGACTAAGTTATAGGATCTGTCGACCAACAGTGTGCTTGTTTATGTCTTGGTCGACTAACAGTGCTTATATTGTGTCTTGGTCGACTAACTCTTTAAGTCTGTCGATAGAGGGACAGCCTTGGTTGACTAAGTGTCATGCCTATTTTTGTCTTGGTCGACTAAGTGTCCTGCTGTTTTATGACTTAGTCGACCAACCTATTTTATCTGTCAACCAAGCTTGTTATTTTGCCTGATTCTGTCGACTAACTATTTTTATCTGTCGACTAACTCTTTTCGCAGAAAGATTCCAACGGTTAGTTTTTCAAATCCCAACGGTCACAAACGGCTAGTTTTCTCTTCAATCTTTTGGAATGCCTATAAATACAACTCAAGGATAAACTTGAGAAGGCTAATGGATGGGAATGAAGTGAAGTGAGCTTAAGGATTATTTCATACTTCTCGATTTACATTTGTGCTTCAACTTTTCTCTCAAAAGGCTCTGTACTAAATCTGTTTCATTTGATTCAAGCCTTGTATCTTTATTGAGAAACATTGTAACTAAGAGTGTATACTCTTAGAAACTCTCTTTTGTATATTTCTTGTTTTTCCTAGCTTGTATTGCAAGAGGGCTTGCTTTTCAAGCAAGAGATTGTATTTCCTAGCTCGGTGCTAGAGGGCCTATCCGAAGTGATAGGAGGTTTTAGTGAATTGTTTGCAAAATCCTTAGTGAGGAGCTAACGTAGTGGATTAGGTTTGGGTTAAACTGAATCACTATAAATCCTTGTGTCCATCTTGTTTGTGCTCTTTGTTTATTTATCTTTTCAAGCATCTTTATATTCCTCACTTAATTCGTATATTTAACCTCTCATTGAAAAAGATTTCATATCTTTCATTCTTGTGTTCTTCATTGTCAAGACAAAATTGTCTTTATACGGTTGATACCTCATCGTGCAATTTCAAGGTCTTGAGTTTAACGAAACCGTGGTCTTCACAGACGACATCTTTGTTTATCAAGATAATTTTTAATGGAAAAGATTTTTATATACCAATTCACCCCCCCCCCCCCCCCCCCCCCCCCCCGCGTGTGTGCCATAGCACTTCTATTCTATCATATCAGGATTTGGCATTGCTTCTATGACTTTGTACTTTGAGGTTGGTTGTAGGGCACAATGTGTTAATAGCATGGTTGAGTGTGGTAACTTTTGTGAGTTTCCCTTGATATTCTCTTTATATATACATCGCTATTAAAAAATGATTATCACAACAGAGGCTCATTTCCCTCTTCTTACAGAGTTTCTTCATGACTGAAAAGTTGATTTTATGCCAACTTTTTCAGCTTGTTGCACAATCATCCTTCAGTTGGCTCGGGGAGGACAAGGGGGTTTGGTTTTTGTTAAGATGTGGAATCTTTTCTATGCCATCATTCTATAAAGCCCTCTGCAGCAATGAGAGAATGAGCTTTCTTTGAAAGTGAGGTGGAAATCAAAAATTCTTCCCAAGACAACTTTTTTTTTTTCCAGTTAGCTTCTCTTGAGTCTATTCGTACATTTTATAATACAAGGAGGCAGGTGGCTCTAGATTGGTTTTTGTGCAAAAAGAGGAGGAATCAATTGGTTAGAGCCAAAACCAGCTGACATGCCAGTGAAAAATGTTAGACCAAGTTTGAGACCTTTCTATAGTTGTAAGGAGTCCATAAAAGTGCTAAGTCTCAACAAACCATTATCGATCTTGGGGGGCAAAAACAAAAGATTAAGTTGTGGAACTTTACCGAGTCTGCGGCCGCCTGCAAAGTAACATGATCCCCCCATTCACTGTTCCTAATTTTCATCACAAGATGACAAAAATAAAGATAAATTCATACCCAGCAATATTTAATAATAAAACTAATAAAACAGGAGCAGAGAAGTACTTGGACATCTTCCTCAAATAGTCACCATAAGCCATGGGGACATATCCCTCATATATCTCTGGGCAGGACTTAAGCTGATTAATTAACATATTACAACATAAGAATCAATATGATACTAGTACACACCAATTACAATAATATGACTCAAAATCATAGATGGCACAAAGATAAGCTATTATTACCATGATGATGGATCACCAACCTGATTCACAACTTGCTGTCTGACAAATTTGTGGTGCTCAGGAGTGCGATAAAACTGATCTGATAGAGCACGAAACTAGGGAAAATAGCACTAATGAGAAAGGAAATTAGTTGTTACTGTTTAAGTACTGCCTTAAAAAATAAACAGGCTTTTTTTCCACTGGGCAAAATGATTACACATCAAATCAATTGAAGCATACCATGAATAAACTCTAGAGCAAGAGGAAATGCATAGCAAGAAACTAACCTGACAATTTCCATCCCCTTGAACCTTAACCTCCACCAGCTGATATAACTGCAACCTGTAGAAAAACAGGCATTTCCAGTGTAAAAGATAAATTACATGAAATGAAAAGAGAGGCAACAATATATATATATATATATATATATTACAGGCATAAAGAAGCAAAAGAGATGAAGACGCATGGATCTTTTATTTACTCGATCCCAGGGTGAGGAGATATGTCCTCCATTCTGGGACAAATCCAAGCTTACCTGTCCAGCAGTCTCTGATGGTCTAAAGTTGCTTCATCAACAGAAGGTATCTCCCCATTAATTCTAGGGACATGCTGCACAAATACAGCAATAGAGATTGAAGATTTTGCATGATCAGTTTGAGGATCACAAAGTCAAAAAACCAAAGCAAGCACATGTGAAAAACTATTGGAGTACGAGTAAAGAACACCTCAAAAAATCAAGTGCAGTAAATTTGCCATAAATTGATCTCAATCATAAGTCATGGTGACAGTAGATAAATTAGAGGAGCAAATGTTTACCTAATACCATACTGGAACTTCAAAGCTAAGCGGATGCAGTTTTTGGCAGATTACTGGATTGAAAATAATTACGTGATCGCCTATAATTTCTGATGGTAAACATGGCAAGCATTATAATCATGTGCCTGAGTTTCACATAAGAACAAAAGAAGACCACATTTTCCTTCTGCCAAAAAAAAGTGGATAATCCCAGAGTGCACCTCCTCCAAAACCAGCACAAGCAACA
Organism: Diospyros lotus; assembly: GCF_014633365.1. Taxonomy (NCBI): domain Eukaryota; kingdom Viridiplantae; phylum Streptophyta; class Magnoliopsida; order Ericales; family Ebenaceae; genus Diospyros; species Diospyros lotus. The sequence continues at coordinate 30,884,329 of NC_068338.1, read as the reverse complement.
AAATATAGAGGGATGTCACATTTAATATTATTGAAAACCTAAGCATAAGTTCTAACAAAGCTGTATTGACTCTTTAACACCTGCAAAAATGGAAGACCACATGTGATGATAAATCTCAGTTAACCATGAAACATTTACCTTGCATGGGGCCTAGGGAAACTGAAAATGCAGATTTGCAGGAGGGAGGATTTTACCTCAAGTGCTAAATGCAGAATTCAATGAATGTTTCACATGAAATATAATTTTCTAAAGAGATGCAGTTTAGATTATATCTTCACTATAATAAGAAAACTCTTGAAAGGGCATGAGATGATAACTCTAAATATCAAAAGTACCATTAATTTAAAATAATCAGCAAAAATCATATTCATCATTCAACTAAGTCATAAACTGCACATATGACAAACTTCTCTCTCCCTCTCCCTTTTTTTTTGGGGTGTAGATAAATGCACATGTGATACTCTTACCGGAATAGGAATCATCTGATTCAACCTTTTGCCCACTTCACCATCAAGAGCATATTCACCTGTGAGTTCGAGTACATATGACCATTCTTCGCCAAAATCTGACTCTCCTCCAGGGCTACTACGTGAACTACACGGTCCTACATCGTCTGCCTCTTTATGGCCATCATGATAATCTACAAGTAATAATATAGATAAGAAACTTCATTAAACCAAATGACCAAACCAAACAAATAACAGAACCTGTATTGTCAAGTTCTTCAACACCATAATTGTAGTTTCCCATAGATTGGCCAAGCAAGTCATGGGAGCAAAATGGTGCTTGCAAGTGTTCTATCCCTTGAGGGGATCCAGGTGCTTCTACAACAGAAAGTTGTGATAGTTCTTGGAGAGCATGCGCAGTGAACTCATCATTATCCACACTGTGACATCCACTATCATAATGGTCTTCTTTGAAATAATGGCCATGGTAGTAATCAGCATTATTTTGTGTCACACCACCATAATACCCACTATTTGAGAAAGGATCGCCTTCAAAAAGCTGGATACCCCACCAGACAACATCGGGATCATGCTCATACATGATCGTTTGCAAAATATAGAATCTTTTTATGCAAATCCAGTATCTTCTCCACGCAAATAATGGTCAAAATACCTTGACAATAATGACAAAAGGAATTCTCAATTATTAGTAGAGAACATAACTAGTTTGATCAAAGATGACATCACATAATTGTCTCCTTTCAAAACAAACTTTAAACTGCTATTATACTTGCAATCTTGAAATATAATTCAACAAGCTTCCCAGGATCAGAAAGATCAGTAGATACATATCAAAATCAATGAGAAATTTCCTCAAGATCTTTCATAGAAAGAGACTCAATTCAGCTCCTGGAGATAGCCAAGCCATGTTTTCAACATTCATAAAGTCAAAGTCACAATGAAAGTCATAACATCACAATCAATGAAAAATGGAAATACCATGGAAGATGTTTAATCCATCAAGCAAGTTAAACAATTGTCAGAAAAACTTTATAATATAATGGGATAGAGGGAAATGTAATCAAAGACAGTAAGCAACAGTCATGTCTATTTGTTAATTAAATAACATTGCACTGGCTGTCATGATTCCATTAAATGTTTCTATCTTTGATGAGATGGAACACAAATGCAGTAATTGTTTCATGAAATTATAAATACACTATCATGTCTAAAATGTGTCCTGTTCTCCTAACAAGGATCAAAAGTATAAAAGGTTCATATTGGTGTCTTCTTGATTGAAATGTTCTGAAATATCTCAATTAAACCTTCTGGAATTCCATCTTAGACTCTTAGACATCACTGCCAGATGGCATTTATAGTGCAGCAAATGTGTAAGTAGCCCGTTAGAAATTAATAGATCAAGGTTGTGTCTTCTACTGCATATATGGGTGATTCTATTTGTTCCACACAAGCAAAAGAACTTCAATCCTAACTAGTTTCCAGTTCTTCTCTTTCGTGTGGGGTGGATTCTTTTTGCTAGCTTGCAAGTCTCTTAATTCACAGATTTAAAACCACCCTCCATAATTTTTCTTTATTTTTCTTATACGCATCGGACTTGCTGGGGTTACATCTAGGGCACACATCAGAATGCCTATCCCAGACACCACTTAGGACATTATCGGGTTCTAAACAACAAAAGCAATATATCAAGCCTCAATCCCACTAGGTGCAACCAGCTACATGAATTCTAGCTCATGCAGCATCTCTATTTATAGCCCTATCTTTGTAAAGCCCCTTATAATTTATATCATATCCAAGAGTCCTCCATCAAATTTTTCTTGGTCTTCCTCTTAACTCTTTTGCTAAGCTTTCTTCCATTCCATCCACTCTTTGCACAGGAGACATATCAGGCTCTACATAGAATTTTTAAAATGTAGTCTAGGGTAAGAGCTTGCAAATACAATAAATTTCAGGAAAAGAACAAAATCCACAAATTGAGGCTTAAATTGCATTCCAATGAAAAAAGAACATGAATAGGCTCTCTACATCGCTACCATCCTCTGTCTTGATCCCTTCCCTCGTTCATTTTCCTTTTTACAAAATTATTCTTCGACCCTCATCACCTCTAGCCAACCTAACTCCAATAGCAGCCTTCTCCTAACAAAACCCTGATCACAACTCTAGCTAAAAAGTTGGAACTTCTCTTTTTGATATGTTAAATGATATTAATGTTATTGTTATTATGGATAAAATGGTATCTTCATGTAAAATTAATGGAATTTTTATAATATTTTTCATACATTATTATTGTTATGGACTGAATGATACATTGGACTTGTTTACTGGTATTTTCTTGATGTTCTTAATGCTTTTTGGTTATTGTTGTTTTCAATCTTTGCTTAAGCAATACTTTAAGGGCATCAAGCAATTGACCTTTACCCTTAAATAGCTATATTCTTGTCTCCTTATGTTTGTGGAGTAATAGGTTCATTCTTTTGTCTTTCGCCCATTTTCTTGATGAGTTGTTTCGAGATTTGTCTTCTTTTTTCTGGTTTTCTCTTGTTTTGGCTTTTGTTATAATTGGCCTCACACTATTTTTGGAAATTCATTTCTTAGTTTATCTAATAAAATATCTTGTCATACCCTTATTTATAAATCCCTCTAAAACACAAATTGCATGCAAACTATATCTCCTCCTTTTTTCTTTTTCTTTGGTGAGTATACTATTCTCTTACATGAATGACTTGAAAAGTACTATACCTCATAAATCCAGACCTTGGTATTTCTAAAATTATTCATAAGATTTAAAGATAGGGGAATAATGCTTACAACAAAATAATTATTCAAACATGAGAAATTAAAATTATCAAATAAAGGCCCCTCTCTATCAAAGAAAAAATCATTTTTTGGTTATAGCAATCAATTTGATCTAGATCCAAATCTACCAATTAAATCCTTAGTCACATACAACATGAGTCTTGAAATTTGATGATTTTCTTGCTAGAAAAACTACATACAGAATCCAATCAGAGTCACTTAATACCATAAAGCCAAGAAATATCAAGTTCTTTTTCTTGGGTGCATCACGGGGCCAAAGCCCAAACTTGGGAAGGGTGAGTTGAACCCATGACCAAAAGCATGGCCATAAATGCCATCTACCATTGAGCAAATCACTTTCCTCACAATCACAAATCAACTCAAAATGGCTCTCTAGTTCTAATAATCATCATATATATTTCAGAGACAAAAGAAAAAGGAATGTCAAAATGTATTGTTATGTATGTGCTACGCCATTATTGATTGTTCATCCTAAAGCTTGTAAGGATCAATGAATTCACCCTTTAGAAGTCCCAGTTAATTTCATCTTCCTCGGTTCTAATATTCTTTAGATATCCTTCGAGTCAACAAAATAATATAAAAAAAAACCAATAATGTCTATATCATGAGAGTTTTTTATGACTGATGTGTGCCTATTTACAGATTAGTTATTATTAACTTAGATTCTCAAGAAAGCTTCCAGTCAACAAAAGAATTATTTCTACAGCACAGGAGGTTTTATGACTACTGCATAGGTTTTCAGAGATGGACTTATCATTTGCTGCTCAAACTACGACAAATCTTCATGTTGGATTTTACTCTCTCACCTTGCAGTCATATTGGGACTCTTACTGCTTTATCACATTTTTTCCTCATTTTTAGTTTGATGTCCTTGTCAAATAAGAAATGAAACTATTTGATGAATGCATCGTAATTTTGAAATAAACCCTATTTATTTGATTAAAAAAAACAGAAGTAAATGAAGCCAGACAGTATTTTACAGTATGGTACAACAACAATCCCAGGCCTTAATCTCACTAGGTGAGATCAGTTACATAAAGTTCATTACAGTATGGTATGGCACCAAAACTTGTTAGATTTAAAGCATGGACTCATACAACAACTCAAGACTTGACCTCACTAGGTGGTGTCAAGTACAGGAATCCTATATCGCTAATCATTGCTATCCATGGACATTAAAGCACAGATTCATACTAACATATAAATCTTAGATTTATCAACCTAGTTTGTCGCGTCTATATGTGCAATTTAATGCAAGGACTTACAATAATAACATATAAATCTGGGATTTATTAACCTACTTCATTGCATGTATATGCTCCCCCCCCAGGGGGCATCAAAGTTGTAACTCCATTATCAATTTCACACACGTTACAATCCAATGTTGAATTATTGTGAACCAAAATGTACGCTAGTTTCGACTATACCCGTATTCTATGTAGGATAGCATAGATTATTGAAATGGAGAAGACATTTTGATCGTTTTACTAGTTTGAACTACTTATCTCCCATCCATCCTATAGGGAACGGCTTTCTGAGTTCCAATCATTCAATCTAGTCTAGCAAAAAATTAAAAAAGTATTGCCTCCGTACACTCTAAATGCTAGAAGGCCACACTGTCATTTCTTACAGAATGCAATCCGTAAAGAGGAAACGCCCGAGATCGGGCAAGATCAGCAAACCACGACGAGATCCGATCACTCGTTGCCTCAAAACAACAACATTGAAGAGAATGATTTTAAACAGTCGGAGAATGCACAAGCTCACCTTAGATTTCCGAACCGAATGAGATCCTAATGAAATGCATTCAAGACGCCGCATGCGAAGAAGATGATGATGTGATAGTCAGAGTGTGTATGTGTGTGAGAGAGAGAGATAGAGAGGGAGGGGGGGGGGGGGGGGGGGGAAGGAGGGAACCACTGATTGCAAGCGTCAGACGTCAAGTGACGGTGAATGCCGTCAACTTATGCGGCTTTTCTTCGCGAGGAAGGATCATTCTGTCGGGTTTTGTCTCCTGATGATAAGCGTCCGATTCATTGAACTCTCTTTTAACTCACTGTCCCTTGGAATTCTAATAATTATAATTTGATTTTTTTTTCAAAAATAATTTCAATGACGGTGAAATAACTGTATGAGAGATAAAAAGTAATAAAAAAAGGATTGGTTAGTTGTAGAAAATAATTTTTAATTTTCTATTATGAGTTTTTGAATCATAAATTTTTTTAATAATTTTAATAATAAAATTAATAAATATTTTCTTAATTTGAACGAACCAAAGTATTTAAGAGTGCATTACTCTTTCAAATGTTTGGCTCTAAAATACAATTTGTTTATTCCTAAAAAAAATCCTAATTTGTTTACCATGTATGAAATATGTTTGCGTCAATGTTAATATTCTTTTAAGATAATGATTAAAGTACAATAAGTATATTTTATTTTTAAATAAAATATATTTATTAGGCATTATTTTTTAAATAATATTTTTAATTAATAATAAATACATTGTATTTTAATTTATTTATTAAGGAATTAATATAATTAATTAAAAATAAAAAAATAATAGATTCACTTCATGTAAAATCAAAATACATTTATAGTACATCTTATGCTGAGAATATTAAGCCAATTAAGGAGTGGTTCATAATGTGATGAACTTCTAATTAAATATATTATTATTATTGCTATTATGACTATATATATCTAATCTCAAAAATTACTCATACTCAAAAATGAAATTGTACTTATTCAATAACCCTGATTTCCTATTGCCACCAACTATCTCCTTTACATAAGCTACAGTTTTCGAGTGCCTTT